>NC_138228.1:42731122-43203700 GCF_964197995.2 Scardinius erythrophthalmus
TTAAAAATAAAGTGTTACCAAATTTAGTCCTAACTGTATCCCTACCCCTATACCTAACCCTACCCATGACTTCTCCCTAAAATCAGAGGGGAATGATAGATGAATAACACTGATGCAGAAGCACCTAACCTTGGCTGTAAGCCTTAACATAAACTGTAAACTTGTCCCTCAAATTTGATCGGTTGATTAGAATGTTATTCCAGGATCAGCAAAGATAATGATCCAGGAACATGTTGCATTTGGTGAAATCAATGTTCTGTTTTCAGGCAATTTTATTTTATTTTATTTGAACAAATTAAGAGAAATTACAAAAAATTAAGTGTCCTGTGATTGACCAAATTGCAAGTAGTCAAACACAATATATGCTGTGTATTTCACTATATATCACATATCTAGGCTGCCTGGACCTGGTCCTGATTATTAAATGATTTGCCACCATGAATGCATCCCACATCTGTTTTCTTTCTGAATAAGAAAACAACACAAATGCTATAAAATGATCCATAATTCCTACAAGGACGCTCATTTATAAAGCCCCGCTGGCATAGCAAATGTTTCTATTCAGTGTATTTTTGAGTCATTGCATGCAGAATGGTGGGTGTGCCGCTAACATTAAGCTACGTGTGGTTGATTGGGTGGGATAGTACAGATGCCAGCAGCAGGGTATGACCTCAGTGGCAAATGCTTGCGTGTGATAACTCAAGTGCCTCTCTTTTTGCACCAGCATTGCCAGAAGAAGAGTGCATTGTGGGAATTCTTTAAAATAGTGACCCGCCGCTATTTGCTGAGATAAGGTATCTCCGCTTACCCTGCCAGAGACCCCATGTTCCCCATTAGACAGGAGGCTTTAATCAGACCTACCAAAATTACGCAGATTTCCCTGGCTTCGCTGACTCCATATATCTCTTCTGTGATTTTGTTCTTGCAAATTGCTCTGTCTGTCCCCGGACATCTGCTTAATGTTCCTGTCTCATGCGAGTGTGCTTTTTGTTACAGGGGAAAATGCACTTAATAACAGACAATGTAAACAAGCTTGATTTACAAACAGCACAACACAGAGGCAGCAAATACATGTAGGGTAGTCAAATTTGTTATGTTTTTTCATTTGAAGTCTTAGACGATTCATTTTGTTTGCCTGAGTTGCATTAATAACTGTCCTGTGAGCTATTAGACATCTCTTGCACGGCTTCTGAACCTTAAACTCAGCACTGATGACCAATGCAAGCAGATTGTTCTTATTTAATGTTCCTAATAAAAATGAGGGCTGTCAAAGGAAATCCATGCAGTTAATTAAATATGTTATTTAATATAACATTATTGCCACTGGCCAAACATTTGTTTTTGACATAATGAATATATTTATCCAGTTCTGGGCAATTTCTCATAACTGATCAGAATGTATGGTGCTGGATGGCACAGCACAAGGATTCTCACAAACCCACAAAATTATCTTGAGAAGCACCCGTTTATTATTAAATGATGGAGAAAACCCCTTTAGAGGTCCCCAGATGGGACGTTTATCTAAAGTAAAAGTCATTGGAATTTCTGTATGTAATTTAACCATCATATAGGCTCAACAAGTGAAATGTCACCATTCATAGAAATGTGGAAGACTTCAGGTCAGTGACAAAAACACACAAAATGAATGTATGCTCATTAAGTGTGTTCGTTTGTCCACGGGGTCCCCCCTACACAACAGGATTTGTGATCGTGATTCGAGATCGGGGCAGCTCTGACGTTCTTCTGAGCAGATTCAGTCACTCTTAAAACCTCGCACCACAGGAAAATCTGATAAAATAATCTGTAGAACCATCAAGATAATCGGGACTTTACATAGGATTGTCGGAAGGGGAGAAATAAGTCCAAAATCGCACCGAATATCTTGTAGACTAGAGTGTGTCCATCTTAATGAGCAGCACTGCTAGATAACACTGTGATAATTACCATTAAATATTTGAATCGATTAACCGGCCTAATATTAACAGGAAATATAAAAAGAGGCAATATGGTTCTGATTTAGAACCAAGAGCAGATTTTATGGTAAAATATCACATGGCTCACTGAAATACTTGATTCTGGTTGGTCAATCCAGACCACTATACTGTACTGTAATTTCTTTGTTTCATTTCTGTCATGTCTTTCTGTGGTCTCTTTCTGCTTGCATAATAAAACAATAATAATAATAAAAAAATCATTTAAAATTCATTTGTATTTGTTTGGTAAGTAGCCATGTATTAATCTACGCCCTGGATAATTTACAGTCAGCTGGTAATAATTCCAAAATAAACCCCTTCAGCTTAAATTTATTTTGAAACAATGACTGACAGACTGTACATAATCCCTTACATATATATGAAGAGTGTGAGATGGTGTTTGTGAGTCTGAGACTCTCCTGTGGTGTGTGTAAGTTTGCAATAGTTCTTAAGCAAGTGTGTATGTGACTGCCTGTGGGGTGAGTATGTAGAGTTGGAATCTTCCAAGCCCCCTGCTGCAGCCGGAACATCTGCCCGCTCTGCGGAACCAATCAGAGTGCAGAGCCCAAGGCCGTGACGAATCAGGCTGCTTGGTGATCTTTTCATGGAATCCTGGGGTGGAGCTGGAACAAAGGCCTCCATCTCCCCCCACTCCCCTCTTCTTCCCCCAGCCTCCCCACACCCTTCCGGCTTTGATATCTTAGACCCCCACATGGGGAAATCACCTCCCCTTCACTCCATAATCCCACGGATCATGACAGAAAAATGACGGACTTAGAGTCCCCAGTCAGATGGCACATATGAAAGCTTGTCTGTTTCACTCATCCAAGACTCTCTGCAAGCCTTTGAAATTGCGTTTTAGGAGGAATGCCTTAAGAACGTACAGACAGGGATGTGTTTTGTGCTTCCTTTATTCATAGCCTGATGCTCTACGAGACGGTCTAATGGAGATCTGACTCTAACTATCAGTAACTATTTTAACAGTAACTTACAGTATGTCTTTTAGTAGTGTGAGAGTAGTTCAGTCCATTTTTCTACATTAACAATCTACTTTTTTTAACTTTCTCCAGTGGTGTAACTTCCAGTGCTTTTGTCTTCCTCATTGAATTATCCATGTCTTAACACCACGGTATGCAATAAAAGGTATCTTTTCCATGTTCATTAGAGTTTTTGTCCTAACCAGCCACAACAATGATACACGATGAGTCGCAGGATTCTATTTTTGGAATGGTTTCTATTTCTGTGACATCTCTACATTGTTAAAAAATATTATTATTTTTAAAAATTGTTGTTTTAAGTTAAACTTTAAAACTTTAAAGCTATAACTTAACTAATAAAATTTGTTTATTGAAATTGAAATTTGAGTTAATACAATGAATGAGATTGGTTTAATAAATAGAAACTCAAAATATTATGTTATCTGCACCACATTAGCTATCTAAGTTGATTTGACAAAAGATAAAACGTTATGTGCTTTATATAATCTTAATATTAGAATAATATTAATTTTCGTTTGAATATCATTGTGCTTGACTTTAACGTAATGAAAGTGACAATGGAAAAGTATCTATTGAAATGGGTTTTTTTAAGTTTTACGTTTATTTTCTAAAGTCAGATTTATTTTAAAGAATGTTCATTCGGATGATTCATCAAGCGATTCACTTTTTGTAAACCAGATAGTTCATGGAAATCAAGAGAAATTCACCATAATGAATTAATTCATTTAAAGGCTCTGCATAGAAGTCTTTTGCGAGGCATTTTACATATTTTTTGGAGCAAAATATCTTGGATAAATTAAGTTTTCGATATTTTAGCAATCTTTACCTGCCACCCTATTTCGTGTTTGTTCCAGATAAATACTAGCCTGACTACGTCAGACTTCTTACTTCCGCTCAATTTCATTTCGCTTCTGTACTCAGTCTGAGACAGCGTAATAGCTTTCCGTTTTCCTCCGGCCTGAAAACAGCCGGTCAATCAACGAACAGAGGGCGGGCTGAGAGCCGTGACATGGACGCTGATTGTACCGTGGATGCGTAGATTTACTTCACATAATCTGCAAAAGTCGTTCACAGCCATGTTCACTCCGGTATTTCACTCGATGGTTTTGTTTTCACATCATACATGTGTTTACAGTGGAAGTTAGATGCGGCTGAGCATGCGCATAACACACGCCATAACCAAACGTTATGTGATTGACACCCCCCCCCCCCCCCCCCCCCCCCCCCGCGAGAAAGAAAACGTTTTTCAATTATGCCATGCCAGACTCTGTCTACGAAGCAAAGCGAAGTAGCAGAGTTTGGTATTATCAGGCTAGATAAATACTGCTCTGTTTTCTTTTTTTAATAATTGAAATTTATTAGACAAAACTTGTCTATTTAAATAGTTTACTGAGCTTCAGCATAGTATGCTACTTTTGTAGACTGTGGTGTTGCTGACTACTTTTTGTAGGGTAGTTTGAGTCTAATTTAACTGCAAGTGATGTATAACTTGTCAAACTCCAGTTTCAAAGTAGCTTCAACATTGGATTATCCATACATCATCCCCAACCATACCATCATCTCATCGTCCTACCTGAGCTCGAGAGTGACGACGACTGAGATTAACCACAACAGTCTTACCTCGGGGGAAGGTGAATTTGATAGCTCAATAGTTAATAGATAAAAACACAGAGGGGAAACAGACAGCCCAGACATGAAAGAGAGTCACGTTTCATCCCAAATGTGAGAGAAAGACCAAGACAAAGAGAGAGAGAGAGGGAAGGAGAGATCCAATGAGCAAGACTATAATATGACCATGCGAAAAAGAAAAAAAACTGAATGACAATAGCATATGCCCTTATAGAGGACATTAGTTGCTCCACAGACAGACAGAAGAAGTGTCTCTTCTCTGAGTCGTGTGGGCAGACCGGCGACAGGCCGTAAACACTCTCTCCTCAGGCCCGTCCACGCTGAGCTCATGACATGCTTCTCTAGCGACATCTGAGGAGCTGGCAGCCGGGCAAACAGAGACAAGCTAGACTAAAGAGGAGAAATCCTCAAGGTAATTATGATGGTGTAATGGGGGGTGGAGATTTGAGGCAGAGGACACAACTGAGAACATGGCACCATTCCCAGGAACACCCGCGGTGGGTTGTAACATGTCAAACACGCTACTGTAACATGTCAAAGATCGTATGCTTCACTTCAGAGATGTTTTGTACAAGTTTGTAGCCCATTTTTTCTTTCTGTCTGTCTTTCTTAACCTAGTCTGCAATGTGTAAGGTTAAGGTGGGGTTATTTTTATTTATTTTATTTTATTTGTCCAGGCTCACTCAATTCAGGATTAGTTATGAAGTGTAAGATGTGTTAATGTAGTAATGTTTAGCATATAAGGGAACCTTGGTATAAATCCTTCAATGTATTAATTCAGGGGTGTGTACACTTATGCAGTTAGGTTATTTATTTATTTATTTTTTATCCTTTTTGTCTAAAATGTGTTTTTGGTTTCACTTTGATGGTCCCTTTAACACATTCTGTTGACTATAAGTAACGTTGCACCTACATACTGTACTAGCTCTCATTAGTAGAGTATTAGTTGACTGGTAGAGTAAGAATAAGTTGACATGTAGCAAAGTTACTTATAGTCAGTAGAGTGTCTGTTGGGGGATCAACACAATAAAGAGTTACTGGATATTAAGCAGACAGTCTACTAATACTCTAATGAGAGTTAGTTATTATGTCGTTGCAAAGTTAGTCAACAGAATGTCCAAAAGGGACCCTAAAAATAAAGTGTTACCGTGTTTTTATTTGTTTTGGTTTGTTTTTTTATTTGGTGGCGTTGCATATATTGTAATTTTGATATAAAAGGTGCAAAAGTGCTGATATGATTGTTTCATTTTTGCACAAAAACCAGCCGTTTTAACAGAACTTTTTATATCCACTCTTCCATTTAAAAGTTTGGGGTATCGGTTTCTTTACGCAAAAATATTAAAATACTGTTTTCAACATTAATGATAATAAAAATAAATGTTTCTTGCACACCAAATCAGCATTTTATAATGATTTCTGAAGGACCATGCGACACTATAAAGACTGGAGTAATGATGCTTTGATTCACATTAATAAATTAGGAAATGGAAAATGGAAAAATGTCATTTTAAATTATAATAATATTTCACAATATTACTGTTTTACTGTATTTTTGACTAAATGCAGCTTCGGTGAGCATCATTTTTCCAAACATTTGTCTGGTAATGATATATAAATTGCATCTGAAGTTGACAGTGGTGGGAAAATTAACAACAAATATTCTGCTGAAGGTACGACTCAATGTTTAACCTACCATAATTGTGCATCTGTCAAGTTAAATTTTTATTAAATTTAATTTAATTAACGAAAACACAAATAGATTTTTGTGGAAGTTCATGAGTTTTATCGTAATCCTCCTTCCTTTGAACGGGCATGACTCTTCAGCCAAAACCCATGCTCACAAGGACATTTGCTCACAAACACACTTGAATTAGCTGTCGAACTTCATAATAACAGCGTTTAAGGGGGCCGTTTTAAAATGGATGAGGTAATGTGTTGCACTGGCATAACACAAGTCTCCATTTTACAACAGCCTCATTCATACAAGCAGTGGATCAAACTGCTCTTTGTCTGCAAGTGCGGACACACACCCATAAAATTTCGTTTCTCTTACGTCGATACTAATCATGCTAATGCCTGATGCTAGTCTGGTCTGAAGGTTAGCATGCTACAGCCAGATTTAGCCAGTGAGGTAAAGCTATGCTAATGGCTATAATAGTTGTTCCCTGAGGCTGCTGCCTTGAGCTGTGTACTCAACATGGTGCTGATTTGATCTCTCTGATTAGCCTGTCAGTATGGAAGCGGGACAAATGCGTCCCTCGCAGCAAATGCATTTGCTTGATGGCAGTGGAAAAGCGGCCATCGACGAATGGCACGTTCACCCTGCTGTCAGACCCAGCTGCGCCCCAGTGCAGCCTGGGTAAACAGGTGCCTAATGGGACCCAATCTGAACTAGCATACTCATCATTAGCGCTCAGCTCCGCTCATTAGACAATCTTATGCTCCTTTCATCTGCTGTTCCTTGTCAGCTTCAATTTAGCTAATTGGAGTTTCTGGTGAAGAGGCACTGACCCTCCACCCTTTAACCCCACGGCCCCTCAGCAGACACCCTGAGCCGGCCCCACGCTGGCCCCACCGCCAGGACTCATCCAAAAATGACAGTTCACAGACTACTCTTTCTCTTTCCTTCTCTCTCAGTCTCACTCTTTCTTATAAACTTCTTCTTGGTACCAAGAATGAATGAGCAGCAGAGACTAGACTACTGGTCCGTTAATGTTCCAGTGACGTTCCAGGTTGCTTTATGAATCAGTGAAACCTGTCATTCAGAATGGTCATTCTGGTAAAAAAAAAAGAAAAAAACAGTCAACCAAGATATTTTTGCTGCTTAAAGGCACAGATTAGTTCTTTTTCCGTTTATAGCTTGAGAGCAGCATTTAGATGAATATGTAAATATTTGATGTGCACTTTTCTCTACATAAAAATAGACACACAACAAAAATGACAGCAGTGAGAAAACAGCAGTTAAGAAAGCATCTGATCAGAGCGATGTTTGCACGAGCTCTGCAATTCGGCACTCCAAGTCATGTCACTTTTTTTGTAGGCTACTTTCTACAATACATTTAAAGCAGTTTTACGGTATTAAATGTGGGAGAAAAAACTATTTCTAAAGCAGCTCTCCCATGTGTTCGTGTTTTTAATTGTGTCTGACTCCGACAGACAGAACAGATGAAAAGAACAGGAGAAGATTTCCACTTCAAAAAAGTGAAACTCTGAAAAAAGTTAAATTTGCTATTACATAATCGCAATAGACCAAGGGGTTTACCAGCCGGAGTGAACTTTTCTGAAAATATCACTTTGGCAAGCTGTTCCAAACTCCCGAAATAATCTCCGAACGAACTTCATTTTGGCCTGACTTTGAAATGACGTCACACAAGTACATTCCTTAATTTGGCTTAAATTATATCGAGGCCTTACCCATTATTGAAAAAAATTTTCATCAATTATTCACCATCATGTTGTTCCAAACCCATAAGGCTCTCATTCATCTTCAAAACACAATTGAACATATGTTCAATAAAATCTGAAAGATTTCTGTCCTTCCTTTGTTGCTCAAATAGTTAATGAAGAGATTGTAAAACTAATCCATATGAATTGAACAGTTTAGTCCAGCCGTACTTGCTTGAAGCATGAAAACAAACCTCATTGGTTCTTGCAGAAGCTCAAACCTGCTGCATAACACACGAGAATGAACCTCATTGGTCTTCGCACATCAAGCAAGCAAGTTTACCATAACTGTGTGTTGATGAATGTTTGGCTATATGTGAATAAAAGCCTAAATTTAATCTGTTCAATATGTAAAGTGAATTGTCTTTTCTTAAAAAATGTTTTTCAAACATGTTCAACGATTTTCAAATGTCAAAAGAACTTTTTTTTTAACTAATCCAATTGATATGGATTAGTTTTTCAATCTCTTTTGAACATTTTGAATCTTCAAAGTAGTAGTTGCGTAGCTGTCAATGGAGGGACAGAAATCTCTCAACCAACAATGAACAAAAGTCTTCTGGGTTTTGCAACAACATAAGGGTGAGAATTAATGACTGAATTTAAATTTTTAAATTTAGAATTTAAATAATTAACATTTTTAGGGTGAACTAACCCTTTAAGATGCCTTGTGCCATTACAATGCTTTGGTGGTACTGTGGGTCTTTGATATATGCAGTACCATGGATTATATTCACATAGTACTTCATAAATATAGTAGTATTACCAAAGTACATGTTCAAATCAAGGTGTTATGTTCATATTATTGAACATAAGTTTATGTACAATAATATCATTTTTACAATATATTAATTACAAAATTGATAGCTCTCGCATAAAATACCATACTACAAAAAATACATATTTTTTCTTAGCTGCATGCAAATTAATATATATATATATATACATTTTGTGTCGACTGATCCCCTCGAGGTCGAGGAGCAGAGAGCTGTATTGCTGTATGGAATGGAAGGAGGAGAAATGGGGAAAGTAGAAAGGAAGAAGACATGAAGGAAGAAGTAGTCAGGGAGAGTGGGAGGGGCTTTATGTCTTAAAAAGGAAAATGATGGACAGAGAGAAAGAGAGAGAGACTGGGCGGGAGAGAGAGAAGGCACAGTGGCTGGTGGGTAATTTATAGCACAGAAAGGCTTGCAGGGTGAAAAACATTATTTTAGCGGTCCCCACATCCTAATAGAAGCCAGATGTGCACGGATTAACAAAGACCATTCCCCCCATCTCCCTCTCTTTCTGTCTTTGTCCTTCTTTGTGTCTCTCTCTCTCCTCATTTATCTCGTTCAGTCTCAAAGTTCTTGTTTCTCATTAGCTCTAAATTTTAAGGCCATACAGAGTGAGTGTCATCGTGAATTTGATCGCTGGACTCAGGACGTCAAGGTCAGGTTTTGTTCACCCCGACTGAAAAGAATCTTTGTCTCGTCCTCATCGTAATGACGCTCGCTGATGTCACCTTATTCCATTCCGTCGCTGATGACAACAGTTACTAAGGTACACTCTCTCACATGGCAACAAAATAATCCAGCACAACCCTGCACCCCGGCCAAAACAAAGTCGTTTTATGGGATGATGTCACTGCATTCATATTCTATTATACATTATGAAACACTGTTAATATATGTGTAGTGTGCCATACACCAATAAACAGTCATTGAGTCCATAATCAACCCGGTTGTTTATGAATTTGTGGTGACATATATACACACCCGCACAATCGTCTCTATTCAACACAAAACGGAGCAAAAAAACTTGTTTGACTGACTTGTTTGAAGAACAGAATTACTAATTTCAAATGATCTCCCTGCTGGGAAAACATCTTAAACCAGTCTAAGGGGTTATTCACTCAAGATGCATTTTTGCTGTTCCATCTACTGTAAACATTTGTTGTTTTTCTAGCATCTTGTACAATGAGTATGGTATGTCAAGTTGTGGTTTGCAATATGGTATGTCAACAGCATCTTGCTGTTACTGAATGCAAGAACATGTTCTATGTGAGTGGCTTCTGCTGGTCTTTTACTTGGTCTTGGTGTTCTGTTGGTTTAGATCCTAAACTAGCTGATTTTCCAGTCTTACCAGCAGTCCCAAAACCCTCTAAAACCAGAAAACTAGACCAACCTGACCAGTGGGAGACAATTTGGTAGCCAGAAAGAAACTTTAGGCTTTAAGCTGTTTATTCAACAGGCTTGTACAGTAACCTTATGGGACACAAATTCATAAATTATGAAAATTTACACCAATAGACCTTAGTCAGGATAGATGCTATATTGAATTGTGAGGGACAAACCTACGGTCTTTACAATGGCATGCACTGTATAAAGGTTCTAGATCACATGTAATTTTCAAAAATCACAACTTTCAAACCTGTTTTTTGTCTTCTGAAAGTTCTTTTGGAAAGATGTTTCATCAGCTGAACAAATATGTTGTTAGACAACAGTACAAACCATTGAACACGCTACCCTGAGGTTGGAAAGCTCAAGCAGTCAGATGTCATACTTTATGCCTGCTACAGACTGTGTGATTTCGGCAAACTCATGCTAAAAGTCTGATACTCTCAAAAAAGTATCTCAGGCTATCTTTGGTCGGAAGACCATGACAACGGCCGTCTTTGAATCTCTCTCACTGTACGATGTAGGACCACCGTTTAGAAGCAAACGACCACAGAAATCATCACGATTAGGGATCTTTCGTCTAGGACAGCCCAAAATCATACAGTGTGTCCCGGGCATTAGGGATGCAAACCAGGTGTGTTTAATTAGGGTTGAAGCTAAACTCTGCAGGGCTGTAGGTGCGTTCATGCCATGTCGTAATTATCGTAATGATTCTTAACTGTAGAAAAGCATCCATGTGCTTGTAGTAATTACAACTTGTAAACTCATCCTTTTCTGGAAGATCTACGACTTGACCACGTGGCCGCTGTACCACCTGACCACTACAGATTTAAGATGTGTTCAACTTGAAGCGGCGCTGTGCAGACCGATCGGTGTATGACATCAAAGTACAGCGAGAGCGATTATAAAGCAAACAAAGCTATTTTTTGCGATAATTACGACATGGCGTGAACTTAGCATGTGAAACCCTGTCATACTTTGAATGTCATCTGTTATGTCATACACAGCAAAGCTCTTGTGATGTCCAAATACAGTATCTTTTTTGACCAGAAACCCTGGGTTACAGTAGTCTGCAGTCCATTAGTGAGTGAAACCAACCTGACAAGTGAAAGACAATTTGGTGGCCAGAAAGACCACTTTAAGCCCATTTAAGCTGTTAATTCAACAGTTTTGTAAAGTAATATAATACAGGGCACAAATTCATAAATTATGACAATTTACACCAATTTTACGTGGATGAAATTAGGCTGTAAGGGATAAGCCTACAATCTTAACAAAACGCGTTTTTGATTGTAGGGGGCTAGTCAAGGAGGGCAGATGGGAACACTGTACGTATTTCTATCCTGCAAAAAAATGTAATATGGCGCCAACCTGGTTATAGTAGCCTGCAGTCCATTGGTGAGTGAAACTGTTAGTGAGCCTGAAAGGGGTTTAGAGCGTGACATTGTGTGGTTTTGTGTGTTTATATACAGTATACACATAAGTGTGTAAGAGAGAAAGAAAGTGCTATTGCATATTCAGTGACTGTAAGATGAGCTCTCTGATCTTAGTTTGGCACTCCTGGTCTCCAGCTGTCGCTCTGCCATTGGCGCCCACACCGCTCCGCTCCGCTCCAGACCCCTCTAATAACCCCCTAAAACACCTTACATGAAGTACTACACCAAAACAACCCTCATGTCCAACCCAAAAAACACTTTTTGTTTCCAACCTACTCCCATCACCTGAGCTGCTTTCCACGGGAAAGAAATCTGAGGTCTTCACATGGAGAGGAAACAATAGACAAATGGCACTACACAAAAGACCCTTAATAACTGCAATTTTAAGATCTCTGTCATTTTATAATGACATGTCTCAAGTGTCCAGATCTTTTGTCACCTTATTGTCTTCATATGAAAGGATTACAAGAGGAATATATTCACTGTCTCCATTTCAATATCTTGCCAGGTTAGTCATCATAAGTGTACCTCTGGAATCAAGATCAATGATGTATTATTCTTGCTAAATTCCATGCGGCCCAGGACAACTTTTAGTCTGTCACATTAAGCATAGCCTGTCCCTGAGTATAACATATAGTACAGTTGTTCTGTTGAATAGAAAGGAAAATTATAAAGGAACCATATTCTAAAATTATTGTGAAAGATTATTTTTCCTCTGATAATGTTTGTCAAGGGTTCTGACCTTTAGAGCTACAGTGATAGTCTGAGGTGTAAAGTCCAGGTTCAGAAAGTAAAAGTCCTCCATTTTGTTCCAATCACCTGGATTTGCTTATTCAGCCAGTAGATAGAACTAATTAGTGAAATCAGTTCATGGGTGGAATAAACATATGGCAGGACTTCTACTTTCTGACCCCTGGACTATACACCTCTGGTGAAAGTTCACCAAAAATGAAAATTCTATCATTTGTTCTCCCTTGTGTTGTTTCGAACCCATTTGACTTTCTTTCATCCATGAAACTCAATAGGAGAGTTGTAATAGATATTTTTCCATTCATTGAAAGTAAATGGGAACTGGAGCTGTCAAGCTCCAAAAAGGACAGGAAAGTAGTCCACATAACTGAGGCAGTATTGGAAATCTTTAAAGTCTGCTGTAGCTTTCCAATCGCCTTTACACTCGCATTTACACTTAAATAACGTCAAACATCATTGATTCATGTGTTTCTTGGTGCAACCAGTTAAATGTACACAAATGTGAATGATGTTTGAAAGTTACTGCGAAGGAGATGATTTTCAGTTTCAGTAACTTTAAAGGAGAACTCCGGTCAATTTTAACATTGATTCATTAATCATTTTTTTGTACATTTGGAGTGCTGTCAATACAGAGAACAACGACAAAAATAGGTGTTGCCTACACCGAGTTATTCTATTTTTAAAATTTGCACCCTGTTGACTTCAATGGGGCAAGTACTAAACCTGCTTTTAGCCTCTTAACATCCTTGATGTGTCATTACAAGTGCACAGCTAATGTGAGTGATTCCTTCAGAGTGAACACGAGTGGATCTGACTGCAGTAGATGTGAAAGATATGTATAAAAATGATGTTATTTAAGCCAGCGCAAATACCTGTGTTTACATCCTGTTTTCGGTTGAAGTCCAAAGTAGTCGATTGCCGAGTTCACGCGCATAGGTTTAGTTACCTATGATCACGCGCGTGAACTCGGCAATCGACTACTTTGGATTTTTGTCGTTGTTCTCTGTATTGACAGCACCCCAAATGTACAAAAAAATGAGCTCAATGTTAAAATTGACCGGAGTTCTCCTTTAAGTTGACTAAATTTGAGTCATTATTTAAGATTTCTCTTTTTTGTTTCTAAGAAGAAGAAGGAAGTCATACTGTACAGGTTTGCATGGTCATGAGGGTAAAGAAACAATGACAGATTATTCATTTTGGGGTGATTTTGCTGTTTTTGTCACTGTACCTTTGAGACTCGTTGTGATTGACTAAGTTGTGTACTGTCTGTCGCAGGGCTGATGTCTGGAGAGGGAAGGTTCATGGGGAGGGCACACAGTCTGACTGCAGGGGGCTAGTAGAGGAGGGCAGTTAGGGGGCAGATGGGACGTGCCAGGGCCGCAGACGGACAGCCAGGCCTCTCTACAGGCCCGCTGAGCTGGATGGTGTGACAGCCCTCCGATAAACGGACCCAAGTTAACCAACAGTACTCCATGTTGGACAGGGCAGAAGGTGAGAAAGCTTTCCGACATGACCGGGCGAAATTTTAAGGCCTGTCAGAATCAAACACTTTCCTGCCGCTTCCAATTCCAGTGGTTTCTGTTTCAGCATTTTCCTGATTTTGAAGTCTGTGTGAGCTGGTCAGCTCATTTTGTGTTTCTGACTGTGTTCTTGTGCCACATCGGCAATGCTGCTATGTGGCGCCACCGGTCCTGGTCTGAGCCAAAAAGAGAGGGAGAGAATGACTTTTTGTGTGTGTGTTTGTGTTTGTGCCAGGACAGAGTCTTGGCTTTGCCTTCGGGGAACATAATGGCATTCCAAAGAACTGGCACAATTTCAGTGCAAAGAGAGCAACGGGGGAAAATACGTAGTGCTGGGCGGTTTGACCAAAAATCAACATCACGGTTTTTTTCTAAATTATACCGGTTTCACGGTTTTTACCGGTTTTTTTATTTTTTTTAAGCATGATGGGTGTTAACCACATTTTCTACTGAGTGAGAGAGGAAATACTGCAGTAGATTTACTTATAATGCCCTATTTTATTGTCATGAGTGAATATTATAGAAACAATCCACACTAATATTAATAATACAGCAGGTTTGCAAGGCTGTTTACAAAGAGGTGCCAGCAGGACGCGCTTTAGGAGCGGCAGAAACAGTGGTTTCCCCGGTAACGGCTGTACACAAAGCAGCAACGCTCATAAACACTGCTTTATCAGGAAAGATAAAGAAAGATTCAATCGTAATAACAAAGAAACTTTTCTAAAGACCGTCAGTTCACTTCAGATACGTTAATACAGTATAAAAACACGCGCGCCGCGAGAAAAAAGACACTCGCACCCCCACACGTCTCGTGCCCATTCTAGTCAATGCTTGTGTTTCAGATCGAAGCTTCCCAGAAGCGGCTCTCCGCGCCGCTTCGCTAAATATAGGCGCCTAGTCTATTTTGACGCACCGCGTGGAGGACGGAATAAAACCTTGTCGCAGCTGTAATGTGCCGCAGACGTGTGTTGTAAATGAGGGGTGAGACTGTCGCGCAGCGCCGCGTTCCGATTAAAGCGACATACACCGGTATTGCGGTATATTAAAAATTCATATCGTAACAAAAATAAACACCGGTATTCGGTATGAACCGGTAAACCGCCCAGCACTAAAAATACGTCTGGATTACTTTGACGCTCTGACAGTTGGTCTATTTGACATTTTTAAAACACATACACCAACACAATAGAGAGCCGGCCTCAAAGTGCTACTAGGAAAGTGTGCAAACCGTCATCAGTGTTGGGCCTCTTATGATTGCAGACACTATATCTGTGTTTGAACTACCCTTTCTTTACCTCCATCAACAGACGGATCACTTTTACTGGTTAAAGTAGCAGCTGGGTAACACACTCCCCTTAGGCTAGAAAAACCAGAGACAGAGAGAGTCCGAGAGAGAGAGAGATAAAGGAGATGGATATCACTGCACATAAAGAGTCTTCAAAACTGAAGAGCTTTAGAAACTGAATACAGTTACAGTCAGACACTTATGTTCTGTGTCTGTAGTCTATGCATGAGGTCATAGGTTTATTGCTGCGCCTGTGTCAATGCCAGTATACTTTAAAAGAGGTCATATCTTGAGATATTTTTCTTGATCTTTTGAAAAAAGAGCTTGATTTACTTTGAAACATGAAAAGTTCTTCTACAGTCCAAAAAGACCGTGCTACAAAAACGGCATGTTTGAGCTTACAGATGTTGGACAGATTAATGCATCAACATATCAAAAAGAAGGAGGTTAGATAGAGAATATTCCTACACACCAAAAGAACTAACCATAAGAGTTATAAATGGGAAAGTCTGCTTAATATTGTTCTGTTTCTGGCTGTGTGTAGCTATAGCTCTGCAGATCCTTATTAAAGGACCACAAATGTTAGAAATTAGTATTTGAAGTTTATTTTTAACAAGGTTATTAAACATTTTAGTTTGATCTTAACAGTTAGTGTGGCACATTTCAGAGCAGATTGTTTTGTGAATCTGTCGAAATGTAATAAAATATATATACTGGACTCGCCTGCAAACCTGCAGCCCAGAATTTTTCATTTAAAGATTCTGTTTACACAAGTTTTTAAACATTTTATTTTTATATTTTCTGTCTTAATTTTAATTAAAGTTTTAGTAATTATCTTTGCACTTTTATCAGTTTTTTAAATTAAAAAGAAAATTCTATATAATTTTTAGGTTTAAGGCTAATTTTTAACTTTTTTTTTACTTTTTTGTTTTGTTTGTTGTTTTGTTTGTTGTTTGTTCATGATACATTTTAAAGGCCCAACAAAAAGTCAGATCGAGGCTTGAAATGGCTGTGAAAAATTGTAATATATATTTTTTAAATTCATTAAATAGTTTTAAACATCAGGGGAAAAAAAAATAAAAAAGATTAAAATATATATTTATTAAATATCAATACAGCAGTGACCAAAAGTGATGTCCGGTTGGGATATTTGTTTTTAATAACCCTATACTAATTTGATTAAATCGTCAAAATATGAAGAAAATATTTTCAATTCTTTAAAAAAAATTAAATATGAAGGATGAACAAAACACTAAAGTTGGTGAAGGTAAAAAAAGGCTAGAGGGTTTATTTTAGTATTCAAAAATGCATAGCAAAAAGCTCACAGGAAAAATCATTCATTGACTACAACATTATTAGTTAATAATATTTTTTGCTTCTCTCTTGCTTTTGCATGTTCATAATTTCTTTGAATGACAGCCAGGGCAAAAATGATGTCCGCACAATTTGTCATGTTTCATTGCGTTGTCACAAATAAAACAATTGACTCCAAGCACAAAAGCACTTACAAAATCATAAA
The DNA here is from genome assembly GCF_964197995.2 of Scardinius erythrophthalmus. Classification (NCBI taxonomy): domain Eukaryota; kingdom Metazoa; phylum Chordata; class Actinopteri; order Cypriniformes; family Leuciscidae; genus Scardinius; species Scardinius erythrophthalmus. The sequence goes on from NC_138228.1 coordinate 42,747,833, forward strand.
AAAAATCTTAATAATGTATGAATAAAGGGTGAGGGACACTGTATATTTCATTCATTTATTTTTAAATGCATATTTATACAGTACTGTGTATCAGATCAGATCATACCGGACTCCTTGTGCATACAGAAATCTCACTGGATTATTACAATTAATGGCAAAAAGAGTGTTTGGAAATGTAAACTGATATTTCCTACTGACACACTACAACAAAAGATATAAATAGCTGACTTAAAACCTTTTTTTGTGTGTGTGTGTGTGGGGGGGGGGTATTAACATGACTAAGACTAAGACTTTTGCACAGTACTGTATGTGCAGGCATTTTTCTCTGTTTCATTGCACAAGTTTTTTTTTAATTCTCCAGGTGCAGTCGGAGTCAAAGGTCGGCTCTTTATAAAGGGGAGGGCAGGGGTCAAGGCCTGTGCTCCATGGAATTTTGTGTGTCGCTATAGTGATCACAATAGCGAAGGTGGAATGACAGGTATCCCTCAAGGGCAGTAAACAGGAGATATACTTTAGCGTCGGTGGGGTCCAGAGCAGGGGCCCATGCTGAGACCCCTCAGCATAACTCAAAACAGGAAGCACATACGGAGAAGAGAAGGACAGAGAATAATACAAACAGAGAAATGGGCTACAGGCTATTACACTCTGACAAAGAGAGATGGATTGAGTTTCAGACTGAAACATTTATCAAAATACCCATATGGAGAAAGAGTAAAGTGATAATTCCAAAACAGCAGAATGTTGTGGGCAGTGTGATTTGATCCACTGCTGAGATCAAAGGGAAGGAATGGAAATAGAATAAAGAACTGTAAACAGGATTCTGAAGTGGAGTAGGTCATTTCATGAGCTGTCATCCAGGACTTAGTCAGCTGCCTAACTAGAAAACATCACTGGTACATTCCTGATGTAAAGGCTTTTTCAAAACATATATTGTTTTGGCTAAATTTGAAGGCATCCCTTATTAAAGCAACAACATGGAACTTTTCCTCAGCGGTCGCCCTACAGGTTGGAAGCGGAATTGTCCATTACCGCTGTCGTAAAATGATTTACGGTTACTGTATATGAAGCATGTAGGCTTTTTTTCATATGGGCAATGATAATATTATTAATCTTCCTCCTTTTATAATTTATACATATTTAGTAGACTAAACATTTTAACTCAAACATTTGCGATTTGCATGTCGATTACAATGCTCAAATCTGAACGAGAATAATAGCGATAGCATCCTAACCATCTAAAACTAACGCATGTTAGTGTTTACTAGCTACCAGATTGATAATTCGCTCATCTACTAGCTGATTCATGAAGATAAATAAATGGAGGACCAGATAGTTTCCGTAACGTAGCCAGGCAGACAACAGATTAGAAAAACTAAAGATAGTATGCAAGCAATTTACAGTTACTTACTAGTTCAACAGCATGACGGCCAAGTCAGCATCGGTCTGGTAACACTCCTCCTCCATTAGCTCACGCCAGCGAGCAAACGCTCGACCAATATTGATCCTCGTCCTGCCTTTCAGTTTATCACTCTCCCTTTTCCTCTTCCGACTCTACTCCGACAAAACCTTGGACTTCTTACGTTTCGCTGCTGCTTCAGCCATGACGAAAACAGACGCACGAAAACAAACGCGCTGGTTGGCCACATTTGAGGAAGTGTTGGGCGAAGTGACGTATGCCGTAAAGCAGTCGAATTTTGTAGTTCTTTTTGAGCGCTGGTTACTACCCGCACCGCGAAGTTACATAGTGCCAGTAAAAGCGATACAGACCCCGTCAGGCTCTGGCAGACGTCTCATTCAACCTATTGTAAGTCGATGTACTATCACAAGGGTCTTGGAAATATATTATGAAGGTTGAAAAGTTCCATAATGTTGCTTTAAAAAGAAGTTTATTCAAGTGTGCTATTCGCATATTCTTTTAAACTAAAAATAAGGAAGTATACTTTCAGTCTACTTTTTATTTACTTTGCAGAAATGTACTTTATTTTCAGTATACTTAAAAATACACGTAAGATACTTGACTTATACTGACAGAAAAAAAAATCTAAGTATATTTGACCTACACTTGTAGAAGAAGCAGAAACTGTGGCTGTGTTCGAAATCGCCTCCTATACCCTCATTCACTATTCCCTACATTACTCCACTTATATAGTCTATGTAAGCTTGTTGCCGCCACAAAATAAAACATTTTAAAAGATAATTACGACTTTTTATCTCACAATTGCAAGTTTACATCTCGCAATTCTGACTTTAGGCTATAAATATAAAGTCAGAATTACGTGAAATAAAGTCGCAATTGCGTGTTATAAAGTCAGAATTGCGAGATATAAAGTAAGAATTGTGTGAAATTAAGTCACAATTGCGTGTTATAAAGTTGCATGACTTTATATCATGCAATTCTGACTTTATATCTCCCAATGGCGACTTTATTTCTCAGAATTGTGACTTTATATCTCGCAATTGCGACTTTATTTCTCAGAATTCTGTCTTTATATCCCGCAATTGCGACTTTATTTCTCAGAATTGCGACTTTATTTCTCACAATTCTGACTTCATATCTCGCAATTGTGAGAAAAAAAGTCAGAATTGTGAGATAAAAAGTCGCAATTATTATTATTTATTTATTATTCAGTGGCGGAAACAAGCTTCCATAATAGTCCACTTGAGGGAGTGAATGAAAATAACTGTATTCGGACACTGAGTGCACCTGCTGCTTAGTTTGTGCTTATTGTTTAATAATCATTTGAAACTTAGCAAACTGGCAGCTACAGTAGTAATTAAAAGATTTATCTGGAACTATGTTATGGAAACTAGCATGTATAAACCTTAATTAAACAATTTAATAATCAATTAAAAAGGAATTTATACCTGTATGATATTGCGCCACAGCCACACTGGACCAGCGGTGTGGAAAACGGATGGACGATTCAGCTGCGGGCACCATCTTTTGTTCAGACATGGGTATTCATTCGACGTGCGACCCTCACAGTGCATTATGGGTATTCTCTAACCGTTGAGAGTACATCAGTTGTGCACTCAATATTGTGGTGCATTGTGGGATTGAATGAGGAGAGGAGAGGAGAGGAGAGGAGAGGAGAGGAGAGGAGAGGAGAGGAGAGGAGAGGAGAGGAGAGGAGAGGAGAGGAGAGGAGAGGAGAGGAGAGGAGAGGACAGGAGAGGAGGGATTGAGTATTACACCTGGATATTGTTGTTGAACATTTAAGCACACAGACTGTTTCAATAAAAACTAATGTCGGTTCTACTAATAGTCCCCTCACTATGGTGCAATGGAAAAATATCTCTAATTTTTCTCACTAAGTATGAAATCTAGGCCACTCTGGCCATAAACTATACTTTAACAGACTTGATAAATATGAAAGTTGTAAAAATCAATGAGGCAATGCTAACATTGGCCAGTTTACATACTTGATAATACAGTTTTTTTTTCCGTTATGGCACTAAGTAGTGGATAAGGCATTATGCATGTTTTATTTGGTTGCTATGCAGTTGCTAAGGTAGCATGGGTCAAATGAGCCCACTTTCAAGTCTTTATCACATTTTGGTCTCTGGATATGGCTTCAGTGTAAATCTATGGGATTTTTGAAGTTTAATATTTAAAGGAGACATATCATGCTTTTAAATCGTTCCTTTTTACATATAAATCATACATTTGTAGTCTATATAAAGCGGAACTGCAATGCTTGGGTCTGAATTCCTCATTATTATAGCTCCACAGGCCCCTTTTCTACCCCTTTTCTGATGTGCGTCTGAGAGCAACTCGTTTTGGTGCGGTCTCTTTAAATACAATTGAGACACTTCATACCCCGCCCCCTCTCCAGGTTGTAGAGGTTCAACTCCACCCCGTTCGGCCATTTTTGTAGTTTGATAGCAGAGATACGATTATCTAGTGGCACAGAAACTTTTTATTCACACGTTATTAACAAAATGTCAACAACGGAAGACTTGTCCAGCCAGCCTTACATGTTCGAGCCAGAGTCGGAGCCGGAGCGAGATGAAAATGAAGACGACGAACCTGCAGAACAACGTCTTCATATGGATGTATCGCAATGGTGCATTACTGTATTAAACACATGAAACTTTGGTCTTCCGACCTTTTACCACCGTGTCGATTTATTATGATTAATATGTGCGAGGGAGAGCGAGAGCAAGACAGCGTCTAGTTTGAAGACGATGTCTTGTTTACACTTTCGCCTGGCTCCGAAGAGAGAGAGAGTGCGTGCGCGCGACCGGGTCTCTCTCTCTCTGCTCGTTCTTTCAGTTAAACATGCGCCCTGTCCACAGTCTATGGCCCTGTCACAAGCGCGGCAGTTCATCTACATTAGACGGTGTAATGAAGCGTGTGGGTTACTACATCCAACAACCGAACATTTTAACTTACCCTCTCGTAACTTCTGCATCCTTTAGCTTGGACTACAAAATTGCAGCGAGAAATAAAAATGGCGGATTGCTCGAAGTGTTGGGCTGGAAGTCAATGTCCTTATTTGGCAGTTCCGCTGCAAATACTGTGACGTAATAGTTCACAAAACGTCATAGATAACAGAAAAATCTGAACAGTGAAAAATGAAGGCCAAAACAGAATATAAAGCAGGGAACTACACTAACCTTTTCCACTGGTGGCACTTGCGCTACTAACTTTTTCAGTTACTGGCGCAAAACATGATTTGGTCGCACAAATTGTTTATAGTAAGCCGCTCGGGATAATAATGAACAATAATGAAACTGTATTGCATAGAGATGTGCTTTTTATTTTACTTGCCATCTTTTAAACCACATGCCTTCTTGTTTTTGTTTTCTTTAACATTGGTTGGGATAGATTTACTGCAATAGAAAATACAGTATGCAATAAAGTGCAAAATGGATTTCAACATGCTATGGTTGGCACAGATGGGCAGACTCCTGAACTCTTAAGTAGTGATGCACCGATGTGAAAATTGTGGCCGATACCGATAATAACCGATATTAATATTGCTGTTATGGCCGATATCGATATCTCTGTATAGAAAACAAATGGATAATACAATATGCTTTCCGACATTTTGACAGAAAAAAACCAAGCAAGAACAAAATTTAAACTATAGCCCGTCAATTTTCATTTTACAATTATCTTCTCTCTGTGTGTGTGCGCGCGCGTCCGTGTTAGTGAGAGAGAGAGAGAGAGAGAGAGAGAGAGCGAGTCGCGCAGATACAATGGTACGTTTTAATCTAAGTAACGGTCGCGGGGCTGAAGCCAACTTGATGTGTTGAATGCTCAGAGCACGTTATAAAACGTATTCTTAAAATACACATTTCTGTTTTAATAAATGCTCATAGTAAATCATAGCACATTGCCTAAAACATAGGTACAAAAATAATCAGTGATACATTTGCGACCCATTAAAAATTTTGGTCGCAATGGCATTTCAAAAGGTCGCAGTGTAGTTCCCTGTAAAGATATCAACGAAGCACCTGAAGAGAATAATTTCAACTTTTCTGTACTTCTCAACACTCCAAATATACAGCAAAATGCATTTAAGGGCTAAAAAAGTGGATTTAGCATGATATGTCCCCTTTAAGGTTATGGGGTTTGTTCATGTAACTATGAACAATGCTTTCCTTAGAATATACCCTTAATAATTTACCTGTTACTAATAACAATCTTTGTTTTAAGACTGATTTCAGTGGCAGTGTTGTCAAGTATGATAATGATTAGAGAGAGAGAGAGAGAGAGAGAGAGAGAGAGAGAGAGAGAGAGAGAGAGAGAGAGAGAGAGAGAGAGAGAGAGAGAGAGAGAGAGAGAGAGAGAAGGGGTCTGTGAAAAAGGAGCCGCCGGCTCTATCAGCAGGCTGTCAGGTGATCCAGCCACAGGTAAGAGCTTCAGGTGTGTACAAAATAAAAACCCAGGCATTGAGGGGCTCTTTCATGTGGAGTGGGGGATGGAAGGGTCATATCACCCTCAGGGCAGGTCATGACCCCTGACTCATGACCCCGCTCTGAAAGAAGGGAATGCAGGAGACGAGGGAGGGACAAGACCAAGCACGGCCTTCATAAAATCTAGAAGGCGACATGGACAGAGCAAAAGAGACTCGACAAGAGAAATATTTTATTTAAATGACATATATTCTCTTGAAGCAGTCTTTATAAAAGACTTTAAAGTCAAATCAGTTCTACGTTACACCATGTTCTACCATCTTACTAAACTTATGTTCTCATTGTCACGCGTACCGACACACATACTTGTTGCTTTGTTGCCGCTCCTCGCCTTTTTATCTTAATTAAAGAGTCCAAATGACCTCTGACCTTCTCACATCTGTCTCATCAACATGTGTCTTCCAGATGTGCCAATGTCACTCAGGCCCAGGGAGCATGTCATTTTTCAACTGACCAATAAGTGGCAGCACAAACACCACATCCCTTGCAAAATAATGAGCCACTGCCTTGCACACACAACAGGGCGACTTTAAATTAGCTAAAAAGGTCAAAAAAGGGTTAAATACATGGTACATACTTTACAAACCTCAATTCATCTTTCTTTTGCAAGTACAACAGGGAAACATGAATTCAGATTTCATCATAAAATATCCAGCTTAGCCGAATGCTTGTCACATGTGATGCTTAGAGCAGAAACACAGATATTCGTCATTCAGAAGGTATGAATTATTAAACATGAAATGATTAAATGTGCATCATGAAACAGTTTGTTTCCTGAATCTGTTATGGTTTATGTCGGGCGAGAAATAATTTCCTAGAAGGATGGAATATGAATTTTCTCTTATAAAACGTTTTTGTCCTTTGCATTTTTATTTTGTAGTAACCATTCTATAAAAGCAATAAGGCACTCAAAGTTGCAGTATGCTATATTGTGAATAAAGTCATGGCTGAAAGGCTTGTAGGTATCCGCCCATTAGCCATGATTCATGTTTATTATTACTTAAACGCCTAACCAAATGTCATGAAGTTACAACAGCAAAATGTTTGTCTCAAATCGGTTGCTTTTAGTTGAGCCTTTCCCCTGCCAGATGTTCTTTCTCTGTAAAAATCCAACTGCCAAAAAAAGAAAAGTAATTGTATTTTGTTTTGTTTTTTGGGGGGTTTTTTTCAGTCCTCTCTGGTTTCTGGCAGTGGCCCAGTCAGCAGCCGCTCTAGAAAAATATTACATAAATATTGTTTGTGTTAAAATGTGTTAAAATAAGCCTTTCCCCCCCCCCCCGTGGGAAATGTAGACAAGCCCTTAATGATAATAATCATTTTAGCGGCTGACTGGGGAGAAAGGAAAACGTGAGGAACCCCCTTCTCCTCTCACAGTTTATCCGTTTCCAACACTTTGAGCCCCATTCTGACTCGTTGTACTTCTCCCCAGAAAGAAAAACCCAGTAAATGAATGACATACGCCTCTGTCTTCCCCAAGAGAATGTCTTAGTCCTGAGTCCTGAGTTCATAAAACTAAAAATCTTAGATTTCTAATATTTAAGTCTTAAACTTCTCAAGTTCTTATTTAGGGTTGCATTTAGGGTTTTCAACAAACTGTAATGCTATACAGTAAGTATTAAACTTCAGCATGTAATGTGTCCTAAATGATATGAGCTATGGACATGAATGTATCTCAATTGTTGTGGCTTGTTTAGGAGAGCGACTCTGTTACTTTTCTAAGCAATTAGGGCCAGATTTATTAAACACTGCAAATTAGCCTGAGAGCGCAATTCCAAAAACACACCGATGGGAGTGGCATGTTCTGCGCGTGATCTACTGACGACACGCACATTAAAAAACACAGCTGGATCAATTCCATAGGCTAATAACCAACGCAATCTACCAATTAGCATCCGGTTCAAGACATGCTTTTTTGGGCGTTAAATACCTGTAAATTGACTAACGCAAACCTTATTAAATCACCTTGCACAAATCATTTAAATACTCTCTAGCCGCAAAAAATAACCCTGTCCATGCCCTTTCAGCGCTAATTTTTCACTGCATGTCGTTAGTAAATCGTGACAGTAGTTTCAAAAGAGGGTTTGTGCTGGCCCAAGCTGTTAGTAAATCTGGCCCATAGACTAATGATTTTTGTCTCTCAGATGATAACAGCAACATGCTAAAAGCCCTTAAATCATTCTACCAGCTGGATAGCATTAGCAATGTGCTAATAACACTTTGAACAATCAAACAAACACACAGTAGTGAACTAAAACACTCAGAAGAACCAAACAAACAAATATTACTGCATGCTAAAACACTTTAGCAAATGCATAATGTGCTGAAAACACTCAAATCACCCTAACAACTCTATAGTAATGCACCAAAAACATTCAGGACAACAAAACAAACACAGTGCTTATACACTCAGAACACCTTAGCAACTGCATAGCTATGTGCTAAAAACTGAGCTACATAATGTGCTCAAAACACCCCAACAACCACATAGCAGTGCACTAAACACATTTTGAACAAGCAAACAAACACATAGTGGTGTGTTAAAAAGACTTGCATTGGCAACGTGCTAAAACGCTCAGCACAGTTTAGCAACTGCATAGCAACGCCCTTACAGTCACCAACAACACCTGGCATGGATAAACTCACATTCTCTTCAGAAATTGTTCAAATCTAGTTTTCATATTACAGTAGTACAGGATATGATCCAGTTTGTGGCAAGCCCAACCTCTGCTGCCAGACCCCAGTGGTGTAACCATTAACCCTAATGTAAGGAAAAGACCTCTATTCTAAACACACATCTAACCAAAGATTTTCACACCTATACTAGATCAATGTAACACACTTTATGTAACCTGTTCAGGCTGACCCCATCCATAGATACATGCCCATCCAAACCCTCTCTCTATTCTGCATTTCTCCATCACACTCTAATTCTCTCAGTCGCTGTATTCTCACTGAAAGATTACACACTCTCTCTGTCCAATTAACCATGCTAACAAGCTTAGCTGTGCACTGAAAGGCAGATTTACTGCTGCTTGGCTGTACTGGTAATTACTGGCAGGGTCCGCTGAAACAATTCAGCACTTAACCCGCTTACTGCTCAGTCATGGTTCATCTCTTGCTCTCTTTCTCGCTCCCTATTTAACTCTAGATCCCAAACCCCAGGCTTGGAGCAAAGGAGTAAAAAGACGATGGGTGAGAGAGAGAGATTTCTCTTCATGAAGGAGGAAAAGGCTGAGAACAAGTTGTAGGGAAAAAGGGGGCCATTGTAGGGGGCTGGCCTGTGGACAAGCTGCCCATTCAGAGTTGCCCAGCCGTGTACAATGGCTAAACTAACATCACTGACATTTGGAGTTGCCCAGGCTTTGGAGCATGAGGGCAGGGGAGGGATATGGTAATGTACAGGGGCGCGCCGCCCCTCTGCCTGGCAAGAGGAACTGTTTTGGAATAAACCCTCTGGTGGTTCCAGCTTTTGATCAAATATTCATGTCACAGGGTGGGAACTGAGATCGATGGCTGCCCGGTGAGACAAGGTGAGACAGGACAAGTTAAGGCACAAGGAGAGGATAACATTTTCTCAATTGTTTCTCCTTGACAGCAATGAAATTTGATGGACTTGCTTTATTTTTCTGCTTCTCCTATTTTTCCGTTGAGAAAAACACCCTACTCTCTTGTAGAGTTTCAGAAAATATTTTAAAATTGTGTTAAACAACTCAGATTTATTTAGACACCAAAGTCAGAGATTTCATTATGAACTCAAATATTTTTCAGCAGATTATCCCGCTATGCCATCCACATTCATTTCATAACTCCATCCTAATATTGTTTGTCAACGATTCTTATTATCCTCTAATTGTCTATACTTTAAAAATTCCTAAGGACGTTCAGGAGAAACATCTAAGAAAAAGTATCCTGAGCTATGAAATGTCCCTCCTCCTGATGACCGCTGGTGTCTCGAGTTCTCTGTGGTAGAACAATATGCAACTGAAAAGGGCATTCAGGAGCTGGTGTGATGGGGTCACCCCTGTTTTGATGCATGCCTCTATTTATCACGGTGACATAGCCAGCAGTGGGTGGCGGTCACTCGGTGTCAGTGCCACAAAAGAAAGAGGGTGGCGGATCATCTCACATGTTTGGGGTTCTTCATTTTACAAGTTGTTTTAAGCATCCAGAGGGAAATGACTGTTCTAAGTCTGCTCTTCCATAGCTCAAAAGATCAGCTTTGTCACAGATGTTCCTCCTGCAATTTTAAATGAGATAATTGTTAACACTGCATTTGTTTAGAGCTTTGAAATGAACGTAGATAGCATAGCTTAGATCATTTGACCTTGGAAATGAAATCTTCAGTCTCCATTCGAGTTCCTTTTAAACTCATTCTAGGAGAAATTGATTTCTCATATTTCTTCTCTATGCCCTTTATATGTTGTCTTATTACTTAATGTAACGCCACAATATGTATCTCAGATGAATGTGTCCACTGCAGAACCTTGTGGAAACCTTGTAGCGCGCAGACCAACCATAGTTACGTCAAGCTTTTTAATGACACATAAAGTTATACAAGCGTAAACACTTACAATTCACATGTCAACAGCTTTTTCCAAGCTCTGATGATAAAGCAGAGGTATAATGAGGTTATTGAAACAAATCTGCATGCTGAAAAGTCTCTGGACCGAGGGTGAGTTTGCACGGAGGGAGTTTCCTGCGGTAGTGCATAAGGTTTTTATTTGCTCTCCGGTGCAGGTGAAGGAGCACATAACTGACTTCATTTCCCAGCACAGCCAGCCAGTAGAAGTCTTGCGGAATAAAGAACTTTTGATCTGGGATTTGCTCGGCCCAAACCTAACGACGTTAACATGCAAGCTTGTGGGAGCCATACTTACAGGAAAACGTGCACACACGCGTGCTAATTTACACACAGATTATCTTGTGTTTACATATCTTAGTTATTTTTCCCATTCTTTTGCTCGCACACACACACACACAGCCTCATACTTGCGGACAGCAGTGGCGTGTCTGGCGTAAACAGTTTGCGAAGCTCTAGGGAAGAGGGTCCAAGGCAGTAGCTCCAGAGCTGATGACGTGAAGCGAATAAGGGGAAGCTTACGCAGGCACCCAGGTTTGTTTAAACAAGCCTGGCTCAGCCAGGCACGGTAAACAAGGCTGGACCACCAAGCCTGCTGCCGTTCTGCCGCCAGTTGCAGCGTAATGTTGAGCCTGCCGTCCCCTGTGCCTGCTGCACCAGCCTCCGTACTACACAAGGACACCAGTGTAAGTCAACGGAAGGGGGGTAACGCAGAACGCCATCCGTATGTGTTCGTGTTTGTGCGCAGGAGGGGTTGAAGGGGGTACTTGAGCCTTTAACAGCAATAACAGCTGCTTAAACCAACAAGCGGAGAACTTGATATGTACACAGAGAGAAAGAGAGGCCTCAACTGCCCTGCGAAGAGCTGCAACAAAGATCAGGGCCACCAAACACACACAGCTGGTTGGGGCCGCGGTGAGGTCACAGGCCTTAGATGTACATAATCTGCAGGCTTTGCCGTTTGATCACATGCCAGGGATCCGGCGGGGATGACAGCTCTGTCCGTTTCTACCTCTCAGATGAGCAGAAACAAGATAATTCCTAAATCCTTCTCAAACTCGCAATAGAAATTCATCTGGACATCAGATCACACACTGGACAGATCACACACCACCGAGAAGACCAATTAAGGGTTTGCATAAAAGTGCACTGACCCTAGTCAGTCCACCAATGCAAAAAAGAAAAACAGATTTCCATTTCCTGAAGGAAATACCAGTGCTGCAAGACAAGAGTGTTTTAGTTAACATCCAAGTTAGAAAAGTTATACTGGTGTAAAAATTACCTATTAGAGCTCAGTATGCAAATACAAGAAGGTCAACCAATCACACATTACAATTACATCATTGATTATTTTGAAGAGCAACATTCTAACAGTCTTGTTCACAAATAAGTTTTATCGAGTGTCGTAATGAACAGGACTCGTACCTGAGCGCAATACTGTACCAGGGGAGTTACCGAGCAAGTTTACTATGTCAGAAAAGCAATATATATATATACTGTATATAGCTGATTATGTGATACAAACATCAAAACGTATTAGTTTACAAATCAAGTTTTCTGAGGTAATAACATAGTATTGGGCAAGGAACTGTTAAAAAAATAAATCTTTACTAATCCATAATCTGCCCCTGTAAACATATTTGAAAATAATTGGGTACTTTACTGCCATTAGTGTTCATTTCAGCTGGAAATTGCAGTGAATTGTATTTATCTTTGTAAAAGCTCTGGGCTTGTTACCTTGAGCACTTTCTTGCAAATATTGCAAGAGCATACAGAGGTGAAGTGATTAAGTATTTTGCTGTCATCAACAACAAAGCCACATATGGATCCATTTAGGCATTTTTAGTATTACCATAGAAATAAACTATTTCTTTAATGTGGTAATTATTAAACGACGTAAGCATACATAGCATATGTCAGTGGGAGACTGTTGAACTTCAATTTAAAATTCCTTAAGTATAAGATTTATAAAATAGCACACAGGTAGCAGCAAAACAAAGTTTAAAAGTAGGTATTTTTTTAGAAACATTTATATTGGTTAAAACTCTCTTCACATCCTGATAGAAATCAATAATAGATGTGTCTAAATATTAAAACATGTAAATATGTCTTGTGTGAAAGTCTCAGGACCAAGCGTGCCGCACAAGCCCTGAAAAGTGAAGCCAAAACGTCTCGATCGCCCCCCGGTGACTGGTCCTAGTATAGGTCATAAGCCCCGCCTCCCCGTGTTATTCAACGGGACGCGAGACCAACTAAACAATTAAATTACACTTCTTTTTTCCAAAGGTGGTTTCTTTCATTTGCTGTCGTTTTTATCACGCTGATGTAAGTTCAAGTGTCTGTTTCAAAAATAAGTTGGTTTTTAGTTAGTTACGTGATGCGGTGGTGTAACGTCATGATTGACAGCTGTGATTGACAGGTTCTCCGAGAGTAGTAGTCACTGAAGCACCAACGGACATTTTTTTGGGATCTTCGGAGGACTGAGGAGATTGTATTTACTTTATTTTAACAAACCTCTTGTCGTACTGCAATTTTTTTAAAAAGTGTGCAGAATGCACTTTCCCTGCGAGAGTGAGGGTGGAGCTCTGGTGGAGCGTTGATTTCGCGGCTTTACTTCCTGCTCACTACTGCGCAGGTCTGGTCGCGAAATCGCTACTGCGCAGACTCAAGTTCCAATATGTCAGCGCCATATCGGGACTCTGGCGGCTTCAGTTCTCACCAATGGAAGAGAGCGAAGGGGCGTTGTCCATCTTTTTTTACAGTCTATGCTCAGGACCAAAAAATGTTTGTCCAATCATTGCATTCAGTCCGAAAGCAATGATTGGACCTCTGAAGAGAGGGTGGGATCTCATGCTTTTAAAGCTAGCTGGCTATTGCTAGCCTCTCCTATCTTGCTTAAATTGCCTTTAAATGAAATCTTTATGTTAAGTTTGAACTGAATTATTTTAAATTTGTGGGAAAGAACAATAATTAAAAAGAGGATTTTCTATTCACTGCAAGTAAAACAGAATTTGCAAATCAGCACATATAGTTTAATGGTTTAACACAGTGGGTTCTAGGTCATAGATTCCCAGAATGCCTTGCTGCAGGACAGCTGTGAGTTGGCTGTTAACACTTGCAGGTTGTGAGTGATTACGACTCTCTTAAGATAGCCAGCCACACACTGGACAAATACTGGACAAAGAGCGGCCTATCCACATTTCAAGCGAGCCTGTGCACTCGCTAACAGAATTAATATCTCATGTATATGGGCAGAGATCCAGCCTCATCCACCTCCTCCATCCACACGCACAGATCCAGATAAATACTGAGAATTAGACCCAGAACAGCGGAGAGACAATGTTACATACAAAAATGTGCCAAAAGATATCACAAGATTCATGGCTTTACACATCAAGACCAAGTTTTACAAAATAAGCAAACATGAAATGGTACCTCAAGCCTTTAAAGAATTTTTAAAGAAGTTATAAGAAGTTTTGAAAAGTACGTAATAATTATAATAATTAATAATTATTAAACATGAAGCCTGTATAGGCCTATATACTACTGTAATGCATTGTAATGTATTTCTTAATGTATTTTAATGGTATTCAGTCCATAAATACCATAATACACTCAATATAACACATGGCATTACGGCATTGGTGCTGTAATGTATTTTAGTTTCTAGTGGTATAACCAATAATAGGTACATTTACAGTTGCAATTTTTGTATTTGAACTTGCAGCTGATTATGTGTGTTGTAAGGTATTAGTAATACCCTTAAAATTAATTATTCAAATTTCATACAAATTGCTACCAAATATTCTCTCATATATATATATATATATATTTATAAATATTTATCATATATATACATTTTAAATGTGTAATATTATCAATATTCGGTCACACTTTTCACTGACTACTAACAACTTTTTCTTCAATAAAATACTAATGCTTGATAATAGTCAGTAAGGAAGTTCTTAATTTTAGGTATCGTGTAAGATTAAGGGGTGTAGAATATGGTCATGCAGAATAAGGCATTCAAATGTGCTTTAAACGTACTAATAAACAGCCAATATTATGCATGCTAATAAGCAATAGTGTGAATTAGACCCTAAACTTAAAGTGTTACCAAAAATTCTACATTAAAGTAGCGTGAAATGAATCCATAGGACTCATCTGGCATATTCAAACTCTTCTAAAGCAACACATATCAAAATGTAAGCCTTTATTCTCTCTCAAATCAAGTTAATACATTCTCCAAAAAATTATATAATGTATTTTAATTCTTTTTTGGAGCTTGAAAGTTTTGGACCCCATTAACTTTCATAAAATGGACAAAAATGATCTTCTATCTTCTTTCTTTTTCAGAATATCTTCTTTTGCGTTCAAAACAGAAGAAAGAAAGCCATACAACTTTGAAACAACATGAAAGTAAATAACAGAATTTAATACGTAAAATATATGGTTCCTACCCACACTTCAACGCATTAGAATAAAACAATTGAATGTTGTGTTTCAAAATGAGCAGGTGTTGTAGATAAGCTCTTGTTTCGATTTTTTCTCTAGTCTAGTGTATTTCATGGCTTTCAGGTTTACGGGCACTGAAAGTAACTTTCTGTTTAACGACACTATGTTCGAGTGCATGTGTGTGCGTAAGATGAGTAAACCATCTCTGTCCTTCCAGCGCTGAACTCCCCCTCTTCACCTCTCCATCCATCTGCCAGGGTCATCGGTGAACAGCTCTTCCAGAGAGCATAGCACAAGAACAGCTATGAAGCCAGTCAACAAGTAATATCCATTAACCCACCGCACCATGGCTGTTTGTTTTCACTCGAGGGGTGAGAGGAACACGGTGACATACACCTCCGTTCAAGAGTGATAGAGATCTCTGCGCTGTGAAGACAGGAATCAGGGAAGGAGGAAAATTCATTTTCAATAATAATGACTGTTCTCCAGTAATCTAGTTTATGTGACAGAAAAAGACAGTGATGGCTTGGGAAAACCTCCAGTTTGTACACCATGTTTTTATTCCAACAATAATTTTGTGAAATAACTCTCACAGATTGACTTGGACGGTGGATATAATGGAAGATTGAAAGCAAAGAAGGAGGTTGATTTTGCAACTTCACCGAATGCAAATGATTTTTCCTGGAACGCATCGATTCCAAACCTTTCAACGGCTTTACCGGATTCTTCCCTTATCTGCATCTGAGGGTTGCCAAGATTTTGTATTGTGCAAGTGTGCGCGCACAGGGAACGGCAGAGGAATCGTGTTAAGTTAAAACATTATTCACCACAACTGGTGCCGTTTTTTTTCCCACACAAACCTGTCAGTGTGATTAAAGTGTGATGTGGTTGGACGCAATGTGGTCAGGACAAGACTGTCTGAAGTGCATGTAAGACTGTTTTGCACACAGAAAAAAAAAAGGCCTCAAGGAGAGAGAGACAGAGAAAGAGCGAGAGGCCTCTTCCTCTCTCAGGAAAAGCACACACCTGACCACAATTATGTCTTTGAAGCCTCTCTGTGACCTTTACCCCCTCACCCTGGACCCGGAGCGCAGCGCTTTCGGTGTGTAACTCGATGGAGCGTCGTGCAGAGATTACGCACACATCCCTGTTTCTAATCACAGTTACATACAGATCCATACATTCACACACACACACACACACACACACATTCTAGCTGCTAGCAACAGGCCAAACATGCCTCAACTCATCTCATCTCAACTCATCTCATCGCTGACAAGCCCAGTTTGTCCCTGTAGACTCGCCATAGCTGCCTTTCCAACAGCATAATTCAATTCATCGTATTCATGGCCAACACATAACCTTAGAATGCTAAATCACATCCTGAGTCTTTATGCTCCAGAGCTGCAGAGCAGAAGGGAGGAGAGGAGACGGGACGGGACAGGGGAGGAAGGGGGCTTTAACATGTCCTCAAACCTTAGAGAATGATCTCGTCGCTTAAATCGTCTCATGTCCACTCATCTTGTCTTGTCTCTCCTATCCTCTCTTCTTGCGTAGCTGTGTGTGACTGTTGAATGCAGTGGCGTGTGTGCGTGTGTGTTGCTCTTTGCAGCACATGTTGCTCTTTTGTTAAAATAATTTGGTGGGAATTTTCATGAGCTGCACAAGGCCACAGCTGGGATACAGGTGGAGACATGAATAGAGAGAGAGAGGTTGATCAGAACACTGCCCCCTAGAGACGGAGATAAGAAATTATCAAGAAAACTATAGAGACAGAACAGAGATTAGTAAGAAGTCTAAACCGCCACAGTAAAAATGATTGCCGTAAAAAAATACGAAATAATTTGAGGAGTTTTTCCCCTAGTTGTGCTTCATTTCATTTATCGTTTTCATTACCAACTTTCCTTTCTATGGTAATTCTGCGAATGTAAAAAAATAAAGTGAACAGAGAGTGCTATACTTTCTCAAAGGATAAGCGATATTGTACATGTTTTTTTTTTTTTTTTTTTTTTTTTTTTTTTTATTGAAACAATAGCAATTTACAAAACCAAATAGGGAACAATACAATGCCTATTGCAAAATATACACTTTTCCAATCATATTTCCATCATAAATGTCAATGTGTGTAAATACAACACATACAATAACAACAAACAAAACAAACATTCTTTAACCATTTTAGAGGGGGTGCAAGGAAAAAAATTAAAAATAAATAAATAAATAATACAGGTATAAAATTTTACCAAACTTAAAAGGAAAGAGACTCATACATAGATGTATACAATTCTCCAAGCGTTTGATTATCTTTGGATAAGTGTTTTAAAGATTCCAAGTATTTTTTACATTCATTTTTAAAGTAATTTAAAGAGGGTTTACTGTTACTCCACTTACTTTTGTGTATATGGTATTTTCCCATTATAATAATAATGTTTAAATTGTATGACAACTTTTCCGAAAGACCATCTGCATAAACCAAAACCTGAGACAAAATTAGTGATGGATTATCATTGTTGATATCAATTTTTAACCAACTGAAAAGATCCTGCCAAAATTTCAATATTACTGGACAAGCAAAAAATAAATGATCAATGGTTTCAGGCTCTTTTAAACAGAAAACACAAGGATCTACCTCAAAACGGAATCTTTTGCGTAAAACTTCAGCAGCGGGATACACATTGTTAATAATCCTAAACTGGATATCCTTAATTTTAGGTAAAATTGGCCATTTCAGGTAATTACAGAATTTGTTTTTAAATGTTTCATTATCAAATTGTTTTAATTTGGAAGGTTTATTAAAATCTGAATATAACTTACATTTTAATACATTCCCTATTACTTTGTTATTACATTTTTTGTCTCCTATATATACTTCTCCAATCTTTAACTCGGGCAGTTTAACATATACCTTTGAATATGTAAAAGTGTTTTGTATCAGTTGTTTTAAAGCAAGAGGGATGGCTTTGCACAATGTATTAAATTCTCTAAAGGAACATTTTATCTCAAATTTCTCCATGAATGTATTATGCTGAATAATTTGATATGTTTCATCTAAAAGATCAGCAACATATAAAACTTTTTTTTCATACCACTCTTTTTTGAATACTGTCTTTCTGTTTATTGTAATGGTTCTGTTATTCCATAATGTGGAACAATGCGGTGAAACATTTTGGGTGAATATCATCTTCCAGTAGTATAAAATCTGTTTGTGGAATTTCGAAAGCTTGATTGGCAATTTGGAAATGATATTGTACATGTGATACCGGGAAAGTGTGAAATCCCGGTATTGTATAGAATGCCTAGGCAATGTATAGAATGCCTGATGGTTTTTGGCAAAAATATATTTCCTAATTCTATACATTACCTAGGCATTCTATAGAATGCCGGATTACACACTTTGCCGGTAACATGTGCATTAAATTGATCAAAAGTGACAGTAAAAACTTTTGCATTGTTAAATGTAAAAATGTAAAAAAAAAAAAATAATTTCAAAAAAACAATGTTTCACTATTTCCTCGAAAATATTAAGCAGCACAACTATTTTCAACATCGGTAATAGGAAATGTTTCTTGTTGCACCAAATCATCATATTAGAATGATTTCTGAAGGATCATGTGACACTGAGGACTGGAGATGATGCTGAAAATTCAGCTTTGACATCAAAGGAATAAATTTGATTTTAAGATATATTCAACTAGAAAACATTTGTTTTAAATTATAATAATATATTTAACAATTTATTGTGCTTATGATCAAATAAATACAGCATTGGTGAACAGGTAAGAGACTACTTTCAATAACATTAAAAAAAATGTTACTGACCCAAACTTTTGAATGCCAATTTGTGTATATACTGTATGTGTTTATAAATAAGTATGTGGAAACATTGTTTTATATGTTGTATTAAGTATGGGTAAAATATACATTATATATTTTATGAATGTAATCTTATGTGAAGGTGTATTTCTGCACTAGTGTTTGCATTAACATTTCGGTTTTGGTTCAATCATTAATTTTCATTACACAAAGACTACAAATGCCTTTACTTTTGTTAAATGTCCCATTCAGATATGTTTTACCATTTATCATGGTCATTTAGGATAATAAACAGGTTGCACACATTTAGAAATCAAACACAGAAGTTGTCAAGCTGAATATACAAATTAAGAGTGTTAATGTGTTAACTTTGACAGTCCTAAATGGCATATATCACAAAAAAAAAAAAAAAATGCTTTTTGTTTCCAGATGGTGTAGTTGCAGCATCTAATCTAAGCTCTTGCTGTGCTCTACAGGCCGTGACCTCTGACCTCTGAACTCAGCCCTGTACCTGTGCGAGACCTGTATTCACTAGTACGAACTCCAAACTGTGCACATTGCTGTCAGATGCAGATCTAAAGCTCTCGAAAACACATGCTTGAGTTTGGATCGTATACTGTTGGCTTTTATTCCTCCCTCCGCTGTTGGAGAAAGAGTGGAGGGAGGGGAAAAGGAAAGGAAAGGAAAGACACACTGAGCGGCAATTACCTCAGCTCTTGGCTGGAGTTCTAATTAAAACCAAACTTGTTTCCCTCAGTGAACAAACATGACAGGCGCTGAGGCTGAGGAGCTTTTTTCAGTCCTGCCAAGATGCAAAGTGAGTGCAGGTGCCTCAGGAATGTCCGAGACTAGCGAGGGGCCGCGACAGAAGTGACCTTTCTCTTTCCTTCACTGTGTTTCTATCACTTCTTCTCTCACTTTGCACCTACATGTCTATGTGTTAGTTTATAAGGTTTTTGTATGTGTGTGTATCCTGTGCTTCAGGGTAAATTTTCATTTGTAAGTTCCAGGGTACAAACTAACATCACATGAGGTATCTTGTATACAACTATACATGTAGGCTACATCTCGACAGCTACATATAACGTCTACTCCCTATATTCCACAGTTAGCTGCCTATATAGACAGTATTTTAAGACGTCATAGTCATGCTCTCACTGTAAAGCATCTTCCAAAAGGTAAGCAGTAACATGCTACTCTCTAAGAAACTTTTTGTAAGTATAAAAAAATAGTATCAAACAAATATTCAATCTAAAGGAAATGAAATATTTTACCCAATATGACATATTTGTGTAGGCCAGCTCTGATGTTCGCATCACCCTGGTTCCCTCGACAAATACCAATACGATTTTTCCATTGGCTTTTGGATTATTGCTGAAAATAAGCTCTGTGACCAACAAATGTTTAAGGTGCTTACATGTGTTGTTCATAATGATAATCTTTATAAATGTACACAACTTTGAAGCCTAAATACAGTGGCAAATAAAAAGCTAGACGTGAGCTATAAACTAACTACACCTCAGTCACATGACTTCAACGTCACCATCACCAAGATTCCGACAAGTCTTTCAGTGTTTATTTAAAAACATTCTCCCTGTAATTTGCGTTTAAATAGTTAGCAAGAACACAATTATAAACACACTTGTTAGCAACCGCATTTATGTCATAGCATAAAACGTGAAGGTATCTTGCGCTTGTGTGAACCACAGACCTTATTTCAGGCATTTAACCAAAATCCCATCGACTTTAGGGCGATGGAACTAGAAATGCTAAAATGCTAACTTGTTTACAGGTTTTGGTCAACAAAAATACATCATCCCTGCAGCAACACTCAAATCTGAATGCAAGTGGACATAATACCAGGGCTGCGTTTAGCCAAGACAAAAAGTTGCTAAAGGTTTTTTAAACAGAAACGGTGGTGCATTGAACACCCTGTTCTAATGACGCAAGAGTTGCAACTACGGCAGCTGAGAAGGCCATTCTTTGTGTTCTTTTTGAAGAATTTTCAGAGCCTGATGAAATGGTATAAACGACGATCGGTATCGGTATAAATACGGGTTGAATACTGCAAAATACGCTCAATGTTACAGTCACTGCCCTTGCCGTCCAGAATAAAAGAGAACATCCCAATATGATATGTTGGTATGCTATATTTTTTCTATAAAACTCTTACAACAAACATGTCTTCTAATATCTTCAATTGTTGCGTATACCGAGCTGCAGCGGACACATTTGTAAACAACTTTACTTGGATCCATTGTGTCTCTTTAATACTGTGTGGTTTATATACATGTTGTTGCTGCTGAAAGGGCTGACATTTTTGACACACCCACCAAACAAGAGAAAACGTATATCTCAAACCCCGTTGCACACCATTTCCAGGAAACATGTCTTTCAACCCGGAAACCGTTGCAAAACGCTGCGCACCGGCTTGAGCTTGGACGTGTCCCAGGTGTAACGGTAATACGTCTTGACTGACTGACTTGTGATCGGTTCACCGAAAATGCATCAGGTTGGAAACAGGCTTTCTCTCTCGCTTGCTCATTTTTCAGGATATTGTATATAATTTGCGGGTGTCAGGGAGCCGCTATCAATATGCAGGAGACTCCCGGACCTTCTGGGAGAGTTGGGATGTCTGGTTTTTAGAATATTGTTTTGTTTGCTTAGCAACATGCTAAGTCTATCATGTGCTTAAAATCTGTGTGAACCAGAAGTTGCAATGTATTTCTGAGTGAAACAGAATATTGAATGAGAAATAAGACTTGATTTTAGCACACCATATTTTCACTAATGATTCTAAAGACATTTATTTTCTGTGGATTGCACTGTGCACTGGTTAATTGTTCTCCATGTAATTAGTAATGTGTGATCAAATGAATGGGTTCAATTTTGATTTCATGCAGACTTTAAGGTTACCAACTTCAGCAGAGATGCTGCCTA
The DNA here is from genome assembly GCF_964197995.2 of Scardinius erythrophthalmus. NCBI lineage: Eukaryota > Metazoa > Chordata > Actinopteri > Cypriniformes > Leuciscidae > Scardinius > Scardinius erythrophthalmus. The sequence continues at coordinate 42,769,545 of NC_138228.1, forward strand.
TGTAGACAAAAACAAGGTAAAGCCAAGGATGCTCACTAGATTTTGGAACAGCGTTATAAGCATCCCCACACATCAAGCGTATCATCAGTTCTGGCAGGTCACATTAGTCAAGCTCGTATCAGCTGACTCTCATCTGATCCACATCTACCTATAGGAATATGACGCTTATCACTGTACGTATATATAAGCTCCTTCAGTATTATCAGCAGCTATCGCGTTCCTCATGAGCGAATTACCCTCCTCCATCCCCAGCTCCTCCTCTCGTCAGTCAGGATTTGGCCTTCTGATTCCCCCTGAATCAGAATAAATTCTCGAATCATGTTGTACTTTAAAAATCTTGAATTAATGATATCTGCAATACATTCATGTTGGTTCTGTTTTGTTTACCCTAAGGGGGGTTATTGCTGCTCTCCCTGCTCTTATCCATGCTAGGCTGCATGGATGCGCAGGGAGCTCTTGCCCAGAACAGAATCATACCGCCAATCCAAACTGTATGCTAACTGTCAATCATATTTGACGATAGTGGTCCTGACAGAAATGTACATAAAACACACATTTCTTCCAGATTCAGGGTTCAAAAGTGAGAATAAACCTCATCGTAGTGTGGTTAGTCTGGAGCGTGTGGCAGGGGCTGGCGGTGAGCTGGAACAGATGCTGGTTCACTCCTTCATACTGTACCTTCATGAATTTTTCTTGGTCTTCTTTCTGTGAAACACAGAAGATGTTTTGTTCTTTTGCATACAATGAAAGTAAAAGGAGACCATAGCTTTCGAGCTAAATTTTCAGTGTTTTGTATGGTTTCGTAGATTAAACTTTTACTGTGTTTTTGTGCTTTTGGTCACCATTCACTTTTAGTGCATGAAAGAGAGCAACACAAACACTATGCTTTTTTAATAGAAATAGAAAGTAATTTGAGGTTGGAACTTGGAAGAGTAAGTAAATGAAGACAGTATTTTTGTTTTCGGTGAATTATTATACAGTAAGTATTAACACACATCAACCTGAGCACCTTGTGGTTTGGAACAGTTTTGATTTTGTACTTGTGCTCACAGATTTAACTTACTGTGAAACACAACACACTCAATAAATGCTCATACTGCCCAACCACAGACATATGACCATATGAGATTACTGCAGGAATGAACAGAAAGCAAGAGGTAAAGACATATGCAGAGCAACAGAGACAGACTGAGTCTGGTTTTTAAATGAGTCTGGTTTCGTGGTTTTAAAATGCGATTAACCTTAGAAAAATAAAACTATTTTATTAAAAATGAAAATGAACTAGGTTTACTTCAACAGAAAACAAAATAACAAAACAGATTAAGGAAAATAAGGGGAACACAGAGAGCCAGCGCTGAAGAACTCTTTCCACTGGACATAAGCCTTGGAGCCAAGATGAGACAGCAGAAAAAAATTAAATAAATGATACACAAAGGCATTTTGAGGCCTTGCTGGAATAACAAAAGGGAAAAGAGTCAAAATAAAAGATGATACTTAATAGACAAACAATTGCGAATAAGTGAAAACAACTGGAGAGGAACAAGACTTATGCATGCAACTCTTACAAAAAAAAAATACTGTGATGGTATCAATATACTGTACAGCCACTTTATTAGGTCTGCCTGTTCAACTGCTCGTTAACACAAACATCTAATCAGCCAATCACATGGCAGCAATTCATTTGCATTAGGCATGTAGACATGGTCAAGACAATCTGCTGAGCATCAGAATGGGGAAGAAAGGTTGTTGTAAAAGTGGTTGTTGGTGCATGGCCGTCCTTAATATATATAATGAGACCATTAGTGAACCAACAAAGAATGGTTTAAATGTATAATTAAAGCTGTTATATTATATAAAAAGTATGATAATGTTAGATGATATAAGTAAAAGTGTCTAAAAATCAAATGCTTAAAAAACACGAAACGTAAAGGCAGATAATTATGTATGACTGAAGACTATATGGAAACAGTAATAACACAAGGAAATAAGTTAGTCCTCGAAATGAAAACCTCAAAAAGGAATGATAGAAAGCCCATCCTTACCCAATCCAAAGACTCAACTGACCCAATGCACAGAATGTTCAGGCCGCTGCTGAGAACGGGCCTCCTCAAATGGCACAGGGATCACTGGTTCAGCTAAAGAACGTGCCTTCATAGAGAAACTAGTGCAATTCCACACCAGCACCTGCAACGACACTCCAGCTTTTCCAGATCAGAAACCAGCTGAAAGTTTCAGTACAACAGCTGAAAGAAGCAATAAGAACTTGGTCCTAGAACAAAGGCACTGAAAAGAAACTTGACTGAGCCAACACATATATTAAATACAGAGCTGTGACAGATTAATGGATGAGGAGAGAGCATGTAGGTCTGAAAGTGGAGTTGCATCAAAGGGACTCTAAACATTTACTGAAGTATTGGACTATTGGGCTCATGGACTTGAGTTTGAGTGGGCATTGAGTGATGGAGGACGGTGTGTGTGAGAGAGAGATGGTATATTATCCAAGTAATACATGTTGGTCTGTGTATGTTTGTCTTAGTGGTTTGTAGAGTGGTATGTCTACCTTCTCTTATGGCCTCGCTGCGATGGTGTCTGGGTTTGTGTGGTATAACCCATGCCATTCCTTGAATGTTTTGGAGGTACGCCAGGCTTCTCGCTACAGTTATCACCTTCATCATATCCACAATTTTCTGCATGGCTGCACACGTGACTCTGGTAAGATGCACTTGCACCCACTTGTACATAATAAAAAGCCACTTAAGTGTTTTTAAAAAGATGCACTTTGTAATAATGTGAAATTAAAAGTTTTACTTTATGTTATAAAATTTGTCATGCTTTAAAGTACACTATTTGTATCTCTTGACTAACATACTAAAGCAATAGACGTAATTATAATTATTACATTTAAAATATACTTTTGTCCTATAACTGGTTAATAAATAAAAAAAACATGTCCGAAAACATTATTCAGTTCACACTTCAGTATTGTTTTGAAGTATTCTCTTTTTAAAAGTTTTTAAAAGTAGAGTAAGATTGGCTCAGACACCTTAACGTTTTTAATTCTATCTTGATTATTTACACAATGTCAAGAAAATTAACTGGATGAAAAAAAGTGCTTTAAGTTAGCAATTACTAAGATAGTGACTGAGAGCTGGATAATTGAGCCCGATCTCACGGGAAAACGTACAAATTCTACGAGTGAATTCATACGAATGACCTACCCCTGACCCCGCCCCTAAACCTACCCATCACGTGGGTTTAGACAAATCGTACAAATTCGTACGAGTGAGGTCGTACGAATTAGTACGAATTAGCCAACTTTTTATCATTCGTACGAATTCGTACGAATTGGTCGTGAGATAGCGTTGGATAATTAGTTCATCTGAATTTTAAACAAAGTCATTTTTGATGTTTTTAACAATCATTTGAAAAAATTATACAGATTTTTGCAATTATATCAAATAGGATGCTGTTTTTGTAAGTGAGATTAATATCACCAAACATTACAGAATTTCTCAAGGTAATATGTTTGTGTTGTTGTTTTCCTGCTGAAAATGGTGTCACTTCCTGGTGGATAATGCTGCCTTCACATGCTATCGGAAATTTCCTTCTTCCCAATCCCACTTCTGGAGTCGTGATTACGAGCTTGTCGCATTCAAGTGCTTTGTTGTTGGAAAGAACAGGAATCATGGAGGACACCAGGTTTATGTTTGCCTTTTTATTGGAAAAAGCTTATTAAAGCCAAAATGATAATTAGCATCGCATTCATTGACAACCATATAATCATTCACCGCACAATCTATCTAGTCAGCTTGCTGACAATTCTGGAATTTCAGTCAACTACAGGATATTTCCACTGTGTATAAAACATACAATACGCTTATGGGTTATTCATATGTAAATATGCACAACTTTAACAACAAGACAAATCGATGTAGTGGTTGTTGAAAAAACAAATAAAGAATAGCAGTCACAGCAGCAATCGTTCTCCCCTCCGCCATGTTTAAAGTTCATGGCCCGACTAACTCTGAAACTCGCATTTCAAAAAGATCTCAGATCTTCCCCAGTGGTAAATACATTTTGAGAGGGAGTTCACGCAAAAAAAATGTTACAATGTATTAGGGGCATGAAAATGTTGTGCATGACAGGAATGACTCAGCTGGTGTGAGCAGTACACGACCCACATCCTTCTGTCTGTGTTTGACTGCAGTGAGATGGATGTTCGGACCTCTCATGCGCTAAAGGAACACCGGGAATATGGTTTCAGTTGGAGGCACTGCTGTCTGTCAGGTGAGTTATGCTCTGTTTGGTCAAATCTCCGGATCTCTTACGGGAAGAGCAGGTTGATTCTCGCTCCTGAGAGCTGGAAGCTGGCTCATGAGGGAGGGAAATTTTCCACAGCTCTGCCCCATCCAGAATATACATGCAACACACACTGAACCACCTTTCTCAGAGGCAGCCACCTCTCTCTCTCTCTCTCTCTCTCTCTCTCTCTCTCTCTCTCTCTCTCTCTCTCTCTCTCTCTCTCTCTCTCTCTCTCTCTCTCTCTCCCCCCCCCTTCTCCCTCCCATCATGGAGGCATAAACCAGCATGCTGGCAGGTCTAATCTACAGCACATTTCTCCTCGCTGGTCCCGAATCCCAGCTATGCCTGCAGGCGCCATTTTATACCCATGAAATGCAAAACAATGCAGTAAATAAGCTGTAATAAGATTACACTCATACGACGCCCAGAGAAAGGAAGGAAGAATAAAGACCTAAGATCTGGGTTGTTTAAGATTATTGTTTAAGATCTGTTCTACTGTCTCTGTAATCCCATCAGAAAAGATTGTTCCCATGATTCACAGATAATGACAGGTGTTGGAGGAGTCACTAAGATGTTTAAGCCGTTCAACAGACTTAACTTCCTCTGTATTATTCTGTGAATATACAATAGAGGCATTTTCTTTGTGAACAAATCAGTGTTTTGAATTTATCTTTTAAGTGAACTTACTGTTCTTGTTTACATCTGTGTACTGATAGATATAATTAGTTCACTGAAGTTCCTCCCTTTTAAAGTGTATGATCCTTTGTGAAAAAGAAGTGTGGTTATTTGTATTGAATTGAATGTGCACTTTTACCTAAAATATTAAAAGTATATACTTTTAAAAAACTACACTGGCAACTACTATAATATTAATGAATAAAAGGCCACTTAAAGAGAGTACACTTTCATGACTATGTTTCTTAAAGGGATGGTTCGGTGTAAAATCAACCTAGGGTCCTTTGCACCATGACCTCGAGCCAAACACCCCCCCGCCCCAGAAGACTTTTTTCCCTCAAACATTATTAAAGTTAGAGCTCATTTCGAGATATCAGCCGAACGGCTTAGTGCAGGCGCTAATGGATCCAAGGCTGTATCTCGTAAATGACCCCACTAATAATGCCCAGAATGGTACCAAACTTCTAGAGTAGTACAAATAGGTTCTGTACTTATAAAACGAGGCATTGGAAAGTTTGTAAGTACATCAGGAGTTTATTTAAATAACACTTGCCTGACGGCTCATGCTACCGCTAACCCGGACGTCGAGGTCACTTCAGTGATTAGGGAAAAGCACGTAAAAGTCCTGGCAGAAAGCGATGCATAAGGACGTAGTGTAACGATGCCCATTTCCAGGAATGCTCTAATATTTTGAATTGCATGAAGCTAGAATAAAACGCAGAGGCTCTGTTCTTTCTTTTGATATATTGCATGTTCAGATATTCTGGGGGTCATTCTATTTTTGTGAAAATTATCAAAAATGCTGGCGGTGGCTGGCAACCTTTTTTAAAAATGCTGGTGGGGAAAGAGTTAATACATCATGACGTATGCATTTGACAGACACTTTTATTCAAAAGCACTTTGCAGTGCATTCAGGGATTATCTTACACTTCTATCAGTCCATGTATATTCATGGAGTCGAACCATGCATGATATTGGTGTTTGTAATATGAGATAGCAGTGCAAACTTCACTCTTGTGGCTGCGGTCTTTAGCTTCTCAGCTCTCATGCCGCTTTGAGTCCCGCTCGGCCTGCTCCAGTTGAGATGGTGCCGTGACCCGGATGGCATTCCCTGCAGTTTCTCCTCAGCCCACTCAGACAGGCACTCCCATGTATTTCTATAGACAGGTAGGTGTGCCAAACTAGCCAAGTCTGATGTTAGTTGCAAGTTTAGTCTGACCTGAGGAAAGCCAGTCTGATTATTCTGTATGTAAGGACAGAGGGCTTTGCTCCCAGCATTAGGCCTCCTGGTGGTTGGGTAATTACAGCACACCAGAAGTGGCATCGCCATGGTAATACTGGCAAATCCAGACATAGAGGCCGGAGCCACAGGCTCCACTAATCCTGTTTGAGACCATCAGGAGCCATGGCCGGCCCAGCCGGAAGACTTACAATTACCCAGCGGAGAAAGAGAGGGAATGAAGGAATGGGAAAAAGAGGGAGAATAAGAAACTGGAGGGGATTTATGCACAGTTCTATTCTCTCTCACACAGCTTTTGTTCAAAATAACTTCAGACCTTTCATTGTTCAGCCTGAAACACGTGGAACTTTCCAAGAAAATACACAATACAACATACACAAATGCTGTTTCCAGCATTTTCAATAATTGCATCTTCAATTCCCATGAAATATTTGTACTGTTGAAGGCAAGTTGATAAGAATAAGAATATGTCTGGTCCTGTGAGTATGTGGGTTGGGCTGTGATGCGTTTGAGTTTCAGTGACTGTGAAGAATAAATGTGTTTGAGTGAGTAAGGTCCAGTAAAATCCTGCAGTACTACAGCCAACACTACATTATTGAAACTCAAGTGCTCTCTTAGCTCCTTATAAACGGTTCTAGTCTTCTCCCCGAGGTCCTTAATAAAGACAAATTCCTATTATACTCCATGCTGTATAAACAAGGCTCTTGTAATGTTCCCATTGCCCTTCACAGTGCGTGTTCTTGCCTCATTTGACCTCAGTAAACCTGAACATTTCTCAGCCATTTTCTATCACACTTCAGTGGTTTGTTTTGGGGCCAAAGGACCCGACAACTTCCTTGGCCCCTCATGTGTCCTGTCCATTCTTTTTAACAAGGTTGGACTTATTGAACACAGTTCTGAATGCTACACACACGCACACACTCTAATCCCTCATATTGGGCGTATAAGCTCAGAGAATAGAGCTCAGTGGTAGTCTCTCTCTCTCAGGTTTGTCCCCTTCATTTGGGCTGCTATCAGGGGTTCCGCCCAGGCCCGGTTCATTCCCAATCCCCGATCCAGCTTGCCAATCCAATCAACCCCTCATTAAGACACACAGCGGGGAGGTCAGGAACTGAGCTTACTGCTCATTCACACATATCTACTCATCCACAGGGGTTACACACACACACACACACACTAGTGTGCGAGCACCATACACAGATACATCCTCAACTGCATTCATATATGAACATCATAAAATAAAATACACAGAGATATATTTTCACTCAGTAAATAAAGCCACTAATCTATGTATGAATTTCATATTTTATACAATCTGTAACACTTTATTTTGATAGTCTACTTTAGACATTCTACAAACTATAAGTAACTTTGCAACTACATGTCAACTAACTGTCATTAGAGTATTAGTAGACTGTATGCTTAATATCTGCTTACACTTTATTGTGATGTTCCCCGAACAGATATTCAAATGACTATAAGTGACTTGGCAACTACAAGTCAACTTATTCTACTAACCCGAACCCTAACACCTGACAATAACCTAACAGTCTACTGACAGTCTACTAATACTCTAATGAGAGTTAGTTGACATTTAGTTGCAAAGTTACTTAAAGTTAGTAGAATGCCTAAAGTGGATTATCGAAATAAAGTGTAAACTTTTTATATGTAAGAGGCAGATATGTATATGTCCGCTAGAAGTTTATTTTTTGTCAACTTAGGAGAACTCTAGCATATGACCTCAACGCTATATGTGCTATAAATATTTTAATATTAAATGTTTTATTTTGCCTAGAAATGTCTTCAGAAGATATGTTAACCTAAGACTGCAGGAAAAGCAGCCAACAAATATCCAATATACATGCAAAATCCCTCAATACTTTTTAAAAAGGATCCCAGGATGCAATTTATGGCTGAGAAAATGTCCATAATCATAATATAAGATGTTTTAATGTGTTTACCATAGTCACAGCACAATTATCATACCTATTTTACCATATGTAGATTAATCTGCTTTTTATTTTGTTGTGATAAAATATTTGTAAAGGGTATTAATAAAGAATGTGTACAAAGATATGCACAAACTGTTCTCTGGTGCTGTATATATTTAATTAAAGGGACACTTCACCCATTTGCATTAAGCTTTGCATTGTTAGAAACCCAGTCATACTATTGAATGGTCGTGCAACACTCTCTCATTTTCCCCTGAGACGGGAGAAATCTGTTATTTACCTCTTACACTTCCTCCTACAATGACGCAAAAATCGTCATTTTGCGTCATTGTAGGAGGAAGTGTAAGAGGGGGGGATTTCTGTTAAGACTACAGACACTCGTTCCTCATCTTTCCCAGGGTGGGGCGCGCTCACGCTACAGACCTATTACAGATCAGTGGGTGGGACTTTACTCTCTGAAACTGAAAGCAATATCCTCCATCTTGTTTGAAGCTAAGCTAACAGGCGCTGTGGAGACAGATGTACAGTTATGACAATAGCGGAGGAGAGTGCTCAATATGATATAGAGGAAGAGGATTTCGGAAGTCTGATGCTTGAATCAGGTGTTTGTGGCTACCTTTACAAGCCGCATTATAGCGAAGAGCAGCCGAGGCAGAAGCCCTGCCTGCCGCGGACGAGGAGCCCGGACTGGCTCGGGTTAGGGCGGACCGGTGGCGCCGGTGATCTCACTATGCAGCTACGAACCGCTACGAACACAGAGATAGAGTCCGTCTGCGGCAAAGAATTTCAACGATGACAATTTCTCCTGGACGAAATCTCTGAATCAGACGAGGACACGGACGTTTGTGTTGAGAACTATCCTAGTTTCGCACCGCATATGTTCTGACTGAACATCCAGGTACCATGCAATAATTAACCTTTTCGAAAGAAATACAAACGAGGAGTAATGCACTATATGAGTTCGCCAACTAACTAGACATTTTGTGTGAATGTGAAATGAATTTCAAGCTCTGGTAGTAGCTAGCCTTGTAGACGGAAGAGTGATTTCTCTTATAGGCAGATATGCTCTGGATTAGTGGGAGTGGCTTGCGGAGCTGTGCAATGTGGTGCATTGTGGGAGTTGTTGTCTTTCATACAAATGCGTTCTGAAGTTATTTTTTGTCTTTTCTCGGTCACAAAGGCACCAAATTCAAAAATTATTTTACATTTCGACTACATATATGACCCACTTTAAATAAAAAACAATGTTCAAATGGGTGAAATGACCCTTTAATACTATCACGTTTATGTTCTGTTTTGAGGACTTTTAAGCTGATATGTTTTTCTGTTTACTTTTGTCCCTGTGTTACCTGTGATTAGTTCCTTTCTTTTTTGGGGTTGGTTTCTCATGTCCTAATTTCTTTCCATAGTTACCAATTATGTTCACCTATTGCGGTGCGCACCAATTCACGTACTTATGCATTATTCTGCTGATTTGTAATATAAATAGTGCGGGTAGTGTGTTTACCAAAAATATACCAATAAGAAAAAGGAATGTTGGACACTTCATGCACTCAACTGTCACAGCTTGACATAGTAGAGGGAGAGGGGCTATCAGACTCCAATGTTTGCATCTCCCCATTTCCTCATTTTAGTTCAGTCGTGGCCAGAATTAAAATGAGGGAATGAATTAGTAAATTGTGGCCACAGCTGAATTAAAATAAGAGAACAAATTAATAAATCATAGGAACATATTCTTAATTTGTAGCCACAATATGTAGCCACAATATTTGAATGTCATGTTCAGTACATTTAACAGGGCTGGCTGAAAAATAAATGTATTAAATACACTTGGGGCTGTGGAGAAATAGGACCTCTGAAGGAGGCAGGGCTGTATCTGGTATCCAGTGCCCCAGTGCAAGTTGGGGGGTTGAAATCCCAAGATTTCCCCAAGAACCACCTTTCGCCCCACTAGCGATGGCCGAGAAGCTTCATAATCTGGATTAAAAGTGCTAACTCGCTATGTTAAACTTTGCTTTACCCAGGGTTAAAAGTGGCCATATGGGTGCAAAGTAATAAACAGTACCAGTGAAAACCTCACAAACCTGCATCCACACACACAGTAAGTTTCCGACACATTATTTAATGGGAGAGGGAGTTGTCTCTTCCAAAAACACAAGATTTTTGACACAAATCTGACGCGCCTTTGGAGGGATAACGCAATTCACACCAACAAAACATTCTGACGTGCACCGTTTTCCATGATGGAATCATGTCCCCTTTGGGCGGACCAACAGAGTGCTGCAGTGTGAGTCTGAACTATTACGGCATACACATCACCCCACTCTGAGCACACGCAGGAAAATAAACACACAGAGGGGAGGACATGGACATAGAGAGAGCCATGTGTGTGTGTAAGGCAGAGAGAAACAGACTGTAGAAGATGAACATAGAAATGATAGCTTCAACGGCCAGCATGTGGCATTAGACAGGAATGAATGGGTTGGTGTGAAGTGGCAGGGCGGAGGCTCGGGGAACAGGGAGGCAGAGGAAGGTGAAGCATTACTGCTGGATGGAGAAGTCTAGTGCCCGGGCCGTCAATCTGCCAGTGTAAATATCCATTGCCCATTCCACGGTCCTGTTTCAACACTGGGATAAAGTAAATGGAAGAGTAAATGGGCAGCATGGAAAACAATCTTTGGAATGTTTCTCTATATACAGTATTATATTCCAGCCCGTTCTCATCCCAAGGCGTCATATACTGACGCTTTTGACATTTCATCTACATCGAACGCACATGGCACCCTTTAGCGTCAATATGAGACGCAGATAGAAATGAGCCAGAAGGCGCCTCCTAGCGGTCTAACCGTAACCCTACCCCAGACCTAAACCTACCCATAACCGAACAAAGCTCTGTGCGTGTCATATTGACGCTAAAGGGTGCCATGTGCGTTCGATGTAGACGAAATGTCAAAAGCGTCAGTATATGACGCCCTAGGATGAGAATGCGTTGGTATATTCCATATTTCTCTTCAGTGTCTTCACAACTTTGTATGAAGATACTGACAGGAAACATGTTGAACAGAGATTAAATGCAACTTTTTTACATTTGCTGTTTGAGCATGAAAAAGGTCTGCAAAGTTACAAAGCACTCCAAAGAAAGTTATTTTCTTCATCAGTGCGCACTGTTTCTGAGCTCCCTGAAACGCCTCGATTGTAGTCTTATGTTTTCTTATGGAAATACATGTCACGATATTCCACATTTAAATAATTCCCACCAAAGGCATACACAAAAAAGGGGTGAGGTCTGGTTGAGTTGTGTTAGTAGTGTTGAGACTTGCGGTTATGGTAAGGACTGTTACATTTCCAAAACACGCTCAAAGTGGTTGACCAATCACAACACACTGGTCCAGCTGACCAATCAGAGCACATTGAGCTTTTCGGAATTAGGGGCTTCATAGAGACCGTAACTAAGACAAATGGGAAGAGCGGTGCTGTAACAATGATAATGAAAATAGTGTGTTTTTTGGAAACACGTCCAAGCATGAAAACCTAAAAACAAAATCAGGACTTTGAAAAAGGTCATAGCAGGTCCCCTTTAATGGGGTTTTCAGTAATGTCGCTTACATATATCAACTTTGAGTCAGATTTTTCTCCTAAATCTCCTTAGGATAAAAATAAAAAAATAAAAATAAAAATTTACACTGGATAGTTCCACCACTATCCTATCTGGTCGGATTTGTCATTTTTCTTTCCTACGGTTCTGCACATTTCCCATAGAAGTCTATGATGAATGTGTGGGATTCCACCTGGCGTCTTACACTCCCTTTGTTTGGGAGGAGATAAAACTAACACAGAGTCAGACAAAGCTCTCTACACGTCTTCTGCCTACACAGCAAAAATCGAGCCAATGTTGACTTAGTTTGAGGTGAGAGTGGCTATCCATGAGAGAATAGCTGATTTATTTTACATGCATGTCTTCATTTGATTTGCCAAAGAAAAAAAAGAATCCTTTGCTGTGGGATGTTTTCTCTGAGACTTTTTCTCTCTTTCTGTATATTCAGTGGCCCCAAAAAGTCATGATCAAAGTATTTGGGCACTTAGATCATACTAGATAACAAAATATTAAACCAAGTGGCATTTATCTTCTCATTGGTCTGACCTCGTGCTGCGAAGAGGGAGAGCGTTTTTCAGGGTGAAAGGGTTACAGCTCTCCGGCGCATTCCAGCAGAAATCGCAGAATCAATGGCCATGAAATTCATTTCTCACATGGCTGGATGTGCGTCTACTAATCATAACCTGGACTGACAATTCAATCACGCCTCCAGTGCCTCTCTTTCACGGCTTTTATTCTTCCTTCCACCTGTCCTGCCCGCCTCCACCACCACCCACGAGAACTCATTACACAAGCCCCCCCAATACTTCATTAGCCTCTATGAAGAAAAAAAAACAATTAACAATGCCAACCATGATTACTGTAATGGCTGTAACGGGGCTGGTGACCCGGTTCTCCTCTGTATCCTTCACACAAACACACGCTGCTCCTGGGAGGGGCCCAGTAGGATACGGTTTCAAGGGCTCCAAGAGCTGAGTAATGACCAGTCTGTGTGGGTGATTTTGTAAGGAAATGGAGAGAGAGAGAGAGAGAGAGAGAGAGAGAGAGAGAGAGAGAGAGAGAGAGAGAGAGAGCGAGTGAGAGAGAGAGAGAGAGAGAGAGAGAGAGAGAGAGAGAGAGAGAGAGAGAGAGAGAGAGAGAGAGAGAGAGAGAGAGCGAGAGAGAGAGAGAGAGAGAGAGAGAGAGAGAGAGAGAAATATAGTCAGAGAAGGCGGCCTATACCCAGAGGAACATTTTATTGTTCTGAGGTTTCTCTTTCATAGCTCAGTAGACTTAATGGAGTTCTTCATTATGTTTTGTTGAAGTACTTTGTCTCAGGTGTTTCTCATAAAATCACTAATGAGACACAAAGACACAAACAAGTCAGTCAAATTACTGACAAAAACTTTAGTTAAAAAAGTTTTTTGGGGATTTGGTTAATGGTAACGAAGACAAGCTGAAGAAATTAACAATGACTATATTTAAACATCGGCCTACTGTTGACAAAAATATGACTGACAACCCAAATGCTGTAACAATGTACTTGAGATCAGTATTTCTCAACTCTACACATTTTGCATACTATCCATCATAAATAATATGCAGGGTTGTGGACTCGAGTCGCATGACTTGAAATTCCCAAGTTTGATGACTTTTGACTCGACTCGAAAAAGTATAAGTAGGCGAATTGGGACACAGCATGTGTCTCCCTAATAAGACACACCTGATTCAACTCATCAGCTGAACATTTAAAATCAGTGTAAATGAATAAATATGAATGCTGAAATAAAGTGATGTAAATGATAATTGACTTGTGGGAGAATTGGATGAAAAATAATATTGAAATTGTATTGCAGAATGCACACAGATTATATTATAAAACGTTGAAAGGATGTCAATGGAGAAATGCCTACATAATGGTGTAGAAAAAGCATCTCCCAGCAGAGGTTAATGCTGAAGCCAAACAGACAAAAGACAATGTGTATCCACCAAATGTGTATTTCGAAAGCAAATAGGGTTCATTTGGCTTTAATGCTGGCCGAAAGATCTCCATTTAATGTCATTGCTGTCTAGAAGAAATATTGAAGCAATCATGAGATTCTTTCCTATGCATATCAGTTGAGAGAGAGTCAGGTCACGTTGTACTCCTATCAGGGGCCCTGTTTTGTCTTAAAGCGTGAGCTATGGGCCTGTTAAAACACTTCAGTCCATCATTGAAGAGTCTGGCGAGGAAAGAGTGCTTGCGAGAGAGAGAGAACAACAGAACATGGGAGAGGAAGAGAGTGATGAATGCGCAGAGTTCAGTAAATGGCTGCATTAGACTAATGGCTGATTACGGCAATTTACTGTAAGTCCTGCCAGGGAGCACATTCCAGGCCGCGGTGGTGGTTAATCTTACTCTGGGTTTAGGGGATGAGTGGATGAGGGGTCCCTGAGAAAGGGCCCTGGGCGCTGGGCTTTTGGTGTGGGTGAGCGGGGCCTATAGCGTGCCTCTAAACAGGCCAGCGTGAGCCTGCGGAAGAACACGCTCTCTGGCAGAGCTGCACTCAAGACCCCAAACTCGCTGGATTAATGCCGATTGTTTGGGAATGACTGTGAGCTCCGGACCACACAAGAAGAGTGCTGAAAGAAAGAGAGATGGAGGCAGGGATGGAAAAATAGAGAGAGAGAGAAAATAAAGAAAAAGACAGTAAAGCAGCGAGACAACTGCATCGAGTTACAGCAGATCTCCTCTTTATTCCATCACTTTATTCCTCTTCTGCTGGTTTTCATCTACAGTAACTTCCCTGTTCTTTCCCTCTGTTTCAGTGAATTTTGCACTCTCCACAAAAACATTAAAGTCCTAGTTCCCAAAATCCCAAAAATAAATATTCTGTCATTGTTTACATTATGTGCCCAAAAGTCGTTCCAAAACCTCATACTGTTGTTATTCTTTTCAGTGGAAACACAAAAGGAGAAATCTGATGCAGCTCTTTTACAGGCAATGACCACACTAATAGTGACCACAATTGTAAAGCTCCAAAAATCACCGATAATGACTCTTGCACTATATTCCAAAAAATCATAAAATCGCTTTGTGTGATGAACAGGCAGAATTATATGCCATTGTCATGCCCTCCCATGAAGCTTAGGTCAAATATGCCATCATTCCAGACTCATTGGAACAACATGACGCAAAACTGCAAAAACTTACATATACTGTACATACATTTCACTGCAGTTTCCAAGTGAACCCTTGGGGCAGTAAAACGCCAACATCTTTTGTTCCTTTTCACATAAATTATTATCACGGGGCAGAGTATCGATAAATAAATATTTATTTTCATGCAAAATGTATGTTCCTTGCACAATATGACCTTAAACACTTTTTACCATAGTGCATGATTTGTAAACAAATACAAAGCTCTGTAATGAAACTCTATATGACGCAGGCTAATTGGTCCTCAACTCAAACGTTGCAATCATATAATTCTCTATAGGACACAGCTGATTGGTTCCTGCAGTATCAGTAGCCAATGAGCTTGCATGCTCAACTTTCAAATGCTTGGTCAGCATTTGCCTTAGCAGTGCAACACACTTTCAGAAACCCTCCACCTTCCCCAGCTCCACCTGTATAGATCTGCTACGGGTAATTCATGTGCACTATATATTGTACAGCAGCAGCATGTCTTCCTCACACCTCACAGTGTGTCATGTACGCATTGGTAGTAACAAGTCCCATAATTGCTCTGCAGCAGCAGCAGCAATAACAGCAGCGGGGCAGATCTATTACACCAAGAACAAATACATTAACACTGTCATACCCATTCCCATGCCAAACACTTCGAGAGTTGTCATGACATAAATACAGGTTAACGTGTGTTATATGTATGGCTTTTCTGATGTAGTAAAGTTGCTCTGTAGAGCATTGCACTTGTGATGCGAAACACTCGAGTATGAATCAACATGGTTAATGACACTCTACAAAAAAGTTCAAATCCTAGGAGAAGGGAGATAAATGGTATGGTTGCTTCAGCAAATGAGTTTTTATCTCATGTTTGCTTTTTCTCATACTATCGGTTAGGCTTAGGACAGGGTACGTGTGGATTCATTTCAAACGTCGTAGAGGTAATGAATTTTTGCCCCACTCTGCTGTGATACGTACAACAACCAACATAATAAAACATTGCCAGTGCACTGTAATGTACCTGAAACAATATGTTTCAGGTTTTACGGAAATTTAGGCAGTATTTCCAACGAGTCTAGGTTGCGCTTATAGGTCAGGCCATAGGTCATGATGTTTGGCCTCGAGACACACAAGAACCAAATGGCGTCAACCATTTTTGTAGCCTATACAGTCTTCTGTAGTCCATTTCAAAAGCTTTGGTGAAGGTTTTTTTTTTTGTGTGTGTGTGAAAAAACAAGTAAAATTTCATTCTGTTTTATATTATGTCGTATGACTCTAGAAGACTTGGAATATAGGAGTCATAAGGACTATTGTTATGATACTTTGTGTCCTTTTTGGTCACTCTGAACTAGAGTGCGGATCGGGCCGAATTTTTCTGTCCGAGCCCGGCCCGCGTCCGACAGAGCAGTAACCGAACCCGACCCGACCCCGACAGGCATAAAGATATTTATGTCCGAGCCCGACCCGAGACCGACATTTAAAATCCCATTTTTTTCTCATACTAATGACACATGTACCTTTGTTTGTGTGGAAAGCCCGCTTTTATTAAGCAACTGTATGAAGGCATTCGGAAATGTCAACAGGATGAGTGCATCAGCGCACGGAGAAACAAGCGCACTTAACGCAGACGCGCATGCACGTGTTTGGTTGTCACGGCTACATAAACAAATTTGAAATTTGCGCACTCAGGAAGACAGATGTTATGGTAAAAATGTACATGCATTTTAATCACAAAAACGAACGTTTGCATCAAATGAAAGCATCAGGCACATTGGCTAACGTTACCTACATAATAAGCTGTTTTAAATTTAAAATGTTCAATGCCTTCGCGCTGATGTGACCGAGCCCGACCCGAACCCGAACATAATTTCTAAATATCTGTCCGAACACGGCCCGGCCCGTCGGGCTCGGGTCGGGTATCCATCCTCTACTCTGAACTGTTGTTGTATACAGAGCTGCTTCAAAAATGTCCTAATGTGCTACTTTGGAAAAAATCAAATAGTATATTTACAAATAAATTTCATTGTGGGGTGACCTATCGCTTTAACCTGCCATGGGAGGTCCGAGAGAGATGGAGAAATAAAGGGAGAGAGAGAACGAAATAAAGGGAGAGAGAATGCTTTGAGAGGGAAAACTAAAGGGCAAGTAATTAATCACAAAAACACAAGCACGCATATTGATTTGCTTCACTCCTTCACACACAAACAGTCTCTTTCAAAGGCCAGGAAATGGCTGCATCCCCTGCAAAATATCCTCGGCTGACCAAAGAGGTTAATTAGAGACTCTAACACACACAAACATGTTTACACACCAGTGAAGAACCGCTGGGACTGACAGATTTTGTGATGGAGTCTGAGTGGGCGGATGTAGAAGCAGAGAGGGTGGATGAGTCCGTCTGTACTGTACTGAAATGTCAGCACTAAGAATGAAACACAACAGACGGGACATGTGAGTATGCCAGCTGCAAGAAAGAGCCAAAAACATTTCTGCTTCAGTTTAAATCAGAAAATGGGCTCAATTTCCATTTCATGATTACTTTAATGCGCTGCGCTCATTTGGCAGGAGCAGAGACAGGAAGTAGGGATGGAGGGAGCGAGAAAAGGAGACTGGTGCACAAAGAGGTGAGAAGGCCGTAAAATCTGCGGGTGCTTCTTCTCCTTACACAGTAAATCATGATTTCAGATGAGTTTACCTGGTGCTCGCACACTTAAACTCAAGACCGGAGCAAAAAAAGGGTCCCAGGTTCACGAGCAAGATTAGTGACAATGACTTTTTACTTTTTCCAGAGTCAGGGTGCACAGGGTTTTTATCAGCCTATACTGGGAAACAAAGCTGTGTTTAGTTACAGCTGCAACAATGAGCTTTTGAGGAAGAACTAGTGGGTTTGTCAAAGTTTGCAATGTTTATTTATATATTTGCTTATTCATTCATTCATTCATTCATTCAACAATAAGTATGATACTGGATACAGGACAAGCCAAATCTAAACTTTTTGTCCAATTTCTTTGTTAAAAAAAAGGATTTCACTTTATTTTGATGGTCCCTTTAACACATTCTGTTGACTGTAAGTAACGTTGCGCCTACATGTCTACTAACTCTCATTAGAGTGTTAGTAGAGTATTAGTAGACTGGTAGAGTTAGAATAAGTTGACATGTAGTTGCAAAGTTACTTATAGTCAGCAGAAAGTCTGTTGGGGGACCATCACAATAAAGAGTTAGCAGATATTTAGCAGACAGACTACTTATACTCTAATGAGAGTTAGTTGACATGTAGTTACATAGTTACTCATAGTCAACAGAATGTTCAAAAGGGACCATCAAAATAAAGTTATGTTACCAAAAAACATATGAAGAAAAAAAGAATGTTTCACATGACCATTCTCCAATGTCTTTGAATGTTTGAAAAATTCCACTTTGTTTTCTGAGATAATCAGTCCTTATTACTTTTGGATGGATGGAAATTCAGACCACAGTCAACTCACATTTTCCACAAATTTATTTGGTGTTGATTTCGCAGTAGCGGAGACTGAACTGTCATTTATTTCAGATTTACCCGCTTTTAAACATCTCATTACAAAAAAATGTGTTGGGGTGCTTTAGATATGTCATTCAGACAGTCTCTTCCTGTCTAAGCAAGTGGGCGGAATAAACTGCAGTGAGCACCACACTTCATAACCCAAGTCAGAAGTCTGGCTACTGAGACGCTGGGACGAAAGTGACTTTTTAATGTCGTACTCTACCCTCACAGGATGGAGCGGTGTGAACTTTGACCCCCACGTCTGTATGGTGCAGTGATGAGATGCGGGGCCCGGGGACAGCACTACAGGGGATTAATGTAGACTCACACAAAGACAGCCTGACACCCAAACTGACTGACTGACTGACTGACAGCACCCGGCCCACAGCCACTCGCTGCTAACCACAAGAAAAATTAGCAGTGCGGCTACATTCAACAGTCCCGGCTTTTTCTGTCCACTGCTGTTCCTGATTTTCATTCCAGAGCAATAAACACACGGATTTCTATTCCCCCTCCCTCTCAGCTGTCATCCCTCTCTTACTTTCACTTCTCCCTTATTCTTTTTTCCACAAGTTTCTCTCTCTTTGTCTGGAAGTTCGACATGCCGCCCCCTTTGCCAAACCTCCCCCCAGGCCCTCAAGTGCAGCTGCCAAAAATAAGACAGGCTGCCGAGGGGCCCTGGGGCCTTGTGTGTGTGTGTGTGTGTGTGCGTGTGCGTGTGTGAGCGCGCACTTACTCCTCCTGCCTGCTTGAGTACTTACCCGACTGTATTCAGCCACTTGGATCTGTTTATTTAATATTCAGTCAGCTGTGGGGAGTGAGGTTAGCCACAGCACATAAAAGTCAGGCAGCGTGACCGAGATATACCCCTCGCACACACACATTATACACAGATACACACACATGCCATCTCTAACACGTGCAAGCTCCCTCAGCAGTATATTTTTAAAAATACCAACGGATGTGTAAACAAGGTTTACAAACTCATGGCTTAAGTGCATGAGGGAGTATATGTATATATGGATGTTAACACGTATTTTTATGGAATTGTCAGCATGGTAGGCTATATATCAAATCCATGCCTTTTACCATCTGATGCCATCATGGTACCATAGTATCACTTATATATTTAAAAGTATATAAAAGTGATATGTAAACAAAGTTTACAAACTTGTACTTCAAATCTTAAATCTTCAATTTTGAAAAATTGTTATGCAGATAATATAATAATACTGAAATTAAAGAGAGTACACTTTCATTGACACTTAAGTAAATAATGTCAAATTGTTTTGATTTTAAATCCTTGATTTTAAATTTTAAATTTGGATAAAATAAAGTGCACTTATTTTGATGTGTTGACTAACATACTAAGCACATGTTACTTGATTATAATTTTAACTGCAGTGTTATTTAATATATTAATATATTTTAAATGTTATAAATTGCAACTTCATCATTACAAATGTGAAATTTCAAATACAGTATATTTAAATAGATGGCAAACAATATAAATTACATTAAAGTATATGGTAACACTTTACAATAAGGTATTAACTAACATCAACTAACAATGAGCAGTACGTTAGATATATTATTTATTAATCTTTGTTAATGTTAGTTAATAAAACAGTTGTTCATTGTTTGTTCATGTTAGTTCACAGTGCATTAACTAATGTTAACAAAAAACATCTTTGATTTTAATAACATATTAGTATATGTTGAAATTAATATTAACTTAAGATTAATAAATGCTGAAGAAGCATTGTTAGGTATTGTTATTGTTAAGCAAGGTAGTTAACTAATGTTAACTAATGAACCTTATTGTAAAGTGTTACCAAGTATATTTTAGTTAGCCTTAAATGCTTGTCAGTGCATTTGACAGTACATTTAAACATATGTCAAAGACAATATAATTAAGAAATTACATATAAAGATGTACTTAAGTGGGTAAAAAAAAGCATTATATGAATATGGTACATAATAATTGCATACCATAGTATGTATGAATATCATATAAAGTACTGACACAGTACTTCACGTAAGCATGTGTTCTGTGACCTGAGTGACGTCAACACTAATATCTTCAGTCCTGCTGACCAGGTGCTTCCAATCTTGACAATATATAAATATTCAGTTAAATGAAAAATCTTGCCTGTGACATTTCATGATAAATAATAATGTAATTTTATTTTGACCTAGCTGAATTTTGAATACATCAGATATCCATAAAACTCTGATGAATGATAAGTTCACTAGATGATCTCTCCGAACCTCAAAACACTTTGATGTTTTGAGCGGTTCACTAAACAGAAACACAACACATCCATTACCTTTCTCATTACTGCCACGGGGAGAGAGCCTTATGAATACCAATTTTTGTGCAGGCACACGTGTTTTGCGGTAACAATCATTTTCGTGGCGGCCCTAAGTTCCTGCTGGGAACCATCCCAGCAGGCTCCGGTTCAGCCAGGACTGGCAGACTCCATGGCAACCCCTGAGGTCAAGGGTCACGGGGAAAGGTTGCTTTTATCTGCTAATGAGGTCGATACCTAATGTCTCTCTCGCCGTCTGTCCCTCTTTCCCCGCTGCATGGCAAGCAGGGGGCAGCGGCGAACTGAAAGAACAGACTTGACACCGATGCCATCCGTCCCCGGCGTGGAGGGATCGGAGCCGAGGGGGGACTGGTCCCGAGAACAGAAAACAAAAGCTGCAAAAATTGCAGTCAGTCCCCTGGAGGTCCACCTTGCTGTGTTTAACGTCTTCTCATGCTAATATCCTGTGATCGGCGGTTAGGAGATCTGATGGATTGTCAAAGGTCTCAAATAGCTGATGGGCTACAGTGACTGCGATACAGAGGACAACAGATCTCCTGTGGAGAAGGTTGGGACCCCTCTCTGTATCTGTTGCACTAAACATCTATCCCTGGATTTTATGCGGCCTATATGCTAACACATTTGTTTATGCTCAGTTTGTTTCAAACTATGACATGATAAAGACTGTTAGAATTCAATATTCTGATCTTTAAAACAACTGTTCAAAATAAAATGTTCTGTGTGTGCGTTAATTTGTTCCATCCATCTGTTTATGACTAGCATGCTAAGCTAGTGCACAACCTAGTTGTGCTAACAAACAAAATAGATAGTAAATAGATATGTTTTGATTTAAAGAGTGAGTTCACCCCAAAATTAAAATTCTGTCATTAATTACTCACCCTCATGTAAGACTTTTGTTCATCTTCAGAACACAAATGAAGATCTTTTTAATGAAATCGGAGAGATTTCTGTCCCTGCATTGACAGTTTACACAACTACCACTTTGACGCTTCAAAAAGTTCATAAAGAGATCGCTTTATATGATGAACAGATTTCATTTAAGCTTTTATTGACATATAAACATTCATCAACTCACACATCAGTTGTGGTAAACTGAAGCTCAAGCATGTTTGCTTGACGTCCGAGAACCAATGAGGTTCATTCACGTGTTACGCATCACGTTTGAGCTTCAGCAAGAACCTGAGAATGTTCTCACACGTCAAAGAAAGTACGGTTGAGCTTCTGTTTATGTTAATATGTGAATAAAAGCCTAAATTCAATCTGTTCATCATATAAAGCGATCGAGTCTCTTCAGAAAATTTGCCTCTCATTTGATATGGATTCATTTTACAATCTCTTTATGGACATTTTGAAGCATCAAAGTGGTAGTTGCATGTCATGTTTCTGGAGGGACAGAAATCTCTTAGATTTCATTTAAAATATCTTCATTTGTGTTTCGAAGATGAACGAAAGTCATACGGGTTTGGAAAGACATGAGGGTGAGTGAATAATGACATGATTTTCATTCATTACCTGGACATAGTGACATGCACATTTCCGTCCCAAATTCTCATTATCGTAATGTGTATGAACATTTTGAGTTTTTAAATGATTACAACAACACAAAAAAAGTTTTATTTATAAATGTCCTTGGCAACTTTTGGGAGATTCACATTCCAGAACCTCATACACCCCATCATGATGTAAAGGCCTGAGAAAACAGTCCATTAACTCCTGATTTAGCCTGAGTGTCATGTAGTCGCTTTTGTGTACTTGTGACAATCTCTGAATGGACATCACAACCCTCCTCCCACTGCCCTCTCCTCCCACCTCTCTCTCTCTTCTGAGGGAACACTGTAAAGAGGTTTTCCGTCACATGTGTATGAGCAGTGAGGCCTTTGTCTCGAGGCCAAGCTGTTTGTTTGTCCTTTAAGTGAGTGGCCAGCCTCACACATTGAATGAAGAGGGTGGTGAGAGATAAACAAAGAGACATCGATAGGGAGGAGAGGTGGACTAGTAGAACAAAACTTGTAGGGATGATGATGGACATTCCTGTGGGATTAGCTGATAAACAAGACCTAAAAGACAAGGACCATGGAAAATTAGACAATCAGAACAAACATGTTTTATTAAAAATGTATTATCAAATAAATACTTTCAGTCTTTGATGCTAATTGGTTAATACAACAGTCCTTCCATTCTAAAATACATGGCCTAGATAGACAGTTGACTTATAAGACAGCATCCTTTTTGAAGCTTAGAAAAAAAGTTCCCAGTACATTCTTCAAAATATTTTAATTTATGTTCCAGAAGAAAGAAATTCATACAGGTTTGGAATGACATGACAGAGTAAATGATGGCAGAATTGCATTGTTGGTTAAACTATCCCTTTAAGCAGTTCAGAGGTCATAATGGAAATTGCTTTTGCCTGTGGCTTTTAAGTTCAATAAGAACTCGTTTATAAAAACAGGAAGTAATGTAAGTATTTTGTAATGATTGGAACCACATTTACGCTGCCTTACAAAAACGGACCAAAAGAAGGTGTGCACACACACTCACTGTGTCCTGTAGTGATAATCTGCAATACAGGTAATGTTATATAGAATAAAAATATAAAAATAGAATGTCCGAATCCACTTTCGCTAGTTTAACGACAGGAAAAATGGTCTAAAAGGGTTGTCCTTATTCTCATTAAGAGTAATGGGTGTGTTTTGGGATTTACGCGCGTTAATTCAATCAGAGTCTCATCTCCCATTCCCTTTAAATGCCAGTTGCGCTCGCGCCATGGCAGATTCGCTATTTACATGACGGAATTTGATAGTTGAAAGACCGAACGGAACAGCAAACGGAACTGCTCGCGCGCAAGGTAAAAGTGCGCAAGCAGATCATCTACAGGACAAGCCGGATTCCAACATATCTTTATGTACACAATAATAATCTTTTACATTGTAATCCTTTTATTTAAAATATTTGGCATGTTTGTGTGCTGCTGTATGTGCGTCCCAGTGTTTTTAAATAAGCAGAGTGTATGCGTTGTGGACCTATAGGCGCACATTACTAACGCGCTCAGTTGGTCAATGGCGCAGTCTATTTCTGTTGCCTCAAAATAGCAACGCGCCAACAATGCGCCAGAACACACCTCGTTTTCAGACCAGCAGCCCAAATGCATTTGCTATTTAAACGTGGCGCAGGACGTGAAAATGATAACTGCGTCGGACTGAAACTAGCAAAAAAAAAAACTTGCATCGCGCTTGGCGCCGCATTGCGTCAGGTGTAAGACAGGGCCTAATAACCTACTCTGTACAAGTGATGCTGTCTTCAAATTTGGCAAATGAAATCTTACCATGTAGAACAGCTTTCTCATCGGGAATGCATGTGATGGTTTAAAATACAACCTATGTAGTCGGCTCAAAAGAATTTGGTACAGATGCCTAAGAGTGTTTTACTGTCTAGATTGACAGTTCTGACATCTACTAAATGAAAATATATAATAAGATATAATTAAAATGTATATAAATATTTTGGCTGGATGGAAACCTAGAATCCCAGAACTGGATCAGACAAAGAGCTGTGACACCCAGACAGCTGTGGCAGGAATGTCTGGGGCAGTCAGAACAGGAACTTTTGAGACATGGGGAACATGACAGGAACATGATTATCTTAAACTTTACATCTGCTCTGACTTATTGATCAAATTATTCTGCTGTAAGATCTGAGTTTTAGAAACAAGAAAACTTCATGCATATTCCAAATGGCCATCTTATATAGTTACTTGTCTCAGTTTTGTATGATTTGAAATTATAACTGGACTCCTTGTTAAGATAATGAGCTTATTGACATGCCAGGTTTGGACCAGAGTTTCACTTTGAGCATTTGCAGATCGAAAAAAGTTGGAAAATGTCCTCACACCATTCTGAATAACAGAATCCCCAATGACCTGAAACTCGGGAGGGGAGTACATACTACATCTGGAGGAAAGAGATTTTGTCTGATGTGTAAGTTTGCATTGCCACTGCAGTTTTTTTTCTGTTTCCATTCAAATACAAGAAATATCTAAAAGCTACAGTATTTGATTCACAATAGTGATGCTTCAAATTTGAGCATTGGTCTGTCCAAAAGTTGTCATCGAGGACTCATTGTAACACTGTGTCCCAATTAAAGATATACTTGTTCGCTTGTTGTTGCTTTAATGAAAAATGCCTGGCTAAATCATAATGTAATCATCACTAGAGTTGAAGAGGCTGTATGCAAGAATTGACCTGTATTATGCAATGCACACGTGTTGACTTTTGATATCACATTTATGATATAAGTACCCAAACACACACAGGGAGGGTAAGATGTGTCGGTGGGTTCCCCTGTATCTTTGTTATGTTCTGTATAAATTTAGCAGGGACTTTGCACAAATGCTAAGTTTTCTTATGGTAAAAAAAAAAATACATTTTCTTTGCATTTTAAAATGTCAGATTAAGCCAGATTAATTGCCCAAAAGTCAAATCTAGCCTACATGTGTGTTTTTCTTCATGATGTTGGTGGTTTCGGGATACCTGTATGACACCACAAAATCCCTGGAGCAACATTTGCAACCACAAAGAATGAGTAAGCTTGACATTCAAGTGTTCTAGCGGGACCTATGGATTGAAGTTAACTAATTTGTGCATTTGAACTGAGTAACATGTAGTCGCTCACACAAATCACAACGTAATGAATTTATATCGGTCATTTTAGTTTTAACCTCAGATACGATTTGATGCTGCCTTCACGTGCTATAAGAAATGTCCTTCTTCCCACTTCTGAAGTCGTGATTATGATGGCATCGATCTTTTTCAAATTTTGACTTGAGAGGGCATGTCCAAATTTTTAACAAGGAAACTAATATGTACGATAATTCATGTGAAGGCAGCATAAGTATGCCTATTACACTCTGTTTGGAAACTACACATTCAAATTCACATTCAAATCATGTGATTTGAATGTCCTCTGTCCTCCGAGAATTTCAGCAAACCTCAAGCGAAAAACAACATGATTTTTGTAGAGCATTTCTGAATACATTACTCTGCTGCATGTCCAGTAAATCACATCTGCAGTGCAGTGCTGTGCTGCCAACAAGGTCTCACTCCCAAGTGGGGTTTTTTTTGTCAGTTTTTGCAATAAATAGCCTACCTGTGACTATACTTTTATTTTCCTGTTACGTGTTTTATATTGATGAGAAGTGGGGAGGTTTAGGGTTGCGGTGGAGTTAGATGTTCCAAAATATCGATGAAAGTATAAATATTTATAAAATAATTTATACTTTTAAAAATGCAAAGAATTAAATGCGTCTTGATCTGAAGCTGTGCATTAAAAAGTGACCCCAAAGGGTCCTGACCAAGCATATGTGACGAGTTTAGGAGTGAGAACGTGTTGCCCATGCATCTGTCCTTCCCCGATATCCCAGAGTCCCTTGCAAGTGTTAAGACTTTTAGCCCGTCCAAAACACACGTTAAAATCACACATCTGCTCTTAAAAGTTTACCAGTAATAACTTATTATCAATTGGCATGAGGTCCTTCTCTTTTATGACCTCTATAAAACTAGAATCCAACATGATTCTATTACAAACAGCCATATTATTCTGCTTAAAATCTAATTGCATCGAACACAAGAATAAGCCACTCGCAGCCTGTGAGCATATGGGCATTCAGCACACTGAACATTTGGAAAACTATTTATGGAGATCTCGTCCTTGAGTAGATCTCGCAGAGCACTCAATCATAAAAATGAATGATTTTACTTTTCCTCAGAGCTTCTCGTTTATCTAAGCAGCAGACGTACCATCGGATTGGCCCATATCTCAAAATGCCATCAAAGACCAAGGACTTAGGAAGGAAATAATGTTATATTGGCTCAACAATGAGTTACAGATCCGAATTAAAATAGGCCTTTTTAGTGGTGTTTGCGAAGGCAAAAATACTACTAAAAATATAATCCCGAAAATGCTATCAGACGGGGGCGGTGGACTTGTTGGGCCAATGAGAAACCACCTTAACCACCTAAAACACCCAAGGAACCGTCCGGGGGGGGGGGGGGGGTGTGTTTCCCAAAAGCATCGTTAGCCAACTATGGTCGCAAGTTCAGCATAGTTCAACAAGTCAGTGTTTCCCGAAACCATCGTTACAACGAACATTTGCAAACAGCATCGCAAAGTTGTGTAGCTGGAACGACAGCTCTTGACCTGTGGTTAGAAGCATAGTTTCTAGTTTGCATGACATGTGGACTTAATAAATCCTTGTCTTGAGCAAAATAAACAAGCTGACATTCAGTACAACCTGTATCTTTTATTTAGAAGACATACAAATGTCATTTATGTCTTTAGTTTGTCAAGAGATTTACAGTTTTTCTCGATTGCTTAAACACTATAACCAGGCTTTTGAACTAAAATTTCAAAACCATAACGCCATTTATCAAAAAGCACACCCATTTCACTAAACTATAAACACGATTCCCTGTTTTGACACATGAGTCAGATTTGTTGAACTGTCACTGCAAAACTCTACACACAAATCCCTTCATTTCTCATTGCTTAGACCATGTTGTCATGTATAAAGCACTAGCATTCAAAATTGTTCACTCAAGTCAGCACAGCTTCAGCTCAGTTAGCAAACAGTTACCCAGGTGGAAACACTAAGAGTCAAAATTTAACACACATCAATCAAACCTTCAATAGATAGATAAAAGGGCCCAAATCAGTTTATTGCATTTTGGAACAATGGATCCAGAAAGACATGAAGGAAGAGGGATAAGAATGAGGAGGAGGAAGGGCAAGAAATTCAAGCCACTCTAGTTGCCCATGTCTTTATCAATGGTATGACTATGAGGGAGGCTCGGCTACGAGTAAGGCAAATATGAGTCGCTTTACCGTCGCCTCGAGAGCCTTCAGGGAGCTGTGGTGGCAAACAAAATTCTATCACTGAATAAGAGACAAACATTTCCAATAGTCTTTGATGAGGTTTATTTTCTTGCAAGAAAAGGCCAGCAGTCGTAGTCACACAGTGTGGCTGCAGAGTGTGACAGTGAAGGGAGGGCATCCTTTCTCCTTTATAGTCTTGACTCCCAGAATGTTATCTTTCTAGGCAAATTGTGGTATTTCAACCATATGTGGAACATTCATAGACGTGTTCATCATATTGTCTCCTTGAGTGGAGGCTCTCCTGTCACGACCAACACTCTTTACCATTCCAATACAATTCCATATTAGAATATGGATTGTGTGTGCTCTTTTACTGTCATATGGTGGTCACACACATCTTTCTGCAAGTAAATATAAAAAAAAAAAATTAGAGGAGAGAGTAAAAAAAAAGTAAAAAAAAAAAAAAGAGAGTAAAACAGGAAAAAAAAAATGTTTTTGTGTGTGTGTTTTCTGTGTATGAATAAAAATGTGCCAATGTATCCACTGGTTGTGTGTTTTGTGTTCATCATGTGAAAAGGTTTGTGAGAGGGGGAACCACAAGCAACATAACTTACCAGTTTTGGAAATGTTGTTTTGAATTTATTGCACCAGTGTCTTAGACTATGTTGTAGTGTGTGTGATTTTGAGGGCTTGTGTGTCCTGTTTGAGGGCAAAGTCTGGTTTTTCAGCAAGAGTGAATGGTTTTGAGTGTAGAGCTTCATTTTGACCTGAAAATAGGATGTTTGGGGAATTGGGTGAGACGTTATGGATTTGTGTTTATAGTTTTGAGAATACGAGGCATAGTTTCAAGAAATGTGTTTAAGCAATCGAGAAAAACTGTAAAGCACCGTTTTTGAAGAGTGCGCATATGTGCGAACGTGCTCTACCACGTAAGAACGAGCCTATGATTGAATCTGGAAATAAAGAAAAATTTGAGAAAAATGAGAAACAGTCCTCAGATGCCATGTTCGTAATTTATAGCAAAACATCTAGCATCGATCTCAAACAGATTCATTAAAGAAAGTTATTACTCCACCACCTTCGTGACTGACATTATTAACCAACGTGGTTCAACGACCACTTTGCGACAGTACAGACAAAACAGTCGTGACTAGCTAGTTGATTTCTTCAACGATGCGTCGTACTATGGTAGTGAACCAGCGAGTTCTTTCAAATATTTCTTAAAAATGGTTTAATAATACAATTTAATACACCTGCGTGACATCATTAACCAACGTGGTTGAATGACCAATTTGCGACAATCCGTTTTTAGGAAACAGTCCTGACTAGCTAAGCAGCGAGTTACGTTGCTGTACGCCACCCCAGGGGTGAGTTTCCCGTACAACTATATAGCTCGCTGCTTAACTACCATAGTACGATGCATCGTTGGAGAAATCAACTAGCTAGTCACGACTGTTTCCCGAAACCGTATGTCGCAAAGTTTTGTTCAACCACGTTGGTTTATGACGTCTCGCACGTGGTGGACTAATAACTTATTTTAATTAATCTGTTTGAGATCGAATTAACGCTAGATTTTGTCATATAAGTTACAGAAATGGCATCTGAAGACCATTTCTAATTTTTCTCAGTTATTTTTCTTTATTACCAGACTCAATATTTGGCTCGTTCTTACATAGTAGAGCACGTTCGCACACGCGCAGTCTTCAAAAACTGTGCTTTAAATCTCTTGACAAACTAAAAGACGTAAATTATTTGTATGTATTCTAAATAAATAACACGGGTTGTACTGAATGTCAGCTTGCTAATTTTGCTAAAGATAAGGGTTTATTCAGTCTACATCTCATGTAAACTAGAAAAAGCTTCTAACCTCAGCTCGAGTGTGTCGTTCCAACCACACAAGTTTGCGATGCTGTTTGCGAACGTTCGTTGGAACGATGGTTTCGGGAAACACCAAATCGTTGAACTATGCTGATAACGACGGAACTTGCGACCATAGTTGGCTAACGATGCTTTCGGGAAATGCACCCCAGGACAGCTTGGCAACCAAATAGCAGTGCCCTGAAACAACACCCTAGATCGCTGTAGGGATCTTTTTTTATAAATATATATATTTCTTAAAAATGGTTTAATAATCCAATTTAATAATCCAATAATCTGAGGTTCAATGAATAAGTCAATTGTCCAAGATAACAGCAAAAAAAAAAAAAAAAAAAAAAAACACTTTCAATTTACTTTGGTTTTATACTTTTATAGGCTACCAAAAAGAAAAAGAAAAATTTGTGTTACTTTTTTAATGCAAAAGTAATTAATGTAAGTAAGTGTACAAATGTTAGATAAAAGGCATTTTTTAATGAATTATGATTTCATAAATATCGTTGGGTCTCCTTTTGGGAGTCACACTACATAACGTTTACAACCTGAACTAAACTTGCCTTGTCATAAAACCGTCAAATTACCTGATATTTTAAGAGACATATAGACCTGACACTGAGGCTGTGATGAATAAATAATTACTTAACACATTACACATTAATTCAAACTAAGATATGTCTTATGAATGTGTGTAGTATGGATGTAATTCTGACGTACATTAGCCTTGTTGTCACTGTCATGTGACCTGCAGTCCGGCCAGAGGTCGTCCCGGTACTTTTAGTCTATAATTTTATGAATACTGTGTACTTAGTCATAATATTTCACATATTGTTTTTTGCCCACTATATAGGTGGGAACTATGTGATTTCGTATTCAGCCACAGTCATAAGGGTCTACATAGGAATCCCCTTTTTATGACATCATTTCCTATTTTGATTCTGCACAATATATATATATATATATATATATAGAGAGAGAGAGAGAGAGAGAGAGAGAGAGAGAGAGAGAGAGAGAGAGAGAGAGAGAGAGAGAGAGAGAGAGAGAGAGAGGTGTATTGAAGCGTTTGTGATTGCATTTTTAATATATTTTGGTATCAATTGACACAAACCAAAGTAACCACACAAGCTCAAAACTGTATCTTCTCAGCTATGGTGAGCGTCCGCCAGCACGTTTCGATTGCACTCATCTTTCTAAAGGTCTGATCTCACCCATCAGCAATGGTAGGCCTGACATTATCAGGGGAATTCTCCTCTTCCAGCCTGGTACATAGAAGAGATTCCAGCAGTATCTGCCTCACTGGCTTTCTAACAGTCCCGCTGTGTCAAATTAGACTGTATTCACATCTGGCATCTGAGTAAAATGAATGAAGCATAATTAAAGCTCTTTTTTTATTTGCATTGTTTCTGGTTTAATAACGAATGAGTGAAAGGTCGTGCGGAGTGGAGGGATGAAACGCTTTTGTTCAGCCGTTGCTTTGCACAAATGATCTTTATCTTCACACTTCTCATACACTCCCTCTCTCCGTCTTTCTTTCTTCGCTGGCTGTATGTGTGTGTGTGTGTGTGTGTGTGTGTGTGTGTAAAGTGTTGTGACAACTCCTATCCCGGAGTGCTTAAGCGCACATTCCATTCCTCCTAGCGGTCCCTCGGGTACGGCCCACCCTTTTCAATTAGAGCCGCAGCCAGAGAAAGACCAACAGGTGCAGAGGCCACAAAACAAGATGAATTAGGCACCAAGCCAATGCAGCCACTGAAACACATACAATTACAGCCACCCAAACACACACACACCAAAGCAGTTCACATACAATTTGGACATATTTGTCGCCGGTTAAGCTGCGGTTTTGAAGTTCCAGCGCTGAGATGTTACAGGCTGCTTTTCTGGCCTTCTGTTGGACATTCTTAAGACACACTGTCAGCTGGACTCGTTCTGCGCATCTCAGCGTCGAGCGCATAAATATTCTTGATCTCATCCTCTGTTCGAGGTCCAGTCCCATAAAAGCAACATGGTTTATGTTCTGTCAACTTTTCACGCACGCTGGACTAATGAGACGAGCAGTTGATCGGTGTGCATTACCATCCATCATTGACCTCTTACCAGACGTTCTCGAATATGGATTGAACGATTGAATATGGATCAAAAGAGTTGACTGGTTCAGAGCGAATTCAGAGGGCGGCTCAGTTTTTAATAACAGACAGGTTTCTGGCAATGACCCTTCATGCATTTTCCCTTTTTTCTTGTCTAAAGACCATGATATTCAATAAACGCGCTTTAGCCTGGAGGAATCATGCAGAATTTAGGTTTTAAAGACATATCTAAACAATTTAAGTTTTTGAACTTTTAAAAGGGTTGTATGAACAGTGAAATAATGAACTAAATGATGAACAGTCAACTATTAAAATAGTAGATCATTAAGGGGTGGTTGAATATGATTTCACTTTTCTAACTTTAGTTAGTGTGTAATGTTGCTGTCTGAGCATGAACAACGTCTGCAAAGTCACAACGCTCAAAGTTCAATGCAAAGGGAGATATTTACTTTTAAAGAAATTGCCTTTTAAGGACTACAACAAACGGCTGGTAGAGACTACACGACATTCCTCCCGGCTTAGTGACATCACTAACCCTAAAATTTACATAAACCCCGCCCCCGGAACACGATTTATAGATTATCAAGACAGAATATGCTAATCAATGACTACAAGATAACTAAGCTACATAAATTCATCAACTAACGATTCAGAAATGTTGTCTACATGTTGAGTCTCTCCATCTTTCTGACTTCGGTTTGAACATAAAAGGCTAAAAGTTTTTTAACAGTGCATGTCTGAGTGAGGTAACAGGACATGAGCTCTTGAAGCTCCGCCCCCTGTGCTGGGAGCAGCAGCTCATTTGCATTTAAAGGGACAGACACAAAAACAGTGCATTTTTGCTCGCCCTCAAAAAGTGACAACTTTAACATGCTATATAAAAATATCTGTGGGGTATTTTGAGCTAAAACTTCACACACATACTCTGGGGATATCAAAGACTTATTTTACATACTGTGAAAAGCGCATTATACCACCCCTTTAATGATCTGTATGCTTAGCAAAGGCAACCCTTTTGTTAATGTGTATTTACATGAGTAAGTCATATTTACTTGTGGACATTTTTCAAATGACAGATGGTTATTATTAATGTTGGTAAGGCAATCATCACTATTAGCTCACTGAGGTTACAACCCCTTCATGTAATTGCAGAATATGTTGAAGAAGTCTCTTGTGCTCACAAAGTCTGCATTTATTTCATAAAAAGTACAGTAAAAAGAGTAATAATGTGAAATATTATTACAATTTAAAATAGCTGGTTTCCACTGAAATATATTTTAAAAATGTAATTTATTCCTGTGATGCAAAGCTGAATTTTCAGCAGCATAACTCAGAAATCTATATCTATAAGCGAGGAGTAGACTCCAAAATGAAAATGTTTTTAATGTTTGTTATTAAAGCAGATGTTGAAACAGATTGACGAGTGATAGAGGAACTATTTATTTCCCCTTATGGCTGAGCTGTGTCTCATACCTGTAACCTGTTATTTTAAAAACATACAGACCCTCAGGTCCTATGTACATCATACAGACTTAAATCAAATGAAAATTCCTAGTAAATCCACAAAGGCCAGTAGAGAACAAAGGAGTACCTTTGCTCTCATAAGAACACTCTTCTCCTTTTGAAATACAATTTCAGACCGTGCGTTTCAGCAGCCGGGCAGATTTTTCCCATTATATTAAAGTTGATGGATAAGTTTGGCCGTCAAAAGAAGAGAAAAGAAAAAATGACTGTAAAAATCTGTATCTGGATGAAATATAGATATATGGAGACCAGACCGTGAATACTAGCTTTTGGTCCGTTTTGCGATCCATCCTAAATAATATTGGGATTTTTCAGCTAAAGATTAGTGCATCTTCAATCACTGTACAAAAGGTGTCCACGCTTGTGTGGCTAATATTGCCCTCAACATCTTCAATTGTTTACATGTAAAAGCTTTAACTTACTACGTACTTAAGTGTTGACAATTATATCATCACAAAGTAGGCCTACATACCTTGTAGTCAAGTGCGTCGTGTAAGTATTGCAATTGGGATTCAGGAGTCGGCTGTTATTTTTGATTGGATTGTGCCCTCTTGTGGTCACGTATTACATAACAGCATATACCACCACTGACTGAACATCTCTGTGGCTGTATTTCCACATTTACTGCTTGTTTCAGTTAAATGCCCATCCATAGCATAGTCGTGCTTGGAGTCAATTATTTTATTTGTGATAACGCAATGAAACAGCTAAATTATGCGGACATCATTTTTGGCCATGCTGTCATACAAAGAAACTGTGAACATCTAAAAAAAATAAAAAGAGAGAGAGAACCAACAAACTATTAATAACTGATTATGTTGTAGACAGTGTATGCTTTTTGTTTTTCTATGCCTTTTTTTTTTTTTTTTTGCATAGTAAAATAAAACTTGTTGTTTGCCCTTTTCCCCCCAAGATAAATCTGTAATAAAAATACCTAAAACAAGTTTAATGTTTTGTGATTCCCTCATATTTAAAATATTTAAATCATATTTTCAACTTGTAGGGTCATTAAAAAACAATGTCAAGAAAAACCAATCAATACTATAATGTAATATGCTATTAATATTATTTTATTAATTATGCATATGAAAAAGCTCTTATTTACACAATTTACAAGTAGAAAATCAAAAGTCACAGTATAGACAGAAATTCCAAAATTTCTTTTTTCTTTATCAGAATATATAAACATTTTCAATATATATAAAAATGTGCATAAAGTGCATAATATGTGTTGTTCCACCTGCTCCACCTGTTGTGATATACAGGCATTAAAAACGTCCTGTAAAAACATTCAGCTCTTTTCAAAACTATGTGGAGGGCTTCCTCCTCTTCCTCCCACACAGGATATGGAAGGCGGACATTTTGGAGTGGGTTTTCTGTGAGGCTCCTGGAGACTCTGGATCAGTATCTGGGTCAGAGTGTGACTGCGCTGCTTCCGGAACAGCAGCGTACACTGGTACAACAGGAAGAGACGGCGATAAAGAGGTTTGTGCCTGATAATCTTGAGATAATCTTGACTCTTGTTCCTCAGAAGAATTCAGGCCCCTCAAGTGGATCACAAAATTCGACGTCTGCTGTTCCAAAGACATGAAATCCTCTTGGATCTCAGAAAACTGTCACCGGAAAGAAAAGAGAAGAAAGGATTTACTGAACAAATCAAAGCATATCAAAGCAAGAATATGCTCTTTCACACTAGTTTTGTCTGTTATAGTTTTGATTCAGTCATATTTTCCTCTAAACTGTCAGAATATCCCCTGAACATCTCAGTATGAGTGAATCTTCATCAGAGGCTGTTTTTGCCCAGTGATATATTATACAGTATACTCACATAAAGCAAATCCTGACTGATTGATTGTTTATATCATCACAAAAATGTAGACTGTATTTTCTACATAAAAAACTTTTTCTCATACATAAAGTACACTCAAGTAAAGTGATAACTGCCTGATTTTGTTGATAAATTGTTGATAAATGTAACTATATTATCGCCCAGCTCTTCCGTTACCGGAAGCTAGTGATTACAGTCTATGAAGTTATAATTATGGATATGGATATTTTTTTGTAAGATATTTTTCTTTTAAAAAAATTGTATGGATTACTTTTATGATGGATGGGTGAGCTTTTTTGGGCTTCAAAATCTCAAAGCTTGGAAAAGCTAATATTTTTTTATTATAACTCTGATTGTGTTTGGCTGAAAGATGAAAGTCATATACTCCTAAAATGGCTTGAGGGTGAGTAAATTACGGGGGATTTTTCATTTTTGGGTTGAATTGACCCTTTAAGTTGCTGTGTGAGGGACATTTCGAGACTCACACCTATAAGTAAATGCGGTTTTCAATCCCAAAAACGGACAGAGTGAACAGTGCCACAACAGTGTACTGATGTAATCCACTGCTTGAATGTAAACTATATCATCACACAGCTCTAAGCTGCGAAATGTGACAATAAGGCAAGAAGATATTAAGATATTAAACATTAACATCATGATTTTCTGTAAAGCTGAAACAATGTGTATTGTGAAAAGCGCTATATAAATACATTTAACTTGACTATCTGTTGTTATATGTCAATGTCTTCATACCAGATCTGTGTTGGACTGTAATAACTCTTTGCTCCATTTAGAGTCGATGCTGGTACCAAAAGTCCCGGCCAGACCCTGATGGCTGCTGCGAAGTGCCTGAGGAAGAGTAGCCAGCAAAACCACACTTCATTTCCCACTTTATAATATGGAAGTTGCTGTGTATACTTGTCTTGCTATACCTATTTCTGAAAATATTCTCATAATTACGTTAAAACCTGTCAAATGATTCACAAAGGACTATATAAATGTGTGTACTGACCTGTAAAAGGTTTATACTGGTTTCCAGCTGCGTCCGGCACTGTTGGACTTTGCTTTTGAACTGACCGAGTTCCGCGAACAGGTTCTGAAGCACACACGACACAAATAAATACACATATCAGTAAACATTCATCACAGAAGGTCAACATAAGAGTGTACATGGCACAGACGTGCGTCACCTCAGTGTCTGTGAGGACGGCGTGAGGGTCGTGGGCTTTCTGTGTGCTGTCAGGGCTCAGAGTAACTCTGGTGTGTAACTCCTCCAGCAGAGCCCAGCGCTTCTGTAACGAGCTCTGAACCGAACACACACTCGCCTCACACTCCCGCTGAACCTGCAGCAGGGAACGCAGAGAGCTCATCCTGACACACACAGAACATGAGCGTTAGAAACTATTGGAAAACCCACACTTAACAATACAACACCGTAACATCATAAAACACAATTCTATCCAGCCATGATAAGACAATACACCAGTGTAATAAAGAATGAGTAGGCGTGTGTCTAATCGTTTGTCATAAGCTTTTGGCAATACAAGTGTACAGTGTGAAAGAGAAGTAAACTTTAGCATACTTTTACAAAGAGTACTTAATATGGAAATTATATACTTTAAAAGAAAACACTTAATAGGAAACTAAATGTTTTCGTACCATTGCATGTTATTTACAATTAAAAATGTATTATAGTTGAAATTTATATGAAATGCGATTACTTAAGGACTTAAGTACATCTTTAAATGTATTTTTTGCTTCTGCTGTCCTTGAAATATGGTTAAAGTGAACTGACAAGCATTTATGGTAAATAAGCTTAAATATACTTTAGTGTCATTACTACTGAAACTTGTATGTCATGTATTTAAATATATCTGTAATTACACATTTATAACAATGAAGTAAAGATGCAATTAGTACATTTAAAATATGTTAATTCTAAACGTAATATCAAATAACACATTTCAGTCGAAATCATAATCAAGTACTACTTTAGTACGTTAGTCAACACATTAAAATAAGTGCACTTCTTTAAAGCGTGACCAAAGATTTTTTAAGCAATTATTTAAAGTGTGCTTTAAATTAAAAATATATATAATATGATATTATTACATAGTACACTTTTATATAATCTGCAAGTACAGTTTTTTAAAGGGTCATGAACTGTACACTGGGGTGTACTTATAATGTTAGTATGATTTTACATCAAAAATGGTCATCATTTGGAAATAAAAGGCATTTTTCCTACCCTTATTTTAGCCCACTCGCTGTGATTGGCTGACATCTTTGAATATGAAATCGCTAAGTATTACATGTGGAACTCTCTCGAAAACTTTTAGCATGTTTTCACTATTACAGCTCTCAAGGTTGACTAATCATGAAAAGTGTTGATTATATCATTATATCTAGATCTATAGACCATGAGGGGGCAGAAATCCACAATCCATCATTTTTACAGATTATTGTGGTCGAAGACGCCATTTGAAGCTAAACACACGTTTATGGTTGCAAGCCATTAAACGGACAGTTGAAATGGACCTGCGAAGATTACACTATTATTTAAAGCATGAATTTGATTTAAACACTAGATCTACATAATATTCACATATACAGTTCACAGGGGGCATCATTGCATTAGCCCTACAGTTACAGCATAAAATAATATTTAAACTTATAACATATTAAAGAGATTACATTTATATCCCTTTAACATTTGGGAGAGTTTATATCTCCCAATTTGGACTTTATAACTTGCAATTGCACATTTATATCACAATTCACGCAAAAACAAAGTCAGCTCACAATTCTGAGGGGAAAAGGCAGAATATTGAGTTTATTTTCTGATTTTTCTCCTCTAAATTGTGAGACATAAACTCGGAATAGTGAGAAAAAAAGTCAGAATTGTGAAATTCATTTTTTTTACTCTTTTATTATGAGTGCTACTGCAGAACTGTCATTTTCTGCCACTAAGTAGGCCCCGCCAACACAAAACACGTCATTGCTGTTTGCAAACACCCAAAGTCTATTACGCCATAGATAGGCGCATTCCACAGTCGTTATCTGGGCTTGGTTACAATAAAAGCTGTTTTTGGACTAACAAGGAAGTTTTCAGTTCTGAAACTTACAGGATATTCTTATAGTATGACCTCTTATATGTCAAAAGCTTTTTTGCTCTGATTTCTCAGTTCATGACCCCTTTAAATATACTTTTTAAGATTTGAAGTACACTACAAGTACACATTCAATACATTAAGCAAACTTCTTTTTCACAAGGGGTTATTTCTCATAAACATTCAAATGAAAGCATGTTTCTTCGCTTGTCAGTTTGCTGTCTGAAATCATACATGACATGACAGGGTGTGAGACGTTTTAAGTGGAGTTCAAACATAGAAACAGCCACACATATTGAAGCCTCAACAGTTTGTGACAATTGCTAAATATTTGTCATATCTGTGTATGTAGATCTGTACAGCTCACCTGTCCTGCAGGTAAGAGCGTATCTGGTTAACTCTTTCTTGAATCGCACATTTCTCATTTCTCTCCTTCTCTTCCTCATAGGCCCCCCCGCGGAAAGTCTGAGACACTGCCTGAATGCAAAAAGACAAAAGACAAATGATTGGTATCTATAAATGCTACTAATTCATGTCTAGCAGGATCAACAAGAACAGTCTGTTTACAACGCTACATGATTTGACATATGTAATGACATGACAGCATAATGACTATACTAACACATTCCATTAATGACAGTGTTCATTCTGACAGAAAGTAAGGATGGGCCTACAGCACTGTGGTTCAAATATGTTAATGCACCATCCATCCTTAGGAGACAAACCTGTAGTCTGGTGAGGAGGCCTCGTATGTGGGGCTCGCTGGGGTCCGGCAGGGGCTCGTGGAGGAGGGACACCACTAAACCATCCGCTAGAACATTTACCAGGGATTCAAGATGACCTGCATCCTGCTGTGGATTTACACTGATACAAACAAGATAAATGAAATGAATGGTTTTAACCACAGGAAGACAGCGGCTGCATCCAAAATCATAAACTTCCCTACTATATAGTTGGCGAAAAACAGTAGGCCTATGTGTCAAAAATTCACAGTACTCATAAAGAGTAGGCAAAAAAGTACCCAGATGACCCACTACTACCGGCGAGGTACTGAAGTGTGCATATGATGGACACTTTACTATCCCATGAGGCCACGGGAGAGTACTTGTGAATGGCAGTGAAGTGAAGCAACTGACGCGATGGCGAATGTAGTACATCTGACATTCACACACATTCATACTATAAAGAACATACTTTTTTAGTGGTTGTCAAGTAAGGAGGTTTATTAAAGGCATTTTCTGGGTTCAGTACATGTTAAATCTGTGGCATCATGCTATTGATTTTGACAGAAAATACTTTGGGGTCATCTTTCAAATCATTAAAAAAATTAATAATTTGTATAGAAATACTAAAGCCAGAAAAACTAAACATTATATGTGTTACCATGAGACCAGTGAATTAAGTCCCCTTCACACCAAAAACAATAACTATAAAGATAACTTTAACAATTGCTATATTAGCATCCACATTAGCGGATGATATCATTGGACGCAGTACTGTCACCTGTCCCTTTAAATGCTTGAGCTCTTAAAGCAGGATTCTGATTGGCTGTCATTGTTTTATTGTTCAAAAAAATTATTGAACCTTTTTCTCATTTGTGCGTGCAAAGTTTCGACATATAGGTGTTTTTTTTGAAAGGCTATAAACATTTTGGTGACTACGATTGTGTCAAATTGAACGAGTCAGGTAAAAAACAGAAAAGCTTTATTTGTAGCTTGACTAAAATATGAAACACATGAGAACTAAGAAATTTAAGACTTAAAATTAAGGGCTCATCTTCTGAATCATCCCAGGAGAATTCGCTGTTTTATTCTGTGTCTGCGCAGATCATTTTGAATGTAAAAATATGTGGTTCAAATTGACTCCTATCACAAAGAATGGAACTAATTTAACACAATAGGAGTTCATAATTTCTTATATTTTATGACAAGCCACAATAAAGGTTTTCTGTGAAAGCATGAATCTTAAGTGTTTTTCATGGTGTTGATTCATGGCGAATTGCATGGAAACAAACTCCTATTTTCAACACAACAGGAGGGTTAAATGTGCAATTATGTGAACAAGAGAATCTGGATTTGTTCTCTCTCACCTGGCCTGCTGCTGCTGGGTTTCAGCAGATTTTCTCACCATCACCTCACCATTGTACGGTAAATGCTGAGAAAATCACACATAAAAATACAGCAATGTTTAATTACGTGACATTTCGATTGTAGAAGCTGGCAAAGGATGCAAAACTAAAAGCTCTATTGCTTTAAAGTCCATGTTAAATTCCTCTAGATCTAAGAAGTCAAAGAAATTCAATAGTAGGCTGACCTGCTTTACTTTCTGTCCATAACCGATCAGGAAGCGTAAGGCTGAAGCACAAAGAGCCGTCGCAGCACACATCAGCCCAGCGAGAAGCAGTCGACCCACGGCTTCAGTCAGACTGACAGACTCCTCCAGGACAAACAACCACACGGCTGCTATCAGAGCCAGACACTGTCTCCAGTCCGGCCAGTTTCTCCAGGGCAGTCTGAGAGAGAGTGAATCATAATATTGCCACAGTATAGGCTAAACCAAAGGAATCTGTGAGTAATGCTAGGGTCTTGTGGTGGTTGTCAGGGAGTTGCTATGTTGCCATACCCTGGTAATCCAGAGTTCTCGTGAGAGCACAAGTTGAATTTGCTCAGCGAGTTTACTCTGGTGTCGAGTAATGATGCTCATTAAATATGCCCTTGTATCTGAGCTGCACCAATCACATCGGGTTATCTGATATAGGCGGGCCAGAGGCGAGCTAAACAGAAGACGACAGCGCTGCGACGTCGAAGTCATTAGTAAACATTGCAAGATGGCTATGGATGAGCACCAGTAGTTTGAAACGGCTATGGCCGCTACAATGAACGAGTTAGACTTGCATTTTTATCTAAAAGAGGAACAGAAGACGGCGCTCGAATCGTTCCTTTGCAAGAAGGGCATTTTTGCTGTTTTGCCGACCGGATACGGCAAGAGTCTAATCTACCAGTTAGCTCCGCTGGTAGCTAAGCATATGGGGCTTGTTGTGATTGGTCGTAGTGTTATCCAATTGCGTGCAGTGAGATTTTCATGCGGTTGGCAGGTCTATATATAATCAGGTCCCTCCTTTAATGTAAGTGGGATTGTTTTTAGCCCGTTTTATTTTCTGTTTTAAGTCTGAACACTTATTGCAATTTTGAACCCCATTGACTTTAACTGAAAAGACAAAATAAAAATAAAACACTAAGTAATTTCTCTAAAAAAAATAAAAAATGTAACCTCTTTAAGGGAATCACTCACTACGGAAGTATAATCAGTATAATCATCTATGCGTTGTGTACAGTAGTTACAGTATAAGAACTGAGAATCTGAAACTCTTTTCCCTTTTGAAAAAGAAATACACTTTAGCATACAACTCCAAATTCAGAAAAGTTGTGTTAAAATGCAATAAAATCAAGAATCTGTCATTTGTTAATTCGATTATAATTCTATTATTTAACCTTTATTTAACTGACAAAAGTACAAAGAAAAGATTTTCAAAGGTTTCACTGACCAACTTAATTGTATTTTGTAAGCATAAACAAATTTTGATTTGATTTGTTGATTTCAAAGAATTTAGGTCTTTCAACTTATTCCATACATACAGTAATGTTGTGGAAATATTTCAGAGAAATCTCAGTCCGTGTAGGGCACCTCTGTTCAATGTGTGTGACCTTTGACCCCTCAGATGGCAACCATCATGCTACTGTTAAATACAGCCACATGTGCTCAGGAGTACTTTGGAAAACTGTAGTCAGTTAACAGTCTGTCACTGCTTCAATAAATGCGTCTTGAATCTCTGATACGCATGGAGAAAGCTATACATCAACTCAATGCGGAGATGCGGCAGAGTTCTCTTAACCCGAGCTCATCTCAGATGATCCAAAAGACAGTAGAAATGTGTGCTGTGCTCAGATGAGTCCATGATTCAGCTCGTGTTTTGGAAAAACAGGCATCGAGTTCTCAGTCCCAAAGACTAAAGGGACAAACAAACATCTGTCCTGGTATGGAAGTGCATCAGTGCAAACGGCATGGGTGACTTTCATTTTGCATGTGTGTGAAAGTATCGTTGACATGGAGTCGTATATATTGGGATTGTACAAAGACATGGCATCTTGCCTGGGAAGCAAGAACATGCCAGGCCTCATTCTGCACAAGCTAAAACTGAGTGGTTTCTAGATCTCGTATTAAAAAGGGGAATCAGACAACGATGACCACAGACCGCCGAGCAGCTGTCTTGTATCAGGAAAGATTGGGGAAATATTCCACTTGCAAAACTTCAACAGTTAGTATCCTCAATTCCCAAATGATTACATTTAAAAAGTGTAATTAAAAGGAAGGGTCATGTGACAGTTGTAAACATGCCTCTGTCACAACTTTTTTGGAGTGTGTTGTAGCCACCAAAATAAAATAAGAAGTCATATACAAAATACACATAAGTTGGTCAGTGAAAACTTTGAAAATCTGTTATTTGTACTTTTGTCAGTTAAATAAAGTTTCAAGAGAATTAACAAATCACAGATTCTTGTTTTTATTGCATTTTACAAAATGCATCAACTTTTTGGGATTGTATTAAAACTTGTTTGTCTTGTGTGTATTTAAAATATATTTATAATTGCACATTTGTAATAAGGAAGTTGCAGTTTAGTACATTTAAAACATATTAACTTTCAAATGTAACAAAAAAAACACTATAGTTAAAATTATAATCATGTAGGCTAATTTACATGTCCTTTAGTATGTTAGTCAACACATCAAAATCAGTGTACTTCTTGACAAAACAATTATTAAACAATGTTTGGTTACACTTTATTTTAATGTGTCCCTGTTATAGTGTACATTTAAGCACTGAGTAATAATTAACTACATTACATTAAATGTAGTCAACTTATAGGGTTAATTCACTCTCTCTCAGCACTCCAAACACCCACCTCATCCCTCTCCACTCTCTTCCATCCCTCTCCTCCGCCTCTCGTTTGATCATCTCGTCCTCCTTCTCTCTTCCATCCTGTCCTCCTCTGCCTCTT
This sequence comes from Scardinius erythrophthalmus, assembly GCF_964197995.2. Taxonomy (NCBI): domain Eukaryota; kingdom Metazoa; phylum Chordata; class Actinopteri; order Cypriniformes; family Leuciscidae; genus Scardinius; species Scardinius erythrophthalmus. Next base: position 42,812,649 of record NC_138228.1, read on the forward strand.
GTCCCGCTCGGCTCCCAGCAGCTCCACACATGTCCCGCGCTCAGCTGAGGCATGAATCCTCATGGACGTCCAGCGTGAAGTGTTCGAGTCGCTACAATCATGCTGTGGAGACCAAACACTGGATTTTCCAGTTGTGCCAGTCGGTCCAGCAGGTTTAATTCATCAAAGACTAATGTTTATTGTTTTCCTTGTTGGGTTTTAAGAATGTGAGGAATGTGGTATGGTGAGGGAAGTTGATGAGGCATTTCCCAACACACCTGTGCCAGAGCCACCACTCCCACAAGATGTGTCATCATATAACAGGTCACGATACAAAATATAGGCTGAAGCAGGTGTGATCCTTGTGAAAAAAACCAAAAGTTAACAGTACTGAATGTGCACTTTTATTGTACTTGAAATCTTAAAAGTAGCCTAGGCTATATTTAAAACAAACTAATAATGTAGCATACAAGCAGATATTATATGAATGAAGAAGAAGAAGGACGACAAAACGTGAGGGATTCTCCTTATTCATTTATGTTTAGGTTTGTTCTGAATGTTTGGGCTATTATTCATATTTTTTGTTATCCTCAATGCCATAGTAAATATGTAACCGTTGGCTAAGTAACTGGACGGTTTAAAAACAAAATGTGAATAATTCAAAATCCTAATTTTAACAAAACACTTGGTAAAGAAAAAAAAAGAAAAGAAAAAGAAAAACAATCTGTATAGTTGCACAAACTAGGCGGATGAACTTGAGCATTTCTGACGTAATTCCCGCGTCTTGTGAAGTGGGTGGAGTTTTGCTTAATTAAAAATGCACGACATTGAGTCAAAACATTAGATTATACTTGAAATGATGCTGTCGATATATTTTACTATTGTACTTATTTCAGAACCGTACTACGATAAAGCAAAGATGAGGGATTTGAGGACTGACACTCAGGGAAGACATCAAGTGTACAAAAACACATTTATTTCCCATCACTAGGAGATAACGGTAGACACCAACTCAGAGACACGGAGGCGCATTACTGTACATTAACCGTCAATAATTACAACAATACTTATCATAGAACAGATACTTTTTTTTTCTTTTTTCTTTACATTGTACAAGGTTGTCTCAGTATAAATAGTGGATATTGTATATATTTCCCTTTTTCAGGTTATAAAGATGCAGCAGTGCTCCACTGACAGATGTGCAAAACCCAAATAAATACTACTATGTCCATAAGCACAAGTTACATGAAATACACAAGTTCTCAAAATTCTCCAGTCATTTTATGATACACAGAATAATATGAGGAATCAGACTGAGGGGGGGGGGGTGTTTAACCTTCACCTGAACCTCATTCTGCCTGGTGACTCCTTCCATGGACCAAACATATTGCAAGTAAAAGCTGATTTGGGTTTTGCTTTCGATCACGTCTGAAGTAAGGTGATGTGAACATGGATGGTCTGATCTTGGATGTATGATGTTTAATTTATCAACGCTTGAATTATAATGGAATCTTGAGATGGAAGCTAGACTGAATCTCATAAAGAAATGACAAGATCATATTTCACCCCAAAACCAAAAGGAAAATTACATTCTATTTTGTATCAAGAAACAGAAGTCTGTTTTCCTGACATTATGATCTATGCAATTATTTCTTTGTTTTTTGGGGGTAAAATAGGATCTTTCACGAGATTCACCTGCTAACTCAAGCAAGTTTTCTTTTAGAAGGTTCATGAAAACTGAGAAAACTGAAAGTGAAAATCCACATCATTTGACCCCTTTATTGTGGGAAACAGGAAATTACTTTATAAATAAAAAAATATTTGAAAGGTCTCTCCTCAGTCTCAGTCAGGCATGAAAAAAAAACTCTCTCTCAATACTTTAGGGAAAACGTACTGAATAAAATAAGAATACTAGGAACAACAATCAAATTAGGCCAAAATGAATATCTTAAAAGAGGCAGGATGGCACAGGTTAAAAGTCATGATAGTTCCTGAAATCACACATGGATGGGTCTTTTTGGGTCTCTAGAAACACAGTTAATCACTCCAGTGTTCTGAATATATTTTATAAAAAACCATCTTCACTCTTTAAGTTTATTTTTTACTCTTTAAGGAAATAAAAATAAATCTGTTTGCTCGTTTAGAGTTATTGATCTGTCCCCCTTCAGTAAACGGAGCGCTTCTTCACGTGTGATTCAGTGTCAGGGTTTGGTGATGTGAACTTCACTGGCCCCCGTCCCATTGGTGGTGGTGGTGATGATGTACTGCGTGGTGGTCTGCTGACTGACGGCGGGCTGCTCCAGCGGGTCGGTGTGAACCTGTGCTACGGTGGACGGGACGCTCACCTGCTTCCCATCCAGCTCCGACTGTCCGTCTGAGATGACGTAGTGTGTCTGCAAAGCGCGAGAAACAAAACAACAATTGCAGGACACCTTCTGAAAGTGGAAGCCAGGTTGTTCTTCTAGTGAACGTCAGACTCACCGTTTTGACCTGACTGTTGTTGACGGCAGAGGTGACGGGGGTGCTGGCCTCCGCGATCACATACTGAGTGTGAGGAAGAGCCATCATCTGGATCTCAGATGCTTATAGCAGCAAAGGAGGGAAACACAATGCTGTCTTCATACTCGCAGGTTAACATAGCTTTAAAAACAGGCGCTTTTGCTAAAGGAACTTACGATAACCCCTGTAGTTCCAGTTGCTGGGAAGGTACGCGTGCTGTGCAGCACCTTGAGTCTGATTAGTGGACGTCTGTAGAGTCTGGCTCTGAGCCAGGGTCACGGGGGTCAGCTGGGCAGTGCTTAGCTCCTGGGCAGCTTGCTGAGAGGAGGGACTTAGAGGCTGACCTGACACCTGATTGGATGGTAGGAAGTGTCAAAAGGAGTAGTGACAGTAAGTCTGATGCCACTAAACTACATGCAATTACATACATGCGTATTTTTTTCCAACCAAGATTATTTACATGTTTTAAATTTGTTGAATTGTCAAATACTCGTCATCCACTGATGATCCAAAATTATTTAATTTCTCATCATAGTACAACATTATGGACTAAAAACATTTTTATGGACATTATAATGCTTTTTTATTGGGGAGAGCATTTGCATAAATAAAAAAAAATACGACTTTTTTTTTTAAACGCGCACCATCGTTTTAGGGCTGAGCGATTTAGGTAAAAATGTTATAATGCAAAATGCAATAATACTGTTATACTGTAAAATAAATCAAGCACTTAAATATAGTTTTACTTTACAGTACAATCTTAATTTCCTCATTTTCAAACGTCAAATCATCAAACTTTTATTGTGGCAATTTGCCTTATACACAGCCACGTCCAAGTGATCTGAGGGCGCGCGCGCATCCTGGTGTGTGACGTGTGCGCAGACTGGTGCATAGATATATACACTAGATGTCGCCTTGTCTACGGCAGTTCATTGGAACGAATGTCTTTAAGGCGACATCTAGTGTATATATATCTGTGCACCAGTCTGCGCACACGTCACACACCAGGATGCGCGCGCCCTCAGATCACTTGGACGTGGCAGTGTTATAAGAGGTAAAACGATATAAATACTGTTCGTTTTCTCACACAAACCGCTCGTTTCGTGTCTTAGGCCATCAATGTGTACTTACGATGGGGAATTGTTTAATTTGGACGATGGGGAATTGTTTAATTTGGACTCTGTGCATGCTCTTTGAGACAGTGACCATAGACCTGCATTAAATGACTGACAGACAAGAACGGTTTGACCTAAAAATATCAAAATTGAAACTACTGCGGAAAAAAAGACACCTACATCTTGGATGCCCTTGAGGTAAGCTAAAACATACCAAAATTTAATTTCAAAGTGAACTATGCCTTTAACTTGTTTATCACATCAAATTGAATAGGATAATATTGTGCATATTTTATAGTGCATAAAATATTACACTACGTCAATATTCCCAAAATGGGTTTTGTGATGGAACTGAAGGGAGTTTGTGAGTTTAATGAATAACATGTAATCATGTAATCAATATAAAAGTAACTGTAGTCTGATTACAACTATTTTAAAATGTAATATAATCTAATTAAAAGAACTTAATTTTTGGAATCTGATTACATAATCCAGATTACATGTAATCAGTTACTACCCATTACTGGCCCTGGAGATGTCAAAAGTCCTCCAAATGACGCACAATTATGCCTTTTCTTCATCTGGTAGACTTTTGCTGACAAATGATCAGGAATGCAGGTGACACAGAGTGTCAGATACAACTGACACTGTAACAATACAAAGCTGGATGAAAAGTGGAGATCTTATCCTTTAATTAAATCCCTGCCCTAAACAGCCCACATATGCTGTAAAAGAGTCACTCACCTGTGCATTGGCCTGCACTGTCCCGGTGGGCTCAGACACCTGTATGTGCTGAACCTGAATCGAGTGCTGACTGTAACTGTGAGGGTCATGTAACTGACTCACATCCACAGTAGAGTGCTGAGAGTGAGGAGAGGACGCCTGCAGAGACAAACAGACACAACACTCACTTATCAAATCACTCCAAAACACATCATGTTGTCGGAAACCTTGAATCTCCAAAAACAGGGAAAAAATGAATTTTTTTTAAATAAACTAAATTGTATTATTAACACTTTACCAAAATCAAGCTCAAATGGAGTTATGAGGTTTCTGACCAACAAATTTCAGAGAATTTCAGACGTTTTGCCCGTCATTCGAACTGCCGCTTCTGAGGCAGTAAACGCATTGCATTATGTTTTAACCAACTTACATGTTATAAAGGAGAAAGAGCAGAAGAAGAGATGATATATGCACATACTCAAAACAAGAGCTTGCACGCAAGAGCTTGCTAGTAACCTATAAAATGACATCGTAGGCTATGCACAACACGTTAATCAAACCAATACGTTTGAAAACAGCCGTTGCAATTTAACTGCACAGCAATCTATCAATTAAAGTAACAAATCAACAATTCCTTAATTTTTTATTTAAACAAGCTTATGCAATTTTAAGTGAAAGACTAGGAGTGTTTTATTTTTATTTTTTACTATTCTATTTATTTTGTACTCTTATAACACAAGAGATACTTTTCAGTTTAGAAGCTGATTGTGACCAAATACCTTTTGTTTTTTTTTATCAGCCCTACAAAAAAATATGACTTATGCATCAGTGCATTCTGTTACCCAGGGGGACTGAATGCCGATAGGTGGAACAAACTGTAATTTGCACTACAGTCTGTTCAAAATAAATGAAAAGTAACCTAGCACTGGGGATTTGTTGGTTTTTCCCGTTGTACCGAAACTCGTATCGAACTGTGACCCCAAAACTGAGTTAAGTACCAAACCGTGACTTCTGTATACCGTTACACCCCTAATAAGTATGTAAAAGCAGTAAGGAGAATCGAAGAAAAGAAAAATGAAAAGCCATAGAAATAAAGAGCAAAAAAAGCCAGTGTGAATGAATGTGTCCGTACCGGGGCGACCTGCACCACCTGCAGCTGTATGTGCTGTGGCTGGGACAGGCCTCCTCCTGCCTGAGACACAGGGATGTACTGGATCCTCTGGAAATCCCCTTGTGCTGTGCGGTAGTCTGTGGTCAGGGTCTGGGAAAGCTCCGTCATGGCCTGTGTCAATAGGTCCGTCGTCTAGGAGAAAGACAAATGACATGACAGGGCACCTTTTTTTACCATCTAACCTGTAACACTTTTTGAATGCGTCTTTCAAGACTTCAGTAATATATAGTGCATTTTTAAGTGAAACAAAACATTCAGCAAGAAACCCATTTGTTTAGAACGAGGTGATCTAATGATCCCAGTGAGATTTTCTAGAATGCAAACGGGGTATATTTTGATTTGATGATGTTCATGTTTCTCACCACCACAGTCTCAGCAGTGGTGCCGTCTGTTGTGATGACAGCAGGAGTGCTGCTGATGACCGTGGTGGACAGAGGTGCCTGGATGCTGTTGCTGTTGTACTGATATTCTGGATGCTTCTTACGAATGTGCTGGACCATCTTCGTCTAAAAAAATAAAGATATGTTAGTACACATAAATCCATCCAGATTCACACACATACTGACTCAGGAATGACTGTACCTTGCTGCTGTACTGTTTGGCACAGTGCGGGCAGCACACAGGTGCAGTAGCGATGGTGCCCGTCAGCTGGGTGTGTGTGCTCAGCATGGGGTCAGGCTCCCCCGGCCCGGCCGGACGCAGCTTCCGGATGCTGGGAGGCAATTCTGCCCCAGGGTGGTTCTTCAAAATGTGCGCCTTCCTCTTACTGGCACTTTTATAGACCTGAACAGGTAAAGGATGATATAGATTAATTTTTAACAATGAGTTTTTAACAATACCCGTTCTTGTCTTAGGACAACTTTGATGAGCTTGTCAAACCAAAAATTACAGTGCTATGCATAAGTTTAGACACCCATACTAAAGTTGACTAAAAAGAGGAATAAAAAAAATCATCTTTTGGAAATTGAACTTAATGCCTTAATTTAAAAAATTAGGAAAAATCCAACCTTTAAGGACACCAATTTTCTTTGTGAATGAATAATGTATCGTAAATAAATAAATGTTCTTCCTTAAAATACAGGGTGCATAAGTTTGGACACCCCTATGTTAAATTCCCATAGAGGCAGGCAGATTTTTATTTTTAAGTATTTTTTTTTTTTTTTTTTTTTTTTAGGATACTATGCATCCTGATAAAGTTCCCTTGGCCTTTGGAATTAAAATAGCCCCACATCATCACATAGCCTTCACCATACCTAGAGATTGGCATGGTTTTATTTCAGTTAGCCTAATAGCTAGTTTGATTTGCATTGAGAGATGATCTTATGGAAAGTACTCCATGCCAATCTCTATGGTGAAGGCTATGTGATGATGTGGGGCTATTTTAATTCCAAAGGCCAAGGGAACTTTATCAGGATGCATAGTATCCTGGATCCATGAAGTAATTGGCCTTTAAAAATAAAAATCTGCCTGCCTCTATGGGAATTTAACATAGGGGTGTCCAAACTTATGCACCCTGTATTTTAAGGAAGAACATTTATTTATTTACGATACATTATTCATTCACAAAGAAAATTGGTGTCCTTAAAGGTTGGATTTTTCCTCATTTTTTAAATTAAGGCATTAAGTTCAATTTCCAAAAGATGATTTTTTATTCCTCTTTTTAGTCAACTTTAGCATGGGTGTCTAAACTTATGCATAGCACTGTATTCAGACACCAGATATAATTTTGTGATATTTTTTCACTAGTGAGTGCAGGACACTATAGTTAATTTATATAAGTGAGGATAGAAAAATAAAGTAAACTGTGACATATTTTACCCCCAAAAAATCTTCATACAGTGGACTACCAGTAAAATGTATACAAATTGGGGACCAAAAATTATTCAGACACTTTGACTTGACCATGTTTTTCTTTTCTTTTTTTCTTTAATTGCTAATGTGACCTTTTTACACCACAGACTGAACAAAATTAAGCACTGCTTGGTAATTGGTCGACCTATATTGGTATTATCCAAGCGGCAACATTCTAATCTGAAAAATTAAGCCTACCCGGAAGTGCGAAAAACTGCAATACATCGAATATCCGCTAGAGGAAGGTCCCAAAAGGGAGCAAATGTCCATAGCCCCCATGTTAAAATGTCCGTTTTCACAGCATAAATTCATGTTTTTACAGGTTGGTCCCATGGACTTTTATTGTATTTTTCGATAGCTTCCGAGTGCCTGACAACTGTGAGGGGGGTGAATTTTTTTCTAACTCGTTAGTTTAGATCATATTTAGATATAAAATGTATGACAAATAAGGGCGTGGTTAACTTTGATTGACAGCTTGATTGACAGCTGATAAGGCAGCGCCAAGGAGAATGACAACATAAGAAGTGCCATTTTTTAACACAGTTGAAATATAATACTACTGTTTTTGAATCATGAAATGTAGTTTTAAGAGTTTTTCAGGCGAGAATGTAGTTGTTTAAAGCTCAAATCTGTGGTTTATTTATAAAGATTTATATTTTTTAAATTTAAAATTTAAAATTTTATCCAGGTTGTGAGATCCAGACGATCAACGGGCGCTCGGCGCACATGTACCCCGCCTGGAACAGCCTTTCCTCGGCTAGTCGTTCTGACGTTTGCCGCTGACTCTGGCGTCTCTGTAGTGGTTAAACATGAGATATAATTCGTCTTGTGTATATCTAACGGGCGATTTTTGGTCTTGTGGATCTATAATTTGTTCCCTGGGCAATCGTTTTGGCTGAGGGGAAGTTTCATAACTTTATAAGCTATTTAACTTTACCGTTGTATGGTTAGACTAGAGCGCTGACTTTGTATGTTTGACTGAATTGTTTGCTTTATTTGTATATCTTCTTGTACCTTTTACTTATACTTTTATAATAGCTAATATTGATAAAACTGAAATTTAACAAAAAGAGACTGGGTTGAGTTTTGTCATTTTAAATTTTTCAACGAAGATGATCTGTAATGTTGTTTACTGCAACATCTGTTGTTTAGTACAAATGCACATATTGCCTGGACCATATTAAAATGTTTAATATTTTTATATTATATTTAAAACGAAAAGAGGCAGGTTTGTGTTTTATATTTCGTTTTGTTATAAATAGGCAAACGTTATATGCAGTGAATATAATCAATACGCGTTGCCTGAACCACATTTGTGTGGCTATAATGTTTAAGATGTCTTTAAATGAAAACGAAAAGAGTTAGTATGGTGTTTTATAACATATTTCGTTGCCTAAAATATACACAGAGATAACCGGAGTAGCAGAGCGAGCTGAGTGACGCACGCTGCGTCCTTTAACCATATATGGATTGGCCAGAAGGTGGGCGGGGTTAGGATTTCCCGAGATTTTCCAAGATGGCGCCGCCCATACCCCCCATAAACGACTTCAGAAAGTCTATGGGTGACGTCACAGACGCTTTGTCCATATTTTTTACAGTCTATGGTATTATCTAATTGTGTTCTTAAACTGACAACTATTCAACCTAATTCATTTGTGAGACAGTCTAACAGAAGGATGGCCAAAACCAGTGAAATATTAACTGATGTGAGAAGTTCTTGTCATAATTTATTACCATTTCCTAAACTATAGCGAATAAACTGCGATAATGTGAGAAATGTTGAAGGTGTCTGAATACATTTTGGTTTGATTAAAAATGTAAATGTATGTATGTATAATATATATATACATACATATGTTCATTACATACATAAAAAAAAACTGGCTGATATTCCCATGTTCTCCATTATGTACTTTGAATTTTTCACAATTTTTTTATCAAGTTAAGATATAAACTGTAGACACGAAGGCACTATGCATGAAGAGCCAAATGGCAACTCTATTTTCAGAGGAGGCTCAAGTCTCTTGACTCAAGGACACACTGCTATTGTCTTTCTATGGGTCTGCTGTAATGGCAGTCAATGTAAAGACTGAAGGGTCATTAAACTGTCAGGGGTCAGGCCTGTAAGACAGAAGTGGCAAAGCTGAATGAGTCCAGACCTTATCACAGTACTGGCAGAAGTAATCTCTGTTGGGTTTAATGATGGGCAGCGTCAGCTCAGGAACCTCCTCCAATCGCATCTCAGGATGTCGTTTAGACAAATGATTGACCTGAGGACATGTGCAATTACATCATTAACGTGAGAAAATGAGCCACAAAAACACTGATTCTAGGAGGCCTAAGAAACAGCAAAAAGGTGATGGACAAACTGAGGTCAAAGGTCAATACCAGCATCCCTCGTCTCCTGAAGCCCATCATACAGAGTCTGCATTTAAACATGAAGCTCTCAAAGTCAGTGGTGGGCTCCTTCTGTTTCAGAGCTTTGGTGCGGTGGATGCGGTCCGCCTTTTTGGCTTCGCGTTCAGGGTTGTGCATCCTCTGCATGTGTTCCCGTAGTTTATCCTTCCTCTGGCCAAAAAAAATATTATAATAATCAATGAAATGAATGAGAAGTTACATATATTTATTAAAAAAATAAAACATTCTACGGCAAATTTAATGTCTAAACTGCATTAACATCACAAAGCACAGCATTTATGTGCGTGTATGTGACTGCACTTCTACAGTACATGCATGTTCCTCATCTGGACATATGTGAATCACCTTAAACTGTTTTCCACAGGTGGAGCACAGGAAGTCCTTGCGGTCCGAGTGGCGGAGCATGTGGAGTCGTAGTTTGTCAGGTCTGCAGAAAGCTTTATCACACTCCGTACACTGGAAGATCTTCTCTGAGTGGAAACTCCTCACGTGCTTCTTTACCTGAACAACACAGATATATGACTGACCAATGCCACATAATCAGATTCAAAAATCGAGAATTAAAGAGGTCTTATCACTTTTAATGATGTTTTCCCCCTTGAAAGTCCACTTAGCATGTTAGCAAAGGAGTCTGCACTAAAAACAGCCATACTTTAGTTTATATGACCATTGCCTTAAGTTATTTCTCTTACTGTACCTTTAAGCCTCTAAAGAGTCTTATATACGTTACTAAACATGAATTATGACTCTTTAACTTCACTTCAATTTTGCATATTACAATATTTACAAACCAGTTGGCACTAAACTTTCAGTAGCGGATTCCAATAGCAGTAAAAGACATCAAGTACCGACATCAATACCACAGTAAAAACTAATATGATAACACACTTTCTTTTATTAATAAAGTTTAATATTAATATAAATATTAACAAATTAAAGGTGTGTTGCATTTAAATATTTCTCAATTGAGTAAAAAATGATTGCCTTGTGACATCACAACCACAGATTTCTGAGTGAGCCATTTTTATAGGATTGTTTTAATAAAAATCTGATTTTTGGAATGGTAAAAAATGACTTTAAAAGACAAATAGATAGGGCTGGGCGAGGCGGTTTAGAAATTGTATCCACATGCGTCTTATTTGCTAGCACGTCTCACCTGTATGAAGTCTGTGAATGTTTTCTTGCAGGAAGGACAAGAGAAGCAGCCGTTGACCAGGTGAACCCCCACATGCACTTTGAGCAGGTCTAATCTGTCATAGGACTCGGCGCAGAACAGGCAGGAGTATGTGCGCTGGTCGGAGTGCAGCTGCAGGTGATCCTCAAGAGAAGCGTTCGTCAGAAAGCCCTTCCCGCACTGATGGCACATGTGACGGCAGCCGTCCCGCCCGTGGTACCGCATGTGCTGGTCCAGCTTGTCTTTATCTCGGAAGGCTTTCCCGCACTGGGGACATTTAAAGGGTCGAAAGGACTTACGGATGAATAGATGCTGGAGAGCGGCATTCTGGGTAAGAGAAGAGAGAAAACATGGAGGAATGGACACTTCTGAGAGGAGGAGACAATCCGAGCAGGACGATGAGGAATCACTTTGATTACACTGAATTAATATGGTTTGCAAGCAATGACATAATGCACTTGCTCGAGTCTGTATGTCACAGAGATGGCGGTTAAAACAAGCCTTTGTGTTTGCATGCTGAACACAAACAGGATTAAATATTTCAGTGGTACTTATAGTTCACCCAAAAATGTACTTTCTGTCATCATTTACTCACCCTCACTGCTCTTTTTAAATAATAAATTATAATACCTTTATTCACAGAACAACATTAACATTACAATACAATTCTTGGCTGTTTTAATTTCTCTGCTTCCAAACGTTAAACCATAGAGCTTTTATTTTGGCTGAGAATTGACATTCTCCTATGGCATTCTAAACCTCTCCTTCCGGTCAAACACGGTGACATGATGACAATTAAATGATGGCAGAATGTTGATTTTCGGGGAAGCTGTCCCTTTAACTCTGTTGGTTGATGAAGCTTGAGGACTGAACTGATACAGACAGATGTAATGGGGATGTAGGGAGTCAACACTGTATTGACTGAAGGAATAAGCTTCCTCTGACTCCACTCTGGCCCACATTAGACCTACCTGCAAGTCCACCTTAACGTGCAGCACGCAACAAAAGAGAAAGACACACACACACACACCCACACACGCGCTACTGTTAAACAACTCTAGCCTGCTTAACACACTACATTGCAGAGATGTGAGGGTGTGGGTCACTCGTGACGGGCGTATCTTACCCTAATCCTCCTCGCCCTCCTCATGTCCTGAGGTGTGAGGTGGGGGTCTACGGGACTGGTCTGAGACAGGTCCTCTTTGGGAGACCCTGGGACCTCTGTGGCCGAAGGTGGGGAGACAGAATCTCCCTCGACTTGCAGTGACTCGGTGTGAGTTGCTGGGGTATCAAGCCCTTCCTCAGTCTCGGTCTCCATCGATTCGTCTGCCATCTCCACCACCTTCAGTCCATTAAGAGCTCCATCTGTCCTTTCCTCGAATGGTAGTTTATCTACAGATGCCAACAGCTCCTACAGCAGGTGCAGAGACAAAAATTGAGCACAGAATCCATTAAAAGTCCATTAAACCAAACCTTGCAAGTTTCAAAAAGGTCATAAAGAGATTGTAAACCTAATCTGATCCGCGTAAAGGGAATACGGTTGAGCTGCCGTTCACTATATTTGATGAGCTCTATGTATGTGTGTTGATCAATGTTTATATGTGAATAAAAGCCTAAATTAAACCTGTTCATCATATAAAGGGATTGTATCTCTTCAGAAGAATTAAACTGCTCGATTTATATGGATTCATTTTATGATGTCTTTATGGACTTTAAAAATTGAGTGTGAAAGTTTTGGCTACCTGGACTTACAATTTCTTTATCATCATAGTTATCGTCCTTGGTGTGAATGGGCCTCTATGGGTTTAAAACCACATGATGGTGAGTAAATGATTGTTGGGTGGACTTTCCCTTTAATGGACTGGTCAACAGTACCTGTGTCTTGTCAGCACTCTCAACAGGAGTCTGTGGGCAGATGAATTTGGTACGCCGTCCTGGTCGCCTCGCAGCACAGAATCGTTTCCTGCCCCGTCCTCGGCCACGGCCCTTTGGCCTGGAAGAACAGAATATTAGTCAGACTCAACAATGAACTCAGAGTCAGGAATACAATCATGAACACGGGAGAATAGGAGTCGTTTATGTGCGTTCAAACCTTTGGATGAGGTTCAGCTTGTCATCGTGCATGTTTAAGTGCTGCTGAAGCTGCTCCGAGCTCATGAACCGTCTGTTACACTCATAACACGGCCAGTTCTTCTCCTGTTCACGTAAAACTGACCCAGAAACAACAGGTTGGGTTAGAGTTGAACCAGGAACCAAAACAGAATAAAAAAAAAAAAAATATTAACACTAACTGTAAAGAGACTGTAATAAAGAATGCTTTACATTTACAGGAAAACGAAACAATAACATTGTTTCTAGTAGACTGAATATTCTAACTCTGACCTGTTAACACTTATTTTGTGCTTTTGTTCCTCTTTATTATCTACAATTGAGTGATTTTAATTATCTTTCAAATTAACTGTGTTCATTTTTAATTATCTTAAAAGTGCCTTTTATAACATTTAAATTTTAAACCTTTTTGGCACACAACGCGCAACCATGCGTTTCAAAATATTTGTTCTTTAATAAGTGTTTATAATTTGAGAGTAGCATACCAAAATCCCCAAAAGCACAATACGAACTTTCGAACTGTTAGAAAGTTAACCATTATATCCTTAGTAAATTTATAGTTTGTCATGTCAGTGGCTGTGTGAATGAATAAAAGAGATGATAATTACAATTTACCTTTTCTCTCTTCATCTGTGACATCATGAACCTTTTGGTTGACAAACTCAGCATATGATGCAGCGTACCACACCTGAAGTGCAAGATAGCATGTGAATTCATCAAAAATAATTGTTTACTGTGAAAAACAACCTTAAAAAAATGCAATGAAAAAAATATATACATACATTACTATAAACACATTTAATATTATGCTGGCAATATAAAATTAAAATGAAAAATGAATATATTTGGTTTTAATATCCAATCCCAAAAAAAAAAGAGGGAAAAAAAATAATTCATGCTTTCAAGTCATATTGAATATTGTTTGAAATGCTGGAGAAATAATAAAATAAAGATATAATAATTATAATTGATGCAAAACAAAATATCAATAAACGTATAATTTTTATCCTTTAGTTTGCAATAGATGCTGACCTTAAGCTCCTGTTTGGGCTGAATGTTCTTAATGGTGGTGTAAAAAATGTCCGAGCCGTACTGATAAGCCACCAGGTTCTGCTCCAGGTGGTTCTGGGCCGGCCGGACAAACATCATCCAGTTACATCGCTCCTCATCGGACAGGTCGAACCAGAGGTCCTCCGCCCTCTCGCCCTCTTTCTCTGGGTCGAGCATGTATAACTACACAGCAGGATTACACATGTGAGACTTTTGAGCACTGTACTAGAAAACTACGCATGATAAAAGAGAAGGGTCTACTCGTACTTTCAGGTGGATGTGCGTGTCCTGCAGTTCGCTCTGTCGCACTAGCGGCCCCTCTATAGGACCAAACTGTGTGCGTTTGGGGATACGGCGCTTGGTAAAGACTCCGCCCAGGAAGCGGTCGATATACAGGATGAGAGGAAGACTGGCTCGAGCCTTGGACATCACCGGGCGGTTCAGGATAGGGTGCAGAGGACCGTGCTTTATACATGCTCCAGAATTAGCATTATTACAGTCTTCACACCCTACACACAGAAATAAAAACACATGTTCACATTCAAAAGTCACTTATGTATGAACCTCGGGAGTTAACTCACATTTTGAAAATCAAAATGATTTCCTCTCACCACAATCTTAACCTGATAGTTCACCAAAAAATGAAAAACAACTGTCATCAATTAATCACTCTTTTATGTTGTTTTTTTCTGGTGAATAGACTGTCAGTGGAGGGACAGAAATCTCTCAGATTTAATTTAAAATATCTTCACTTGTGTTACAAATATAAGGGAAAGGTCTTATGGGTTTGGAATGACATAAAGATGAGTAATTGATGACAAAATGTTCATGTTTGGGTGAACTAACCCTTTAAGTGTTCAGTGTTGAACTTCTACTCACAGAGGTTCTGGGGAGTGAATGGCTGGGGCGTCCTGGGTTCCCAGTCATCCATGTCAGAATCATCGCTATCATTGTCTTCTTCCTCGTCCTCTGAGTCTACAGTGGAATCTGTGGCCCCCAGGGGACTCGACGAGGCCTCCGCCATGTTGGGGAGAGACGCATTAGCCACAGCAAGTTGGCTCTGTCAGGAAAATAATCAGTGTAAGGTTAACATTGTATGAAATAAAGCATCTTTTGCATTAGTGAAGCACTGTAGTCTCTCGTGCCTGTGGCAGAACAATGTTAAGAAGTCTTTCAGGTGAACAATTGCATTATGGGACATGTTTAGCAGTGCAGTGTCACCTGTGGCACGGGTTCCAGGATCGCCTGTGGGCCATCAGCGACGTTGCTCAATACATGCAGATTGGCGGTGTTCATATTCTGACCGCTGGGTAGCAGCACAGTCACCTGGGGCAACAGATCATGTTAGTGGGCAACATCAGTGGGCAACAGCTAAAAATATTACATTTGCAACCAGGTAGTATTATTTATATGGTACATGTAAAAATCTAAAAGATCATAGAATGCCACAGTACCTGTTGTGTTGTGCCATCTTGCTGAATGTAAGCCACTTGGGGTTGATCTGTAAACTGAACAGGAGCGAAAAAGAGCAGTTAACCTTTAGAGTTGCTGTGTGAAACATGCTGAACTGTATATGTTTGTGATTAATCCCGATAAATCACATCTAACATAAAAGTTTTTGTTTTGATAATATAATATAATATAAATCTATAATATATATATATATATATATATATATATATATATATATATATATATATACACACATACACACACACACACACACACACACACACACACACACACACACACACACACACACACACACACACACATGCATATTACTAGGATATTGCACATAATAATGCCTTATTCTGCATGACTACCTTAATAACTATTAATAAGCAGTAATTAGGAGTTTATTGAGGCAAGAGTCGTAGTTAACAGTGAGAATTGATCAAAGATTGACCAAAATTTTGCTCATTGTTAGTTAATTTTTGTTAATGCATTAACTAACATTAACTACTGGGACCTTATTATATTAGTGTTACCAAAAAATGTGTACTTAAACAAATATTTAAAATACTGTTTTTCTGTAGTTTCTACATTAATTTGGAGGTTCATTGTGAAAATATATTTACTAATCATAATGTTAGGTGTGATTAATTACTTAGAAACTTTTAATTACAGATTTATTTTTTATTTTTTACCAAATCAACAGCCAAATTATATATAATTAGAGTAACATAATAGCAATAGATAATAGATGAATGAAAATTTGTCAAAATTATCAAAATTGTCTCAACATGCTGTTTGTTATATTCAATCCCAAACCCCATTCAATCCACAATGTTAAAGGTGCAGTAAGCGATTTCTGAGAAATGCTGTTGAAAGTGGATTGGACCGAGCAGCACAACACACTTCTTGTCTCCCATCTGGAGAGACCCAAGCGGGAAGGCCTGAGGTTGCGTTGTTCCTGCTTCACAGTAACATTGATTTAGCTGTTTCACAGAACCAAGTTCTGCTGTTGTTGTCATGTTAGCTCTAGTAATAGGACAGTTCTGGGGCAATTCCATGCAAAAGTCATCCTTACCATGAAAAAAATAAAGTTTTTACCTAAAGATCAAAACCCCTTTTAAGTTGTCCATTTAGGTCTGTAATATACTGTATTAATGTGCTGTATCAGAAATTTTAAGAAAATTGCCTTTTTTTCCACCACATATGAGGTGAGCAACAATGCTAAAATTTTCATTTCAACCAGCCATATTTCATGCTTTCAAAAGAGGTATCAAAGACCCCCCTTTTAAAAACTTAATTTGAACATAAAGCATTTTGCTGAAAGATGGAGGCATGCCTGAGAAATAAATATACTAATTTGGTCATAACAGCACTGCCTGTTGAATTTATAAGGGCTTTAATAAAGAGGTCTCGACGCTTCAGTGCTCTGTCACGTCCGTAACGTTTTAAAGATTAAGTTTATATAATATAACAATTATAAATGCAAATAACTTGAAACTTTATATGCAAAGCTAAACTATGTTTATGCTTACTAGGATCGACATTTCATTCCACTACTTTGCTCTGAACAACCATAATGATGCGTTACGGACGTGACCTTTACGGACGCTTCACATCAAAACATATGCACTTGTGATCGGTTTCAGGCTTATCATATATTCAGTGCATATCCAATAATCGCAATAATATTTGTGCTTTGTTAGTTTTAATATGAAAAAATGTCTCAACTTTCAAATTCAGTCTTTTTTATAACAAAATGTAAACAATAGAGGCCGCTCTTTAATACGGCGTGGTATATTTCTATGTATAGCGCCTCAGTGCGCGGCGGATAAAGCGCACATGAACGGATCTTCTCTTCCTCTGCCAGTTACAGGACGAAATATGTCTATCAGAAGGTAGTATATGATACAGTACAACTTAAAGAAGAGCATGTGTCTTATAGCCATAGAAATATGGGATCCTTCCTTCGGGATGTCGCGTTTTTCCCTCTTGGTTAAAACATGAATATTCATCATAATCCCGCGATCAAGCTGACAAAATAATAGTGATATTGCAATCATTTTGACTCACGACTTAAAAGTAGTTTAAAAGTAGACATTTCAGACGTCCTATAGATATATTTCTCAGGTATGTGAGGCAACATTATATGCGGAGTTTCGGTTCATTTATGAGGCGCGCTCCACTTCACGCGGCGGCGCCTCTGTGTCCTGATTAAATTGTCTGCTATAGCCTATTTGCTTCTTATTTAAAAAAATCCAGGCAATTTGTTGATGAAACATTGATTAAAATTAAGAGACAATTTATACAAAACGAAATTCACATTAAAGAAAAGCTTTCTACAAAAAAAAAAAAAACTAAATAATTGGTCAAAATCATGTCTGCCCGCTGATATACTGTATCCGATATATTGCGCATCTTATGATCTTACTCATGCTGTTATCCTTTCATATAATCAACATATGAAATAAAAAATACAATTATTTTATTTAAACATTAATATGAGACTAAATGCCTACTCAAATGTAATGTTGGAGCGGGATTTGAGTGAACGCCGTCTTACCGGTGAGCATGTTGGGGGAGAGGTACGATTTTCGAACAAACATCGAATATTATTTTTGCTTATAATACCAATCCTTAATATTTGGTGTTTTAAATGCCTGTTTGAGGTCTCTGTGAACGTTTTAAAGCAGTATTTTAATGCCGCTTTCAGAGCGGTCACGTCCGTAACGGAGAACTGTCACGTCCGTAACATTGTTTTTTCCTCATAAATGCGAAAACGAAAAATAACATAAAATGAATATTTTATGTTCTGTGGAGAGCCAACCCTTCTTCATTCGGTTGGTACTATTACTTTTGGTTTGCGCAGTGTAATTCACAGAATTACTAAAAAATATTTTGGCAACAAAATGTTAGTGATTTTTTTTGTCACGTCCGTAACGCATGTGTATTTCCCTCATATTAAATATAAAACACATGCGTAGACTGATATTTTTCTAATGTCTGGACTCCTTTATTAAGGGAGTATGGATATATAAACAGACGTTTACAATATATTAGGGCTGTCACTTTTGTGAAAAAATCCTGTTCGATTTTTTAAACATAAGTGTTCATTGAATCAATTGTAAAATCGATTTTCCATGTCTAAAGACGTTTCCATTTTAAACGCCAAATATGGGCAAATCAACGGACAACTAACGGGCATTAGGACGAACGTAAAGACGGCGCTTGAGACACGCACAAGTCAGCAATATTCCTGATGATTTATTGGCGTGAAGTTTCGTGCACAATGACAAACAGGAGTGCAACATTCTCGAAAAACAATAAGCAGAGTGGACTGCCATACATCAGTGAAAAACATTACTGCAGTCTTGAACGTGGCTGTGTTTACGATTAGAAATGTCAAACAAATTTCACCTACGTAAGCGATTGTAGACCGTAGTCCGAATCTGTATCTGCATGCATGAGACTGTCTGAATACTGGCAGAATTCAGTTTTGTTGTAAAAAGAGACACATTATGAAGAAGAAGATTTTGCTGTTTTGTGTGTTTGTCAGAGCCTGCAGTTGCTGTGAGAGGCGCGTTCGCTGCGCGCGTATCGTAACGAGCTGGACGCGCTCCGAGAAAAAAGACCGTTATAATCGATTCTCTATTTTCGTTTTCGAAACTTGCGTTGGTTGGTCTGATCGATTGTGCGATCGATTTTCGAACGAAAAGTGACAGCCCTACAATATATTGGTATTAAATGCATTTTCTGAGAATTTATATTTCAAGTTTTGACTGCAAATGTCACGTCCATAACGCTGGAATTGCCCTCTGAGTGTCATTGAAGCATTATTTTGCATGTTTGAGTATTTTGAGGGTGGAGCAATGAAGCGAAGGGCTGAGTTTGTTTGGGTTGATTTCAAATATCAACAGTGTTTCTCAGATATTGCTTACTACACCTTTAATCATGAACTCTAACCTTCTTCACTGGCAGAACCAAGGATCAAATCCATACATCTTCACAGGTAGATGAGCTCACCTGTGTTCCATCGGCAGGGTGTATGTAAACCAGTGTGTGTTCGGCGGACTCAACAGAGGTGTAGGAGCTTCCGTCCGCAGCGTATAAGACCTGCTGCTGACCGCGGTCTGACTGCTCTCCGCTGTACACGATCTGGGCCACCGCACCGGCCTCGAAGTGCACCTGCACACCCGTAACACACAAAACCCTTGTGAAAACATGTCAAAGTGGGATTTCACACCCCCATTCAATAGAAATATAAAAAGAAGTGCATATTTTATTGACTCTACTTTAAAAATCGTGAAACTAACTTAATAGTTTCTTGCTAACTCAATAGTTGTACATGGGTAATAAATCTAAAGAGAAAGGTCTGGCTGTACCTGAGGTGTGTTTCCAGTGTCATTGTTGGGTGCCGGACTCCACACAGGTGACGACTCCTGCTTGGCCTCCATGGCAACCGTATGAGGTGAGAGCGAACACCTCCTTCACCTATCCACCTGTCATCAACCACCTGTGTGTTCATTGCAGAAACTGACATGATTTATCGAGATTTCATTCATTTCCATGACTTGCATCATGAAAAACCCACATGGATTGATTACTTATCTGAATGTTGGGGGAACATGTCATAATAAAAGTCTGTATGATGGGAATGACCCTGATTAGCATATCCTTGTATAAAGTAGTATGCTTACCTCAGTAGGTTTCACTGTTAAAGGCACCCTGAAATCAAAATTGACAATTTTTGATTTTATGGAATAGGCCTACTGCATTAATGATTTTTCTGTGCACATCACTATTATTATTTTTATTATTTTTAAATCATGTGCCCTTGTAATCTTTATAAAAAATAACTTCCCCTCACTCTTGCTGCAGCAACATCCCAAAAATCACACACTTATGAAGGTAATATGATGCCATAAAGAATCGTTTTTCTGTAATTCGTAAGTGTAATTCATGCATTGAGAAACTGCAGCTTTATGCTAACGCAAAATAAATATGATCTATTGTTCTGACTTCCATTTTTCCACGCTTACACTTTTGGCACGTTTTTTTCCCGCACAAATACGGCCAAAAGCACTGCAAGCCTGTGAACAGTATTTTGTTAACATAATTAACATAATTAAATTTGTATATATAAATACACACACATGCTTGTATATATTTAAGAAAAATGTGTAATTTATATATAAAAAAATTATTTATATATAATATAAATTATATATAAATATATACAGTATATGTATGCAAATATTTCTTAAATATACATGCATGTGTGTGTATTTATATATACAAAATAATTATACACAGTACACACTCATATATTATGTAAACACAAACTTTTATTTTGGATGCGATTAATCGCGATTAATCTTTTGATAGCCCTATTAAATATGTTAAATAAAACAGATATTTTTATGCATTTAATCTCACTTTTTTGACCAATGTACTTGCTGCTGACCTTCGATGACTCATTTGCATTTTCTTCGGCCTTATTATTTCAAATCTGGTGTAAAAAAGGGCCTTTACATTTGTCAAAAAATAGAACTTTTTTGTTATAAAAAAACACAAGCCCATCCCAGCTGAGAAAAAGTAACGCAACACATTACTTTTCTTAAAAAGTAACTAAGTAACACAATTAGTTACTTTTTAAGGGTGGAACATGAGTAAACAGAGTAACGGGAGTAAATACTGTAATGCATTACTTTTCAAAAGTAACTTTCAAATTTTTCAATTTCTCCGATTTTTCCAGGGGTTTCCATGATTGTGAATCTTGAACAATGTATCCTCTATATTCCAAAATAATGGAATAACTCCCTTAAAAAAAAAAAATACTGTAGTGGTACTATGGTACCGTACTGTGATGGCATCACACCATGATAATATAAGCCATGAAATATTCATGGTACTCCAATGTTCTTTTAAAAAAAATCATGATTATTCTATATAAATGACGTGCATATAGTTAAATAGGGTTTCTGATGTGAACGGAACAGAGGAAAGCTCAAGCTCGACCCATTTCACCTGTTCATTGTGTTATTTGTGATTTATTTAAAGCTCTCCGTTTAACCCAAATACAGGCACCCCGTACTGGCGGTCAGTCTAATCACTACGGGGGTAGAGGAGATACACGACTGGACAGAAAATCCCTAACAGCCGTGCTGAGAGAAAAAACACACGCAAAAGCCTATAACCCCGGCCTTCTTCAAACCCTGAGACTAATTCAGAGATTATAAACGCTGTAATGGTGAATGAAGCAATCAGGGTGTTTGTCAGGCTCTCTCCCCCCCTGTCAAAAGCCTGCAGGTTGGGAGTTCCAGTCGGACTATACCACACAACCCGCAGCGGCACAAAAACATTTTCACTCCGGCATTATCAGACATTAACCCGCACTAGAAGCCAACAATGAGAGTGGGATGAGAGCAGATGCACTGTTTGACCCGGAACGTCACTGCGGTGTCGTTTTAATCGAGCGCATCGGTTTCACGGAGGTTTTTGAATGCGGGACAGGGGCGCTTGGCTCCCCGCTCATAGATGAGCTCGGCCGGCGGGCGCGCTCAGTGAGTGTCTGCAGCAGAATGAGGAAGACACGCCACGACTCCATTTTGGGTGGGACTAAGACAACAACAAAGCACGGCGAAGACACTCAACAAAATATATCTACACCCTAATCGACCGTCCAACGGAAAACAGGCTGTGAATTTTACGTGACACTTACTGAGAGACGATCCTGAATCCGCGCTTAAGCTTCGGGCGTGGATTTCCCGAGAGTTTTGAGCATTTTTAGGAAAAGGTTGAAGTGGGTCTTCCCTCTGAATGGTAGCTGCAGAGATGGCTGCCTTGCATATATTAACATAAACTACCTAGCAACAGACGCGCGGCCCCGGGCGACGATATGCACATTGTTATATATAAATACATCGATGGAGTTTTTCAGGAACGATAGGGCTATGGTAATATATTTGCTGTGGTGGTTACATTACGCGTCGTTGAATTTTGATATCTATCGATTGTTTTTCATTTCGAGATAATTGGCATTTTATGCTCGTACGGCATTTTCCTTTCAGGGCCAATGAAAATTTTCCGCCATTTCTCCCAACCAATGAAAAACAGAAAAACGTGTTCGACTCCGTCCAATGAGAAAAAAGAGAACATGCCAGACCTACCAATGACATTTCAAGCGCTTCACACAAGCACTTATGGATGTGTACATGTAGGCATGTATACATGTATACATTTTATATTTATTTATTTATGTATATGTGTGTGTGTGTGTGTGTGTGTGTGTGTGTATATATATATATATATATGAAGAGTTCAGATGCAAAAGCCTCTAATTGCCATCTGAAATTTTCTTCTAGAATGATCATTTTTATCAAGCTTGTATATGTAAGTTCAGTAATTTCACTTAAATGACAATTAACAAGTAGTTTTCATTGCCATTTAAGTGAAATTACTGAACTTCAATATACCAGCTTAATAAAAATGATCATTCTAATATGAGTCATTCCAGAATTGCGGGTACATTTCAAGTATAGAAAGAAAACAAAAAAATATGATTTTCTTTGTCTGTTAAACCTTTTTATTTTCATAGAAGGCACTTTAAATTCAACATTTTAAATATTTGCTGATCTTAAACTTGTAAGATTTAAAATATTAATGCTGAACATCAATTTACTAACTGAACATCAATGTAAAAATCTGTCAACTCTGTTACAGACAAAATGAGTTGATAACAGAGTTGACATTTTCCACCATTTTGTGCTTTATTTCAAAATGCTAACCTCAAACCAGATACCACATGGCATGTCTAAAATCATAATTTTATGGGTTTTCACCATATTATGTTTTTTTTTTTTTAAGTGAATGAGAGATTCACTGCAATATCACAATAATAGATTTGACAAATAATTAATCTACTATTGGAGTATACTAAACATTTTGTACAAATTAATTAGAGAAGAATAATGAAATACTTCACGCTTTCCAGAGTTTCCCACCAGAGGAAGTGACATCCCTTGGTGCAAGTCACATGCTTTTTCTACAAATGCTTTGGAGGTTTTTTTTTGTTTTATAACAGAGGTAACAGAGTTGACCAGAATGTAGGGACAGACACAAAATCTATTAATTAAATTACAAATAATACAGAAAATAGATATTCTATGCAATTGTTTATATAACTTAAAAAGAGTAAACAAAAAATATTAGAAAATTAGACTTATTGTTTCATGATAATTCAAGTTGAATGTATGAATCAGGAGGTGGAGACAGTCAATAATAGGTGCAGTGGGAGTCATTTAGTTAATATTTCCCCATTAAATTGTATTCCTAAATATACATAAAGCATTATTTTAGTGATAGTGTTATATAATGTGTTATTCAAAATTGATTCAAAAAAGTTTTTTATTATTTAAATAAAAGGAGGTTTATCTGGGAGACTCGAAATGTACCAATTCTAGAATGACCCATATATATATATATATATATATATATATATATATATATATATATATATATATATATATATATATATATATATATATATATATATATATATTGTGTGTTTTCTCTATAGTCTCTAAAGCTGATGATACACAGTGCAACTTTTTTGAGCAATGTTGCATGGGCACTTTCTTGTTTAGAATGGGCAACAAATTTCTATCTAGATACTTTAGATCGGCCGTGGGCCCTGTGTCTCACCCGCAGTCTGGTCTCTCACCTGGTCGCCCGTTGATGGCAACATTGCTCAAAATGCCACTCTTAGGGTTCATTTGAACAGTACATTTAAAATGCAGTTTTTGCGCGTTAAACAAACAGAAATCAGTCTACTTTCTTCAGAAATAAGAACATTTTCTTTATCATACATTTCTTATATACTGGTACACAAAGCAGAATAAAGACGACGCAATGACACGTCCATGGAAGTAGTGAATTTATTGTTGTTTCCCACCTGTAACCAAGAAGCCATTTTCCACTGGATTCAATCATATTTTACTTCTAATATATGAACTTTGTATTATTTTCCCCTCACCCCTATGACCATTTCCACAATCAAGCAGGCAATGACAAGGTCCAAGATTGGAGCCGTTTAGGTGCATAGTGAAAGTCACATACAGAAATACTGTCACAAGAAGAGGGAAAAGAATAGAAAACAAAAGAAGAGAATAAACTTAAAAATATATCATAACATCTCATATAAGAACAATGCACACCACAGGATGTCCCTGATTAAAAGCCATGATTGCAACATCAACTATACAGGCATACAAAGACATTGCTAAGAAGGGGGGAAGAGAGAGAAAAATAAATCGAGTACAATTTTTCCTTGCCTTCCATATTAGTGGACATGCAAAACATTTTTCACCTGCCTTGGCCTCCAGCTGGGTAACTTTAGTGCATTTTTGCGCTTTATCGTGGTTTATGTCCTTGTGGGTCTAATGCTATAAACAATAGATGTCATATTATTACAGTTAGACGACTCCAGTAACGGATCTACGCTCTCTTTGATTTAAGCGATGTATTGCCACATGATAAAGCTCCCCATGGCAGTTCCCATTAGGCAGCTATGAAATGAAAATGCATGACACGAGCTGAATGCAACATTTTATCAGGCCAGATTTGCTCTAGAAAAGGGGAGTGTTGGAGTGTGTGGATGTAACGGCAGGAAAAACAACATTCTTCTTGTAGAATCCGAGTAAAGAGACATTTTAGTGTGATGTGGGAGACTGGAGGCCCCGAACCTTGTGGCCCACTGTGCTTCAAACCAATGCGCAATGACCATCTGCAGGGGCCGCACCGTTTAACGGTCCAAGTATATGACACCATAACCAAGAGATAAAAACAAAAAGACGTGGTAATGTTATTGAAATCGGGCACCTCTACATTCACAATCAGCCAAAATATCTGGCAGGCTGTCACGCCATTCTGTTTGAACCATTCATCGTATCTTACACAGGTGATGGTATCAGATGTTTGGACCGCGATATCAGTCCTTTAATCTCCAAGTTTAAACCTGTAACCCAGCCAAGATTTAAGCTCTGGAAAAAAAATATGAATAAATTTACCATCTACTTTTTCTCTTTTTTTCTGTTTATGTATATCATGTGTTTTTAATAATTACAAAGTAAACGATTTAATGATTTTCTTCTCATATTTTCTGATTCACTATACATTTAAGTTGTTACAAATAACCTTCATATACAAGCAATCTATTTAAAAGAAGTATATCCGGCGGCCAGCGATGGCGTAGACAGACTGCTGTGTCTTTATATTGATTGTTTCAGCTTTGCTGTACCACTATAGGCTAGATCTTTATAAAATTAACATTTAAAACAACATTATAATACTCTCCAATTTTATTTACGGAAAATCAATTCCAAGCTAAATTTGCAGAATCACGTTCTCCTGGTTTAAAACCACTGATAAATTGCCTTTGAAAGAAAAAAAACAAAGTTACGAGAGCATAAAATTGCGCTCCATGGTACAACAGTAGCAGTATTAGAAGTAGTAGTATTAATAAACCGTTGTTTTCTTTAAATGAACCAGAATATGCATTTCAAATGCATGAAATGATTTGAGAGCAGTTTTATATTGGTCAGTAGTATGTTCACCCCTCTCTAGCTCCACAGCCCCCACAATGGCTAAATCTGCATCTGCTCCAGATATTTGTAGGTGGGGTTTTCATAGCCATGGTTCTGCATCTTGCTCAGGTGACGCTCTTCTGGAGATAGCATAGGGTCAACCTGAAACACAAGAGGAAGATTGAACATGTCACTACACCCCAAAAAACATAGACTATGAAATATACAGTACACTACCGTTCAAATGTTTTAGAAAAAATACAGTCAAAACTAATATTGTGAAATTATTATTACAATTTAAAATAACGGTTTTCTATTTGAATACATTTCAAAATGTCATTAATTCCTGTGATGTCAAAGCTGAATTAGCAGCCTTCAGTGATTTTG
Organism: Scardinius erythrophthalmus; assembly: GCF_964197995.2. Lineage (NCBI taxonomy): Eukaryota > Metazoa > Chordata > Actinopteri > Cypriniformes > Leuciscidae > Scardinius > Scardinius erythrophthalmus. The sequence goes on from NC_138228.1 coordinate 42,839,163, forward strand.
TGATCATGAAACATTTCTTCTTATTATCAATGTTGTAAACAGTTGTGCGATTTCTAAGGGTCTGTTTACACCTGGTTATATCATGCATTTTTACTGATCGGATAGCTATGGAATTTGTTAAAACGGATCCATTTACACTTGCCCACATAAACGTGTCTCCGCAAAACGGATATAAATCCGATCTTCAGTTCCTGCGCTATATGCAAATTTAACAGAGTTCACGTCAGCGCAAGCAACAGATATGAGCTGCATTTTATCATCAGCTAATTTCAAGATCAAAGACAATCTCAATACTTTTAATGAAGATGATTGTGTGTTGAGCGTCTGCGCCATTTTATTTGCGCCATTTTACGCGTTGGCTTGCTTAAGATATACACAGCAATTTATCTGCAGCGATACGTGTTGCGGTAGCTATATCATGTCATATAGCCAATAATAACACGCTCTCACACGTTTATTTGTTAACATTTTGGGAGTAGTAAAATGTACATGTGTGGTTTCAACAACCAGGTGCATTTAGACTTGATGAATGAGTCTCAGACCACCTCCTGACGTGGTTTGAGCGATCGGTTTAAATCCGTTTCGAAAGCGTTTCAAAACACATCCCTGACCCTCACTTCATTGCTCCGCCCCTAATAATATTGAAAACGCTGTGCAACACAGGCATTGACTAACAGCTGGCGCATCAGCTTGTGCAAGTATGGATGAATCAGCTGTGATTCAACAGCATATCTTGGCTCTGTGAAACAGCAAAAAAACAATACTGACATACCAAGCAGAAACAAAGTAACTTTGGCGTCCACTATCAGGCCTCCCCACTCTCAAATGTCTCTCCAGCGCTGGAAAGCTTTTCCGATATTAACGCGAGTCCCTTCTTCTTCCAATTAAATTCCTCCGACCTTTTCCTCTTTGGTAATATCTCAGCTCTCTCTCTTTCTACAAAAGTCCTGCTTGCTCTTCACTCTTTCCCCTCCCTCATCATCATGAGTGGACACGTCCCTATTTATTTACACAGCTAGGACTATGTATGAATGAACAGTACTTTTACAGCACACACAGAACAGACATCTAAGCAAATATTCACAAAATTGTTTAGAAGTTGATTTAATAGCGTTTCGCAGAAATCACTGCACCTTTGATATTTTTTACTTTAAAGGGATAGTTCACTTTGAAATTAAATTTTGGTATGTTTTAGCTTACCTCAGGGGCATCCGAGATGTAGGTGTCTTTGTTTCCGCAGTAGTTTCAATTTTGATATTTTTAGGTCAAACCGTTCTTGTCTGACAGTCATATCATGCAGGTCTATGGTCACTATCTCAAAGAGCATGCACAGAGTCCAAATTAAACAATTAAATCAATGTGTACCATCGTAAGTACACATTGATGGCCTAAGACACGAAACGAGCAGTTTGTGTGAGAAAACGAACAGTATTATATCATTTTTACCTCTTATACACAGCCATGTCCAAGTGATCTGAGGGCGCGCGCGCTTCCTGCTGTGTGACGTGTGCGCGCGTTCTGGCTTAGTCTGCGCAAGCGCCGGAAAGTGTACAAGAGGTCAAAACTATATAAATACTGTTCGTTTTCTCACACAAACCACTCGTTTCGTGTCTTAGGCCATCAATGTGTACTTACGATGGGGAATTGTTTAATTTGGACTCTGTGCATGCTCTTTGAGACAGTGACCATAGACCTGCATTATATGACTGACAGACAAGAATGGTTTGACCTAAAAATATCAAAATTGAAACTACTGCGGAAAAAAGACACCTACATCTTGGATGCCCTTCAGGTAAGCTAAAACATACCAAAATTTTATTTCAAAGTGAACTATCCCTTTAATGACTAGAAAGTTCAAAAGAACAGCATTTATTTGAAACAGAAATCTTTTGCAACAGTATAAATGTCTTTACTGTCACTTTTGCTCAATTTAATGCATCCTTTTTTTTTTCTGACCCCAAACCTTTCAATGGGAGTGTATATTCATTCAAATTTTTATATAATGTATGTATCTAAAAGATAAAAGAACAACATTTTCTTTGAACCTGCTTGTCCTTGAGTGCTTTGAGTGAGAGCATTATCCTTCACAGGGATGGAGAGGATATCTCTAGCCGTTTTGTAGTTATCCTCAAGGTTGCATTGAAAACAACAACAGTGAATGATGGAGCGTCACGTGTGACCGTTAGCTCACCTCCACAATGCCGTGACTGATGGTGCCGTACTGCCTCTTCCTCAGCAGCACCAGACTGATCACAATCACCGTCGCTATGGCCACCGCAATCACCAGCAGGCCAATCAGAGCGCTGCTCCCGAAGCTGAAGTCATCCACCAGGGGGCGGAACGTCTCCTTCTCTGATCCACGACTGAACTGCGAGGGAAAAATAAACACCAACCGTATTTACACTCCCAGAGCACAAAGAGCTACGACAAACATGGCTAAGACCATTCAATGCTGCGACGAGTGCTGCTGAAGCAGGGGACTCGTACTGTAACTTGTGTACAGTAATACAGTAACAACAATACAGTTGCCATGCAAAGTCTTGCACGTAAATCAAGCCTGTGTGATTTTTTTTTTTCATTCTGAATTTGTTGCATTTTTTATCACAAAACAGCCATCTTAAAGCATCAGTTCCCCCCAAAATGAAAATTCTGTCATCATTCACTCACCCTCATGTCATTCCAAACCTGTAGGACTTGCTTTCTTCTGACATTCTCTCCACCAAAGAAAGTTATACAGGTTTGAAAACGACATGAGGGTGAGTGAATGATGAGAGAATTTTCATTTAACCCTATAAAGCCTATTATATATATACAAATATCAAAGTTCTCCAAATGATCAGCATGATCAAAACTTCACTGAAAAACCTGTTTAAAACATGATACATCAGGCTTGCGAGGAACGCTTGTTTGTTCATCTCTCAATCATTATTGTATAGCATTGTATTGTATGTTTTGCTCCCCAGCCAACATTAAATATCATCTTACTAAAACATTATTGGGAGATGGTAACAACTGATATTTATATTAATTATGTAAATAGTCTGTTATACAATTATAAAGATCTCAATTTACATGACAAGCTATTAGAATTTCATCTTTCTTTTTGGTCATTAAATATCAGTAACTGCAAATTAGATTTTTGCTCAGTTTGGGGTTATTGTCCTCCTTGAGTATGAGCTTCATATTCTCACTATATAATACTATAGGAGACAGAAAAGCCTGAAGTATATACTCAATAAAAGTGCATATGCAAACTGTGTGTTACGTCACATTTTCAAGATCGAAATTGAGCTTATGGCATGAATGAATGTGTTGGTAGTATTGATCTGCTTCACACAGTGAAAAACTGAATGTGCACAGACAGCCAATGATAGCCGTGACTGTCAGTTTTCACGCACAAATGTTTAGTGCTCAATTCCATTTGTGTGAGAACCTAATGATGGCGAATGACGCGTATCCACCGTACATGCTCATGCGTCTCGCGTTAAAAACATGCACACGTGCTGTGGAAGATTGTGACAAACGATGTAAAACTGTCATTTGCTCACAGGTCGAAGTGAAGCAGCCCACTGTAATCCCCCACCAACCCATTTACAGCCCATAATATGAGACTGCAGCGTTTCACAGTACCATGTATTGGGCACAGGAGGGCGCTGTACTTACCAGAGGATCAACACCCTTCAAAATCACTTCGTTAACATCCAGAGTCTCATCAATCACCTGTCAACACAGACAGGGTAGTCTCAGTTACTTCCTTGGGAACTGAAGATTGAGTCAGTGTGTGAGATGTGCAGTGTCTGTTAGATTACTGAAAATCAAGATTGAGGGGACCAAATGTTAAAGTTCAAAAATTGGTCATTGAAAAATGCTAATTGAGCGACACCGATCCTGTATATTAAAGTGGCGTGTCCCCTCAGTGTCTGTCATGGTTTTGGTGCCGTTTACAGCAATAGATGGGTATTAAATACTGTGAGCAAATCCAAAATAATTCATGAGCTTTGATACAGTGACTATGTCCTTGTTTGAAACCATGGCCGGTTGCATTTAATGAAGGAAAAACAAGCATTTTCATCTTGGCATTGTGCTATCAAACACAAAAACACCTACACGTGTATTGAAAAACATTAAATAAAGGGCTAATCAGAGCATATTTAAAGAGATAGTCACCCAAAATGTACATACTTCCGTGAAACGTAAAAGAAAGATATTTTGAAGAATGTTGGTAACCGAGCAGTTTTGGTTCCCATTGGCTTCCATACTATTTTTTGTTCAAGTCAATGGGAACTGAAACTGTTTGGTTACCAAGGTTCTTCAAGATATCTTCTGCAGAAAAAACAAATGCATACAGGTTTGACATGACATGATGACAAAGTTTTCATTTTTGGGTGGACTATGCCTTTTATGTAGCTTAGATTCTCATAAGCCTCTGATAGCACCTCTGTGTGATTTCACAAAGACAAACATGCAGAAATATTGTACAAACAAAACAAGGCGAACATATGAGTCACATTCTTCCGAGAGATCATGCACTGCAAGTCTCCAGCTCAGCCCTTCACAACCACACGGGCTCTTGTGTGAGCTGCGAACAGGGGAGACTGGAATGTGACTGGGAAATATGTGAATGTGGCATGCAAAGAATGCTATGAATGAGATAAAAATAAGATAAACCAGACTTGTATTTCTGGAAGCAGATAGCAGAGCAGTGATTGCAAGGCAGCAAGTGAAGTGCTAAAGTTTAAGGTAAGATTAGATGTCAGGCTTTGGTTCAGAGGGGGCTATAGATATTTAAAATAGACCCCAATTTATTGCAAATAAATGCAAGAAAGGAGTCCAATCGGAATTCAACATGCTAACCATATGACGACAACCACTGAATGGCTAACATTTAAGTAAATTAGATATTTATACATTTTTACGATAAATATAAAGTTACAAAAAAATAATAGATAGCACTGACATTAGTAAGTTTTCAAAGGGTCAGCAGAAAATTTCAGAGAATGTCAACATTCACTGCATTTGACATTACCATCTCAGTTTACTTTCTGGAAAAAGGTTAAAAAAATCACAAGACTATTCATGATTATTTTATTTTTATGACAGCCATTGTTTTTAAAAGTACAAAACTGTCACTTTTAGCAGCTCACTGCAGGTTGTCTTGTAAAGCTGCTTTGAAACCATATTTATTATAAAAAAGGAGGCTAGAAATATGTTTTAAATGTATATAACATTTTAAAATGTAAAAATAAAATACAAAAGATAATCTGTCAACGTGATACAGAGAAAATAGTTTCTAGAATTCATTTTATTTTTTAGTAAAATGACAATATAATAAAATCTATTTATTTAATTCTGCTAACAATGTAGTCTTCATAATATAACTTTTTTTGTAACGCCTTTATATTTTAAAAGGGGGTGATCATCCTTGGCATCAAAACATTTGAAAATCCCCCAAAAATGTGGAGAAAGAAACCAAGCGCTGTAAAGACAAATAAACTCACATGGCACAGTTATTACTATGAGACCAACAATTTATACTAAATAATTAGATTTACAGAGCAAACTGTCTGTATTATTTAGCTGTTCATCTAGGTGTATCATGAAAGCCTTTCTATATTTTATTATTAGCACTTAAACTGAATGTTTATAATAATCCTGAATTGCTCTTTTTTGGTTAGATTATGTAATGACATGAGGGCTGGCGTCAGCAGCTGGCACAGTGTACACAACAGAGCAGTAAAGCGTGTGTGGTGCTCGAGGCAGGCTGGTGGTCTCACCACATTTTCGTTGATCTTGCTCTTGCTGTTGATGACTTTTTCCTCTGCTCCAATCAGACCGTCCAGACTGTTCATGCCAGAGCCTGCAGAGGGAACAGCCAATCAGAGTCATTCCTGCATTCAAATCAAACTCAAACGTTTACCAACATCTCTGATCAACAGTAGCTGCCATCAAGACCACAACTTCAATTTTTAGCCGATTCATGGCCAGAAACCTGCTGCCTTGCCAATTTGCACAGTCAGTCAGGGGGCGGCACACCAACGCAGACTCATTCATAAGTCATGCACTTATTACAGTGTATGATGTAGAAGCTCCCACTGAACCCAGAGTCCTCCTGGATCAGCCCAGGCAAGCCCAGTGTAAGCATTCAAGCTCACAGCAAGAGGTGTGATCTACTGTGGTCAAAAGGTCTCTTCCTGGAAGAATTAGTGCCTTGAGACATCCTGTGAGCACTTGTTTCCAGTAACAGCTCTATAAATAGACACTCACCCTACATATTAAACTATTAAAGTCAACATGAACCTGCATCCAAAACACATTCTACTACCACAATGTGACATTTCAGAACGGAGCAACTGACAGGATGGTCAAAAGTGGTCGTTCAATACCAGAACCAGGAATTAGGCCATTTAAACTTCTACCTTCTGGGCACTGACATAGCGATTACGTGGAGGCTAATGGTCAAGTTCACTGTCAAGAGAATACTGATGTATTCCAATGGTGACACTTCCTTTCGAACTGTGCTTTTTTTTTTTTAACAATGCAATTTGCTTTAAAATGGTAATATTTTACTACATTAAAGCTACAGTCTGTAACTTTGTGTTAAAATTTATCATGATTCCATTTTCAAAACCGTGTTTTTGTCTTATCCTGAATCACTACGGTGGACCTATAATAAGTGTTTATATTTGGACTATTTTTAGACCGGTCAGGTCGTATCATTGCATCATAGACATAAACAGTGCGAAGTAGCTCCGGCTACAATGCTCTTCGGCAAGACGCACGCAGTTGTGTTTATTAACCGCAAGAGTGTTAATAAAAAGTGACGGACCGAAGCTTTAAAATTAAAAGGCCTTAAACTACTGCATTAAATGTTGACATTTTTTTTTAAAAAGACAGCATTTCCTAAAAAAGAATGGCTTAAATATCTGGCTATTCAGATTAAGAACAATTATATTCAATGTGCACATGCAGTGTGCTTCAAATTTTTAACTAATTGCAGATAAAATACTGAAATCAAAGGTGCACGTCAAGAAAGTAGACTTTCATGACTGTCAATTAACACACTTAAGTAAACATTTAAAAGGTGCATTTAGAAATATCAATTGATATAAGTACATTTATTATGATGTGTTGACTAACATATCAAAGCAAGTGTCAAGTACTTGATTATAATTTTAACTGTAGTGTGTTATTTGATATTACACTGATGTTACATCATTATAAATTTGTAATTAGAAGTATATTAAAATACATGACATACAAGTTTCAATAGAACTGACGTTGAAGTATATTTTGGTTTATGAAAATGCTTGTCAGTACTTTCAGCAGTACACTAACCATAGGGATAACGCCAGAACCCAGAAGACTGATTCGCAACTGGTCCCTTCGAGATTTTCCTATGTATTGTCTAGATAATTATTAAAAACATAAGTTTTTCAAAAAAGCTGTTTCAAAATTTGTGTTTTCGATATGTTTTTTTGTTATTAAACAACAAAGTGTCATCAAGTAATGTTTAGCACAGGTTTTATTTTACTCATAAATTGAAAAACCCCATTACAAAATTAAGGAATCAGTGGCAAATTAGTCTTCTGGGTTTTGACACCACTTTATTTCAAGACAACAGAAGCAATTATGAAATGACATAAAAACTCACTTAAGTGGATCAAAAAAAGCAAAGAATTTGCATATAATATAAAGTTTAACAATAAAATATTTTCATTTAATTGTAAACAACATGCAATTAAGTGGCTAAAACTACATCCAGCACGCACTTATGTATATTATTTCCGTAATGACTCTTTTAAAAAGCATGCTAAAGCGTACTTCTCTTTCATAAGGGACATATGATTAGATATATATGAATTCAAAACATTAAACAGCACAAACAGCATTTTCTCTGTTGTAACACAATAGTGGAAAACATTCTATGTCAATGCTGGAAGCTTCTAAAGACACCTGGCTAAAATGAGTCCTGGTTGCATAATACCACGTCGGAGAAATCTCATTGGTTGAGAGGAGAACAATATCTTTCGCCCACACTCATTGTTTGACTGTCAAAGCAGCAGGTCACCACCACTAAAAGATTAACTATGTTCAGCGGCTGTCACAAGGTCTGGAGAGAAGCGCTTGCAGCTTAAACATGCACGACTGAACCACAAAATACATACACACACCACTGGCAAAACTTAACACATGGAGGTGAATGTGTGTAACTAAGAAAATTAGACTTAACAAGTGAAATGAGACGACAAAAACAAAAAGACCAATCAGAGATGGACATTTTCAGAAAGAAAATGTGGGTAGTGCTTGCCTGTGCTTACTCACCACCACGATGCTAGTGTTTTGTGGGTGGTTGTAAGGTGTTGCTGAACAGTTTCTAAGGCATTCTGGGTGTTTTTTTAGCTAGCTCCTGGGGCCAAGTGATTGCTAGAAAGCTCATGTAAAAGAGCCAATCCTCAAGTCCGTCTGCTAGCTACAATGCCACTTTCTAAGCAAGTTACGTAATTTAGACGAAATGAGACGAAAACCATCCGATCACCATTTCAAAAGTAAGAGCACAACACTCTTCAACAAGCTGCATGATTTGAAGTATCATTAATGTACAAACGATATAGTACAATTTATGCTCTAAAGCTTAATATTCAGGGTTAGGGTGTTGTTTCAATTCCCAACCCCAAGTATAAGCAATAGTAATGGTGAATTGCAAGCTTTGTAAGCATCACTAATAATCTAAGAGTATCTTAAATGTGCATTTATATGAGGTGGGACCACAAGGTTAAATGGTAAACAGGTTTATGCTCCAATTGTACAATCTGGGAACAAAAGCTAGCCGTGGGTCAGTAGACTAAGCGGTCCTGCAATGGAATTACTAAATTAACGAGCTACTGTCATTAAAAGCGCAAGATTACAGGAGAGTGACGAGAGGATGCCCAATAAGTAGCAAATGAGTCGTAAGGATCTGTCCACAGAGAGCTGGGTCTGAATCAGGTTATTTGTATTCCTGACACAGGCAGGTAGTGAGGCAGCCATAACTGCTTTAGCACCACACAGCACATTTACACTGGACTCGTTCTCAGATCCAAATAGCTGATTAGCTTAACAAGCTGCTGGGACTTTTCATTAGGCAAAGCTCTTCCGGCCAGACATTGAGAGATGGGATGTTTGGTCTCTCCATCTGAGGGAGTGACTGAGAGGAAATTGAGAACAAGATGGCTAACAGGGCTGAAGGGACAGACAGAGCAAAACTATGGGGTGGAAATACAGTGACAAAAAAAAAAAGAGGATAGATGGGAAAATGATTCAAGATGTATGAAAGTAGGGCTGGGTAAAAATTCGGATTCATTTTCATTTGAACAATAAGATATAGATTTGTAAAACCCCAAAATGACAGAATTATCCTTAAATAATAACAACAACAATAATAGTAGCGATTCTTTTTATAAAATAATAATAAATTATATTATATATATATTTACTTAAAAAAATAATATTAATCCAGGACATGGTCACAGAACACCGCACTTTATGTGTGTGAATCAGTTTTATTTTTTACTTCTTTTTAAATTTAGCATGGAGTTTTAAAAAGTAATAATAGTTTTTAATATGCTCCTTAATCATAACATGGAGTCACAATGCACGTAATGTACTACAAAATGTAAAAAAAAAAATTGTAAAAACAGGCATGACATTACTGAAATATTCCAACCTGATCCAGTATCAAAAATATGACTCAATACCCAGCCCTATATGCAAAAAAATAAAAATAATAATAATAAAAAAAGAGCAAACACAACATTTAGGAGGCTGAAGAGGGGGAAAAGAGAAACAGAGAAAAGCAGCAGAAACCCACCTTTCTTGAAGGCACGAGGCGGTTCAGAGAGATCGCCTAGGCATTGCATACAAGCAAAAGACAAAACAAGAAAAGATTGAAACAGAAAAAGAGAAAAAAAACAAGTGAGTAAAAGAGAAGTCAGTCAGGGTTATCAAGCTCTGTCTGCAGACGGAGAGGAAAATCCCGCAGGGACAGAATGAAAAAAACAAAAACAAATCAAAGAACAGGTGAAAGAAAGAACCAGGATGTGTTTCTGGACAGGCCTGTCATAATGAAAGCCCTCCTGGGCTCTGATGTGCTGATTATTTTGCTCTTTTTGTACATTTCACCTTAATTTCGCCCATTTTGGCATTTGCTTACAGGCTTGGCAGGGCAGTGAAAGAGCAGGACTGGGCGCTGAAAGAGAGAGATTTCCAAAGCACTTGGCCTCAGGCTTTACGATTTTAGCTGAACTTCAAATGTCGTTGTGTTTAAGGCGATGCCAGTGGGGATTCAGGCAAGCTTAGATAAGCAGAAACATCCAGCCCGAGTGCAATATTTGGACTTCAGCGTTTCATTCAGCATTTAGAAAACATTAACACGAATAGGCCTCTTGCTGCCAGAGAGCTTCCGCTGACTGGCTTTGAGAGAGAAGCTACAGGCAAAGCTTTAGTACTGACTCAGAACGGACACTTTAAACAAGAGCCAGCCAGAGAAAAAGCCATTTCAGTAATGTGTGAACAAGGTACTGTTGGCTGAGCTTTTCCTGGAAAATTTCCAGGTCACATTTCACCCCAAAAAATAAAAATAAATGTTATTTTGAAAGAAGAAAAATATATTTTTTACAACCATTGAGATGTTTTGAATTATAAATTATATTTTATTTTAGGGTGACGTATGACCCTAACAGACTTTTTTTTTTGCGATCTGTTTGGTTCACAACAGTATGAACAGCACAGACCACATGGAATCTGATCTTTTCGGTTCAGATTGGGCCACTTCCATATTCCATATGTGGTTCAAAATCAGATACAGGTCTGATGTTTTGCAATGCGACCGCAGTCTGAACAGTCATATCAGAATTCATGCGACTTTTACTTCACTTTAGATTCGTCATAATTCTACAATGAAGTAGACAATGTAGACCAATGTGCACAAAAAGTATTCTCGTCGCTTCATAACATTAAGGTTGAAACACTGTAGTCACAACGATCTTCACTACCTTTCTGGGCCATGAAAATGGCAATTGCGTTGCAGTCTATGAGGGGGTCAGAAAGCTCTCGGATTTAATCAAAACTATTTTAATTTGTGTTCTGAAGATGAGCGAAGGTCTTACGGGTTTGGAAAAACATGAACAATGTGAGTAGTAATAAACAGAAATTGAATTTTTGGACGAACTAACCCTTTAAATGCAAATACTTCAATTAATGTGCTTTACAGTATTTATCTCCTATCACATGATATAAATGAAACAAAAATAATGGTCAAATTTAACATTTCTTTGTTTCACTAAGCTAATAGCTAACCATTTAGCCAACTAAGCTATCATATCCTAGGGTTACTACAGGAAATCCAATCTTCATCGAATGCTCTCAGCATTAGATATGGTTATAACAGTATAGTATCACAAATATGATATTTAATAGAGAGTGGAAATATGTTACTCAATATTAGCTTTAGTATTAGTTTCATCTTCATTTTAAGTGCTATAACTGAATGATATGGAGTTCAACCCTGCTGAAAACAACCTAAACTGGCTTGCTGTTCTCCCAGTTTGGTTCGGCACTTTTTTCAGATGTTCAAGCTGAAGCTGAATTCAAGTTAAAGACCAACTTGGCCAGGCTGGGAGACCAGCGTAACCGGCTAATACCTATGGAAACTTGTTCCTGCCATGGAATAAAAAATATATATAATTGCAACCTTTTATCATACAACCAACTTTTTTCAAACAATTCTGTGAGATATAAAGTCAGAATTGTGAGGGGAAAAAAGTCTGATTGCGAGTTTATATCTCGCAAGTCTTACTTTTTTCTATTAATTGTAAGACAAACTCGCAATTGTGAGTTAATTCCAAATTGTGAGATAAAAATACACAATTACATTTTTTTTTAAAAAGCAGTCAGAATTGTGAGATAAAAATCTTATAATTGTGAGATATATATTTCGCAATTACCTTTTTTATTTATTTATTTTTTTGTTCCATGGCGGAAACAAGGTTAAATTAAAACCAGCATACCGACTGGGTTTAGCCGTTTTTGTCCAACAGGGAAGTGGGTAGTAGCGGCATGACACTGACGCAAAACCTGCCTCGGCAACAGTGCCTTATGGACTACTTGCACTGAGCTTCATGACGCACTTCCGTTTTGAAATAGTACAACTAATTTATTTCTCGTTATGTATATTTTCAATGTGCTGTAGGCAGAGTTGACTAAACGGCACTTAAGCGAGTGTCCGCAAGAATACTTAAAAATCAGGACATTTTCAGAGACAGGAGAAGAGATATTATAATGATTACGGTGTAAAGAGTTTTCCAAACTCAACGGAACATGAAGTTTTAATCCAACCCAAGCCGTTCTGAGAAAGCAGCGGCTGGTAAACATCCGTGATTTCCACCACAGGATGTCAGTGCTCGTCTTAAATAGTGACCGTGTATGAGACCTGATGAATATGAACCCTTAATTATTTGTATTAAATATTTTAATCACTTGTGTAATTTTTCATAGTCAATAATTCCACTGTATGTAATTTACATGTTTATGTAAAACGTCTTAATTAATATGCAAAGTAGTAGCATTGTTAATACTTTACTGTTAAAGATTAATTAAATAATTAACATGTTAAATTTACTGCAAATTCATCCAACTATTTTAAAAGACTGGAATAAGAGCACCAACGCACACACAAAAAAATCCTTTTTATCAGTCAAATTCATTTAAAAATGTAAATGCAAACTCAACAGGTTTGAAATATGATCAGGAAGAGAAAAACACCCTTAATGAGAAGACGAGCACTAGACTGCTGCAGATTAGTGGGGAGATTTTCTATTCAGAATGCACAGTTGGAAAGAAAACTGAGAACATGATTCATTGTTTTAATCAATTGCCAGCCATAAAACGCAGTAATAATCTGCATCCTCATGCATTTATGCGCGCTCAATGGTGTTATCGTAAACTCCCGAGTCGTAATAAGTAGAACGTGGAAGTAGTTGTGCAAGTAGTCCATTGAGAGACCATTGAGTGCATAGTGAAAGATTCGTCAGTGTAAATTTATACAAGAAACTTACCCTCGGGTTCAGCGGGTGAGCCCAGAGAGTTGACCTGGAAGGGGCGGAAGGGCTTTCCTTCAAAGGCAGGAACCTCCATGCTCTCCTCAGAGGATACAGTGACATCAGGCTGAGACTCAGAGATGGAAGACAGGAACTGGTCCATATCTGCCTTTTGATCCTGCAGAAGTTCATCTTAATTGGTAGATACAGAGAGGAACAAGGTTAAAAACAGCAAATCACAGGAGGGAAGAGATGGAGGAAGGGATCTATCTCAAAACCATGAAGCAGTCAAAAATGCGATCAATTATCCATTATAAGGTTTCGTACTAGGCATTGGTAAAGATAAAAAAAAAAAAAAAAGACCCTTTCTAGTACTTCTCAAAACTTGCAAAAAAATTCTCCACGGAGTCTGGCTTAAAAACTACACATCTTCACACACTAGTGGGATTCTGGAGGAGTCTTGACCCAGTTCTGTCAAACCCCACATACTAGTCTCATCTCTTCTACACAATGCCACTGCTCCTCTCGTAAAATAAATGAAAAAGAAAAAAAAATATGTTAAGTGCAGAGTCTCTGGGAAAAGCTTCCAACTGAAACAAACAACACGGCACAACAAACGCTCCAGAACACTCTAATTTACTTTGATTGCGGTGAGATGTGCTCAAGCTGAGCAATAAAAAGAGTTGCCAAATTACACGCTTGTGTGTGTGCGCGGGTGTGCGTATGAGAGCTAATTACTGAAGTCAAGCTTTTCATACAGGTGTAATTATCTTGGCATCTGAGATGCAGAGAAATTCTGCAGTTTTTTAGGGGGCTAAAAGCTCACATCAGGACAAAAGAACATAAAATAGACCCAAAATCGTTGTACACTTTTATCCATGCTTTAGAGTGTTGCGTTTCTTAGTTGCTGTGAAAGCTGTTTTCCGAGCTCGTGTGCACACTAGAGAACCACATCAAGCAAGATAGTTTGATAAAGGGAGGTCTGGGTTTGGGTTCACATGAACTCCAGTACGGATCACGATTTATCTAAATGTAATTCAGCCTATCTTGCAGGAATGGATGGTTATTGATTATGTAAAATCTGTCTGTTTCAGTAACATCATTGCTGCTTGTCGCCACAGAAACAGAACAGTACAAATCTCTATTTTCTCCATAAGGACACTGATTTTTAGCAAGAATAATATGAACAAACCTTTTTAGTGATAATGTCATTGTCAAGAAAGACCTACCATGAGCTCCAGGATCGTTAAATGATATATGCTTCTGTTGAAGCCACAAGTTGAGATTGTGAGTTTAATCTTTAAATGTAAAAAAAATATATATTTTAAAGACGATTTTTTTTAAATATTTTTTCTTATGAAAAGTATGCGCAAATGAGATGTACTTAGAATAGGGACTGTTTAATTCCATGCTGACTTTAACAGGCAAAATACCAGTGAAGGACTACACTACCCATAATCCTGGAAAGAAATCTACCAATCAGAGAAGCCGTTGTCACTATGGAAAAGTAAACTGAGGGTTCAGCGGTGACCAGACATTCCCATAAATTATATATTAATCTAAACGCCGCACCCAGCAACATGAGCGGGTTTGGGATGTTTGCTAACAGTATATTAGCAATTTTGAGCTTTTTACCCCAAGCGAAGAATAAAACTTTGTTGTGAGTATATCGGGGCCTTGATGTAATAGAGTATCCTTAAACTCAAGTATTTTGCAATAATCTTCAATCTTATACCCAAATAGTTTTATATTGTAGTGTAGTTTCTGTTTACCTCATAAAATATTTTTTTTTTCAATTTACACATACTTCTTTTGTTTAAAATCGAAGTTTGCAATGTTGTGATTCATCTCAGAGTTGCACTTGAGTACTGCAAGCAAACATTTCACAATCTTGATTCCTTGCAGTAGATCTGTGGCAGACAGAAGCAGTGTATACTCCGTGTTCACTGTCAGTAGTCAAACCAAATGGACAAAAACAAGAGTAAAACATTGAGGCTGACACCACCTTCCGAATTGTTACCTAGCAACAGAAGACATTACCTGCCACTAGTACTCACTCTTACTCTTAAGTTCATGATGCAAATAAAATAATGTGACAAAAGGAAGTGGAATCAAATTATCAAGTGTTAAAGAAGCGAATGATTTAAACATTGTAACAAAAAAAATGGCTCTTAAATCAACTCCACCTACAAATACCCTGCAAATTCACATTTTTAACAAATTTCTATCATGAAGAGCATCTCTTTTTCTTCTCTCCAACAATAACCATCACACACCTAGTGAAGAAAGCCTAATTTATTTCATACTAAGTATACTACGAATCATATCAGTTTACATATTTACTGACATATCCCTTGAGACTTACTGATATAATTAAACTTTATTTGGAGTACTTCTTTATTGCACAATGCACACTTCTAAATATTAAGCCTAAAATGTGTTTTACTATCACTATTAGTAAGGATAGTATGATCTCTGTATAATATCAGTGTTTAAATGCAAGATATATAAAGTGTACATAAAGTATACTTGCAATCGTTCCACTTTAGCACAATCAAATATACTTAAGTATATCTTTAGTTGGATCCCAGCACTAAAGTGCATTAATTACAAAATTTGTTGTTCCAATCTAACTTTAAGTGCACCAATTTAGTATACCAAAAGTACAATTGCAGGGTATTTATATTAAGCACTGTACATAAATACGTAGATGTATTTGTGGTATACTTTCAAATGCTTTCATAATATATGTATTTCAAATACATATTCCTTTTCTTGTGAGTGTTTGAAAGAATTTTTTTTTCACCATTTTCCAAGCCACCACCCGGTTCCAGATTTCCACACTTACCAATCTCATCCTGGATCTCCTCTGCGACGTATGGCACCTTGTAGAGCAGAGAGAGGCTCTGGTTCATCCTCTCCTCAATCACCCGCAGGTGGGTCATCACCTAGGGAACACAGACACACACTTCTTAAACAGCGGTCGATTTATGCAAGATGATATTTAGAAAAAGACTCCATTCCACAAGACGGAACAGGTCTGTGGTTGTGTTAAAGGGCATGTAGCGTTGGATGGATGTAAATCAGAGAAACAAAAGCTTTGTGGCGATCTTAATGCGGAAATGCAGAGAAGAAACTGTGTGACTGTGTGCAGTAAATTGTCTGTGTATGAGCAACCACGCCTGTTCTTTTGTTGTCACTAAATTTGTGTGCAATGCTCGAAAACCAGCAACAGATGGCAATGAAGGGCTTGTGTGTGTGTGTGTGTGTGTGTGTGTGTGTATATATATGTATATATGTTTAATGACTGATATATATATACACACACAGAGACACGTATATTGCTCTAAAATGTCCTCGTAGACCGTCTAGGTGCCCGTCTGGACCTCAGAAAGTTCCTGCATACTGTATTTAGCTGTCGCACTGTTGGTTTAGGAAGTAAGAAGGTTTATGTTGGTCTGCCAGTCATACCTGGACTTCAACTCATTTGAGAGGAGTTGCCAAAATAGACCATTTCTCAAACACACCGTTCTATAAATCACAGCCGCACAAGCCGAACAGGTATGACTGCTATTTTTTAGCATTTAAAAAACCTACATGAGACTTGACAGTTGATAAAGGGATACTTCACCCAAACATGAAATTTTTGTCATTATTTACTTATCCTCATGTCATTCCAAACCTGTGTGTCCGTGGAGCACAAAAGTGGATATAAACATTTATACTGCACTGTTTCATACATATGAAAGCACAGGTTGCAAAAAAGGAACCTGTTCCAAAAAAAAAAGGATTGTAAAAGTCATTATACATTATGAGGGTGAGTAAATGATCATTTGGTCATTTTCATTAGGGTGAATTATCTCATTAAGTTCCATTCCATAAAAAAAACCAATCCTTTCAAGTTGAGCATATTCAGAGCCCAGATTCATGATCAAGAAGATTCATGAATCTTCTTAAGAAGGAAAATAATTAAGTAAGTTCGTACAAATGTTCTTAAGTGCATTTTTTTTTTTTTTCAAAGAAGAAATCTGACTTGATGGACTTTAACATGCCGTTTATTATAAATAGTTATTTTTCCTAGTATGAGTATTATATATCATATGTAGCTAGTGTTATTTTGTAACGCTTAATATTTGAAACAACCCAATAAATTCATAAAACATAAATTAAGACTTAATTAAGACATAAATTAAGTTTATTCTAACATTATGGCCTGGTTTCTCAGACAGGGCTTAGATTAAGCCAGGATTAGGCCTTAGTTCAATTAGGGCATTTAAGTGCCTTAATATAAACGTGAAAATGTTTTTTTTTTTTTTTTTTTTTAAATGGCACTGACATTTTAAGATTAGATTTCAGTTAAAACAGCTCAAAAATGCATTTTAGTCTGGAACTAGGCGTAAGCCTTGTCTGTGAAACCGGAGGTAAGAGGTTATTATAAAAACTAAATATTCTTAAATTAGAAAACAAGATGAAAACGGCAATTAAGAAGAATTTTCTTAAGAATGCTTTGAGCATTCTTCAGACCAAGAGGTTTGCCTAATTAAATCTGAAATAAACAGGAACTGCTATCAGTCATTAAACAAAAACACAAGATGTAAACTGTTGTGAATGTACACCTCTGGATCTGTGCCACGTCCCGTCTCCCATGACAAACATTCGTGCTGACTGAGGCCAGTCTGGAATGCAATTTATAGAGCCACGCCATTGGCTCAGACTCTGAAGTTACATCCAATCAAATCGCTAAGTGTGCTGTTACACAAGAGCAGTGCAGTGCTAATCTCTCATATAATGTTCGAACAGGAGAATCCAGTCATGCTAACTCACTAACGGACAATCCTCTCAACTGCTGAACACCGTACATATGCACAAAAAACACGTTCATTTACCAAGCTTAAATGGGAAGCGAGTTATTTCCGTGCCACCAGCAGCACCAATTAGAAAGGAGAAAAATACTCTGCCATCTACCATTGTTTATCACAGTTTTTACACCTCTTTGGGAAATCATCCATTAAATGGCTTATGGTCTTTGAATATTAAGTAGGGACCAAAAGGCAAGTAAAACTGTTATAAATTGGACAAAACTACGTAAGGTGAGAAAAGATCAAATGAAGTATTGGATTTAGCAATAAAGGGAGGCAGCTGGGGCGGCACTGACTTGGGACTTCATCTGGGCGGCCTTCTCAGGGTCCACGGCCAGGACGTGCTGGTAATGGCGGATGGTGTGCTGACGATCTTTATTCTCGGCACGCATGTACCTCTTCAGAGCCTGCAGGATACGGTGGGGCTGCGGAGACAGAGAGTGAGGAGATAAATTGACCACAAAGGAGAGAAAATAAAAGGCAGGGTGAGTCAGGTGGACGTCTCTTTATGAGTCGGCTGATCCGTGAATCAGCACTAGGATCAAAGAGCCGCAAGACAGAGAAATAACAAGAGGATTAGCAGAGATGCTGAAAACGCACCTGCTTGTGTGAGTCCGGCTCTGGCTCTCTTCGTGCAAATCATTTCAGGGGATTAAACATTACATAGGTGCCCGATTCAAATTAATATCTTAAGTAACTGAAGCCGCCCTCGCTGTTATGAGGTTTCAGCGGGATAATAGAGCACAGGTAATCTGCCACCATTAAATCACGCCGCACGGGGGAAAGACAACCATCGCCCATTAGAGACTTAAGCATGAGAAGTGTAATCTGGTCATTATGAGATGAGAACAATCCTTCAAGGAAGCACATATCTCTCAAAGTTCTTTGACTTACTCACAGAACTTGCAATAGATAAAAAATAATGCCATCCACACCTGGTATTAACATGCATCTCAAATGCATCTCCTTTTCGAAAAGTAATCGGTGGGTCAATACATTCACATGCAATTTATATATTCAATGACTCAAATACACTTGCTATGATCAACATGTTTATAATTTCTGAATTTAAATTCATTGTGATATTTTTTGGCAGGTATAAAGTCAACGCCAAAAATGTCAGGCTGAACTGTCCCGATATCAGGTTGAAGAAAAAAGAATACAACTTTGGAAAAATTCATCATATAAACTGATTGTGTCTCATCAGAAAATTTGGACTAAACTGTTCAATTCGTATGGATAGGTTTTACAATCTCTTTATAAACTTTTTGAAGCGTCAAAGTGTTCGTAGCGTAGCAGCCAATGGAGGGACGGAAAGCTCTCAGATTTCATAAAAAAGGTCTTCATTTGTTTTCCGAAGATAAACGAAAGTGTTACGGGTTTGGAATGACATAAAGGCGAGTAATTAATGAAAGAATTTTCCCCTATCCCTTTAACATGATTTGTAAACGGGGCAAAAGGTCATTGTTTGTTGTCTCACCTTGGGTGGATCAGCCTGCAGGGCGGCTAGGTAGTTCTCCAGAGCAAGACGGCGCCGATCGTTCAGCATTGCCTCTACCCGGGCAAGGTGAGTCTCCACCAGCTGCTGTTTCTCACTGGCTGCCTCCTCCTCCAGGGACTCCACCATAGCCTGGAAGTGCTGCAGAGAGAATAATAAAAAAACCATAAATAAACAGTCACATCTTGTACGAGATGTCCTCTGGCATGGAAGCTGAGGTTTACCTGGATCAGTGTCTGTCTCTCAGCTTTGGGCAGGTTCCTGGCCTGGCTCTCGGCCTCCTCCCACTCCTTCCTCACCTGATGGGAGCAACACATACAAAAAATTTGGGGCTCTGGTGACACAAATAAGGGCTGGACCTCAAGGGGCCAAACAGAAACAACTCTATAACAGTTGGGGATGTCACATGGCAACTCTCTTATCTAAATGTAAATGTGACCTCTCACTCACCCTCTCCATGCGGTTGCGGTGTCTGATCTCGAGTTGCTCCTTGGCCTTCTGGAAACGGCTGTGCTCTTTATCATCTGCTGGGGTCTCGAAGTACACATCCACATCATCTGTGGGTTGAGGAGTGGGCGGCACTGAGGAGAAGAAAGAGAGAGTTTGTAAATAGTGCGCATATAAGCCCTCTTCAAAACACTCGCTAGGCAGCATTTTTAGGCATCACAGGTACACTGCAGAAACGTAGGCTGTTGCTCATACCTACAAAACGTAAGGCAGGAATGCATGATTACTCTGTGAAAATGGCAATCCTGTAATGCACTGCGACAAGCTCAGAGAAAAGTTTCAGAGTTGAGGGAAATGTCTGTTAAAATGTACTTATTCAGTACTGAAAAGTATCCATAAACTTTTTACATCCAATTTTTGTGAGGCATGTATTGTGAGTTTATTGCCGTAAGAAGCTGTTAGCTCAGCAACATTATACTTAATAGTACAACAATAGTACAAAATTCCCATCCTTTTTATCCATAGGGAACTGATCATTAAAGACAGACCTACTGTGAGCGACGAGGTTGTTAATCAATGTTATTACACGGCTCTGTGGAATACTTGATTCTGATTGGTCAATCGCGCCATCCAGTGGTGGGTTATTCCCCGATAACAACCGCTTAAGACAGATGACACAGGCTCATCCGGGTAACTGAAGTTTTTTCTTTGTGGGAGTTTTGCGTTTGGTGAGCAAATGAAATATTAAAACTCAGTCAAAATCAGTTTAAAATCGTACCCGTTTGTTATTTTATAATCCAACAGTTTCATCTCAAATCAATATTTCTTATACCCATAATTATGTGTTAATATCCCGACTATTATGTGGCGAAATGCTGTGTAATAAGTGATTAGACTGTATACCGTATCCCTTTAATGTCCAGTTTGTTAACGTCTAGTTTGAACTTGCTGCGCTAGCAACTGCTCTCTCCACGGGGGCTTTGCGTTTAAAGACCTAATAAAATATTATTTTGACTTCAGCCGGTTGCTATCTCAGAATAAAACATGACAAGGATGATCAGGAAACATCACTATGAAAGATGCTTTCTTTACCGGTTTCTCATCACTATCATTTTTGTTGTGTTTATTTTTACTGAAAGGAAAGCGTGGAATGTTCGCTAACAGGACACCGTATTTCAAACTTCTTTTTACCCCCATTTTTTTAATATTATTTCCCATTTACTTATTCTATTTTTTATTTTTATTATCTATGTCCTGTCACTGTCATTCTGTTTGTACATTCATTTTGTCTGTTTGAGTATATCGGGGCCTTTAGGGAGCTCACTATCTTTTGGAAAAGAGCTATAGAGACCAATTTTTTTAAACACATTTACAGACAGATAGACAGATCAACAGATAGGTCCAAAGGAAGCAAAGGAGGAGCAGCCAACAAAACGGAGACCACTAAGATCAAACCAGGGGAGAATAAGCTTCCCACAGAGAGCTATGACTCTGGAGATGGCTCTGTAATTCCCCTGATTCTGAGAGAACCAGACAGTCCTTCATTTCCCATTCCTTTCATCCAGTCCTCTGAAAAGCGCTCTTCTGACAGAACTGCTCCCCCTTAGCATTTATCTTAATAGTTACTGCACAACTCAGCACGCTATGATCAAGATACGAGCTAAAATCAGTTTTCCTTAGTATACAGATGACAAGGCCGACTTGACTTCCCATAAGGCTGTGCACAAAAGGCAACATCAGACATGCATATTGATTAGAACAAGCAGTCTACAGCATCTATACTAAAAAGAGGACAGGAGAAACCTTGAATCATGAAGGTTACCATGATAAAAAAAGATCATATTAAATCCATCAGTTCATGTTGCCACAAGAACACATGGATGATGGTTTCTACTCCTACACAAATCAAATACACTGGCAGATTAGTAATAGAAAAAAGACACAAACGAAAGCAAAGACGGCGTAAAAAGGGATGGGACACAGCACTGCACAAGCAGAAATAACAGGAAAAAGAACACTAGACTTAATTAGATCAGATTAACTGATTAACAGATTGGCCTCAGGTGATGTTTTGCTTTAACAAAATGCAACAAAAATATTAATCCTGAAAATTAATAATAATAATAATAATTAAATCATGTAAAATAAATTAGAATTAAAATGAATTGTTCGTTAATTAGCCTGCAAAGTGTTCACGGTTGTAAAGCAACACAGAAAATTGCATTGATATAGAACGTACAGTGAGCATTTCTAATGACTGACTGCGGCTCATCCAATCAGAATTTTAAGTCTCAAACATTCGTTTCCAAAGGCTGCATTTAAAACAGTTTAAAGCAGGCTGTTTAGGTACACTAACACAGTGTTAGTATCATGAGAGAAAGCAAGGAGAAGGAGCAGGGTGGAGCGGAAGGGGGCGGAGTCCTTGATGACGAGTGTGACTTACTCAAACGTTTGCACACGGCCATGCAGTATTCCTCCGAGTCGAAATTGTTGCGGTTGCCGGCACAGCCTCCGTAGATGAAGCGCACACACTTCCTCTGCTGTATGTCGAAGTGCCAGCGAGGCTTAGAGGCGCGGCAGGGGCCGGTCTCCGCCTCCAGAGAACACACAGCTAACACAGGAGGGGAGGCGCAGTTAGAGCCTCCAGCCACCAGGGGCAGCAATCAGTAATGCCCTTGCACTATAGAGCGCAACAGGGGGACACCGGGATTTTGCCGAGACAGACATGTTCCTAGATACATATTTTGTTGATCCTGGAGCAACATTCCTGTCTGAAAATTTTGTCCTAACCCTATCCCTAATCATAAACCTAACCGCACTGATAACTTCTGCCTAAAATCAGAGGGGAATGACACTGATGTAGAAGCACTTAACCCTGGTTGTAAGCCGAAATTTGGCATCAACTGTAAACTTTTCCCTCAAATCTGATTGGTTGATTGGAATGTTGCTCCAGGATCAACAAAGATGTTGATCCAGTAACATGTTGGACCACAATAGTGGCCGCACACTTTTTCAGCGGCCTTGGGTCCAGACGTATTTTTCCTTTTTACTTTCTCCATAGATAACCATTACGATAACTACATTAGTGTCCATACCAATGGACAATAACCTCCTGTTTATTATAAGCTGACTGCAGTTATGACTGTTAATCGCTCAAACTCTTTGAAGTCATGTGGATTCTGATTGGCTGTCAAAAAATTATATTGTTCGTCAGTGTTGTTATACTGTTATAGCAATATAACTTTGTTAGCACTGTTATTGCTGTGGTGTGGACTTCGCTTTCCTTAAATAACTAGAATAGTTATTAAAACTTTATAGTTATATTTTTATAAACTTGCATGAACAGCCCTTTAGTATAAAATCAATGAACTTCACTGCAAAATATTCAGTTACATACAAATGTATAACAAGTTTGAGAGCGTAGGGAAATTCAATTGATTACATGTTTCATGACCAGTGGGCACTGCTGACCCCTACCATAATTTTGTTTCCATGGTAACAGCGACTTCTCTGATTGGTGCGTTCATCTTTATCAGGATTCTGAGTAATGTCATTCAGGCTATAGCATGCAGATTAAAAAAAAAGTTTGTGTCTGACGTGTGGCTTTAACAGTGCAATATATCTCTTCTTAATCTTGCAAGCTTTATACATTATTGTTAAAAATAAGTCTTTATGGAGAAAACAAATTCGATTTTTTACTTCTGGAACCCGACTGTTGCGCTATATAGGGTGTACAGACAATGGCAAACAATAAAGTGTATAATTAACTTCAGATATAACGTAAAAAAATAACTGTAAGCCTCTATAGTGAACAGGACCAGAGATATGCATCAAATGAGCTGCTGTAATTGGACGCATTGTGGCAGTCAGGAAATAAATAAAGGAAACCGAGTGTTACTGACCTTCCACTTCCTGCAGAGTTTTGTCAGCATCCTGGCTCTCTGGCACCACAGCTTTCTCTTTCTTCTCCTCCTTTTCCTCACTGTCTCGGTCCTCCTCTTCATCCTCGTACACGTAGTGGTAGTCCTCCTCATCTCCGTCATCCTCCTGCTCCTCCTCTTCGTCAGCGGGGTCCTCCTGAGTGGGCGGCTCGTTGGCAACAGGCTCGCTAAAAACGAGATAAAAAGACAATGAACATGATTGAGTGAACGTTAAATCTTTTTTGGTATTTTTGCATTTTTAAAAAAAAAAAAGTAAATAGAAGCAGCACCACAAACCACGTCCTACTCATCATTTGAAATAGTATAACTGCCAAAACAACCTTTTAAATAAAGTAACTATATTGAAGCTCTTTAAACTGGCGATATGTTTTTATGAGCAACTTGAATATTTTTCACAATTTAGGCCGTGATCCACTGGAAAGTCATGCAGGTTTGGAAAGAATTGAGGGTGAGAAAATGACAGTGTTATTATTGTTCACTAGAACTTAAACCATAAAAAAACACTTTCATTACTTAAAAAAAAAAAAAAGAATATTATCTGAAAAAAAAAGAAAAGAAAAAGAATTAGACTTGTTTTATTTCAGCTAGTTGCCAAGGAAACATTTCTCATTTCCATTTAGTGCTGAAAGTACTTACATGTAACCCAAACTGTTAACACTTTACAATAAGATCTCATTTAGTAACATTAATTAATGCATTAACAAACATAAGTTATTAATGAGCAATACATGTTTATAGCATTTATTATCCTTTGTTAATGTTAGTTAATAAAAAAGTGCATGTTCATGTTAGTTCACAGAACATCAACTAGTGTTAACATACAACTTTTTTTCTTAACAACGTGATAGTAAATGTAGATATTACACAAACTAAGACTAATAAATGTTGTAGAAGCATTGCTAATTTTTAATTCACCTTTACTAATGTAGTTAACTAATTTTAATAATTGAAACCTTATTGTAAAGTGTTAGCCTAAAACTAAAACTAAAAATATGTATACATATTTTTAATAATTAAATATATATATTTTTTTATGTAAATAATACAAATTACAAAAACAATTGCTAAAACTTTAAAATGAAAGTGCCTCTATTATACGTAGAAGTGTCACACAGTGGGATTCGAAATACAAACGATTTGTTTAGACGGTTCAGAGTCGATTCTTTCTTTTAGGAGACAATAACTTATCGTGCACTTTCGACTTAACAACTTTGCAGAACGTTTACATTCACAAAAATCTAATTCAAAATATTTACAAAAACTATAATAGTACATCAATGACAGTAAAAATGTCCTATCCACAGAAAAATCTGGAAAAAAGAATGAGGAGGCATGACAAAGAACTGACAGAAGCACAGTGTGATGAGAGGGAAGGAGAACATAGGAAACAGAGGGAGGGGAGGAGAACAGGTTGGAAGTTTTATGATTTATGGAAGTGAAATCAAACAGCTGTCAGAGGTCAAAGGCATGGCACTCGAAAATATCCAGATGGTCAACCTAATTTATCCTACACAAACGCACACACGGCGTATGCTGTCACACATACAATTTTTCAGCTACTGCTTCTCAAATGATAAGACACGACAGGTCACAGTCATACTGATACATCATCCTTTGATAAGTGTGCCAGAGGCGTTTGCTCTGAGGCGCTCAGTGAGGCTGTGCATTTTTCAGAAATTTGGATACGTAAATAATTGACAAAAGAAAAATGATGTTTTGTGAATGAGCCGGTGTTTAACACCAATCTTAAATTGGACCTCCACGCCTGAGACTTTGTTTAATGATGATTTGTTGGAGCTGATAGCCTCGTGGGCAGCGCCGACATATAACGCCGTTGCTCGGGCCACCCGAATTCGACAGATGTATTATAATATTGTTTTGTTGATAGTGCAAGTTAAATTGTGATAAATAAAAGGTAGCCTAAATTAATATTCTTTAACTCAGAAACCACAAACTAACATCGGACTAAGAAACCAAACTCGAGAAGTTTGAGAAGGACCACATGCATGTCAACTAACACCACATTACCTCTCCTCTACTGCTTCATCATCTTCATCTTCATCCTCATCCTCAATGACTGGCTCCTCCACCTCCTCATTCTCATCATCTTCCTCCTCATCATCAAGCTCTTTTGAGGGTGAAGCAGGAGGTACGGGCTCCTCGGGACGAGTAGACGGGCAGCAGACGTATTCAGTGCCGTGGAACTTATCGATGCCACAGGGAAGCAGCATGCCATAGCTGTGCAGGACCATGTTTCCCTTAGAACAGGCCTAGATGGAGAGAGACACAGAGAGAGTCAAGATATCCGATTCAATTAGAGCAAATGTGGTTTGAAAGGCCAGTCTGCTGTGTAAGAACAGCCCGAAGAAATTCAGCAGATCCCTTAAATGTCTGTCCCGGGATCAGTGGAGTCAGCGCACGGAGATGCTTTCAGAATGCACACACAGAGAATGAAAGACGGCAGCTTGGAGTGCTTTACAGTATGAAAAGAACTGACCACGTACACACTGAGGCTAAATTTGGTTCTGTACACCAAGTTTACAGCATTCTGCATCCAAATTCATTCGCGAAGAAGATAGTGAAGACAGTATCTATCTGTGATGGTCAAAACACAGCTGTGAGATGCCTAAACATTGCTATAGTTTTCACAAGGAGTAGGCGGTATGATGGTAGAAATGTGTCACCTGCTGGAGATTCTGCTGTCTTTTATTATTTGCACGCGAGAACGACAAGATCCTCAAAGTGAAGCTGATGTCAGATTTATTCAGTTGTTATGAATCTTATCTTTTGGTTTCACCCATCAAAATGAATTAAAGTTAAAATGAAAAAAATATAAATAAAATTAGATGAAATGTATTTCATTTGCAAAGTATTTACTCTCAAGATTATCCACACAAAAAAAAAGGTATTACCAGATGACTATTAAATAAATAAACAAACTATTTTTAAATTGAATTTCTAGGAAGAATGATGTACTACTGTTTAAAAGTTTGGGGTCAGTAAGAAATCAGTTCTATTATTCAGCCAGGATGCATTCAATTTGTAAAATGTGCTAGATTAGTAAAGCCTTTTTATTGTTACTAAAAACATCTATTTCAAATAAAAGCAAGCACAACTGTTTTCAACGCTGACAATAATCAGAAATGTTTCTTGAGCATCAAATCCGGATATTAGAATAATTTCAGTGTGACACTGAAGACTGGAATAATGATGCTGAAAATTCAGCTTTGCATCACAGGAATTAATTACATTTTTAAATATATTCAAATTATATAAAAAATGATATGAAATTGTAATAATATTTCACAATATCGTTGTTTTTACTGTATTTTTGATTAAATAAATGCAAGCTTGGTGAGCGAGACTTCTTTCAAAATGATTGAGAAATCTTATTGAACCCAAATTTTTGATCAGTAGTGTATGCGTCTAAAATTGTTGTCTCATTATGCAGATTCTTCATTGACGTTTTTTAACATTAACGACACATCAAAAACATCCAAACAACGCAACCTCAGGAGAGAATAAACAAGCATTAGATGTAGAAAAACAAAAGTTCTGTAAAAAATGTTCTGTATGGCCCTTTGATTTCAGCAATGTGGAAAACATGGATGGAATCTTGGAATCCAGTCATGAAAATGGAATTTACAGTATAACACGGAATGTCACAGAATTTGGCAGATTTTGGATGAATAAATCAAAAGTAGGGCTGAAAAATAAACAGATCGTGATATAGACTAGTGTTTGTGAATATAAAAGAGTGAAAAGTCTGCTATTTAAATATGAATTCTGCAAGTTCTGCGTGTCTGTGTGAATGAATGCAGCACTTTTGTCTAATAAACATTTTTATAAATGATTAAACTGTTGGTTAAGTTGTATGAATACAATTGATTAGATGTTTTGATTATCCAAATTTTATTAAACCATTAATATGGAATGGAATAAAAAATTAAAAATTAATTTAGGAAAAAACAAAACTAATTTCATAAGACTCTAAAATATATATATTTTTTGTTAAAACTTTAATAAATTGTTACATTTATTTGATTATAAATTTCATGATTTCAATTAATTAGACATGTTATTGATAACCACATTTACTTAAACCATTAAAACAGAATTCAGAAAATTTGAATGAAATATTATTTTGGAAAAAACTTCTTTTACTGGGCCCTAGTTTTGTCACTGTGACCAAAAGTTGAGTTGTTTCAACGACCACTGAAAATTTCAGTGAGGCGATTGTAACTGTGCTTTCAGCAATTCAATTTACCGAATTCCAATTTCAAACTGACACGGCTCCTTCCGCGTCTTAAACATTTCTTACACATGTCGAAATCTCATTAGTCCCAAAGCTAACTTCAAAAATCTGTATATCAAATTTCAAACATGTTCATTGCCAACAATTCTGTTGCTTTGCATAGCATCTTCGCGTTTATTGTGGACAGACACATATCTTGTTGAGTACATGTATTATGTGATAAGCAGTGTATGTCTGTGGAGCTGGAAATGATGTCTTACCTCTTTGGCCACACCGTGCCACTGCTGATGACTCACACACATGTCCATACGCTCCTTGTGGAAGAATTTACATTTGTCTGGCACCAGGAGGACATCACTCACGAATTCCCCAACTGAAAACATAAAAACAAACAGCACGCAGATTATTGGCAAGGCTGAGGCTTTAACATCATGCAGCTGGTACATGCAAACAGAAAACATCTAACACCCACTAACAAAACAGAATTGCAAATTCGGGACAGCAAATAACAACACAGCTCAATAATTCATCAACACATGGTCTTTTGCATTCTATAATGAGCATTTTACAACTAGGGCAAGTGGCATCTGAACAGACATCTGGTCAGTACCAAAAGACAGAACAAAGATCTGGCGTGCACATGCATCCACAGCAGAGAGAGCAAATAGCAGCAGGAAGTCTTGCCGCGTTCTTTAAAGAGAACGGTGTAATTCTTGCTCATATCAAGTTTAACATTCCTGGGGAGCGTGAACAGTGCGTTGCTTCTGATTGTTCGAGTGATGTGACATATTAATACTGGCTCAACCAATGGTGTGAGTTTTGGGTGGGACTACCTATTTCTCTGAACAATGTCAGATTGGGGGTGCAGAAAAACTAACACTGTATATGTAATTAATATGCATGTAGGAATTAGTGCTGCGTGTTTAAGTGGGAAAAATCTAATTGCGATTATTCTAATAAAAACTGCTATTGAGATTTAAAAAAAATCTCAAGATCCAGAGTTATCTGTGCTTGTTTGCAGGGTTGCACAATTTAAACAACTGTCTAAATTTCTTCATTTTTAAATGTTAAACCATCAAACTTTTATTTTTGTGGGAAACCACCGGGAGTCCTTAAATCTTCTCTTTTTTTGATGTGCTTCTCATTACAAGTATGGGAAGATGATTAGTGTATGTTGAGCTCCCAAACACACGTTAAAGCGACCCAAACTCAGAGCAGACGCAGAGATGGAGTTCATGTGGAGAAGCATTTACTGTGAACCGAGAAGATCTGAGACCCTAAAAACACCAGATCATGAGCTGCTCACGTGTAAAAGAACACAGTCCTGCGCTTCACTCTGAAACTCGCAGCGCATATATTTATTTCATTAAATTGCAGCCTTTGTGATTTGATAAATCGCACTAGGCTATATAACAATTTGGGTTTTATTTCAATGAACCGTGCAGCCCTAGTAGGAATGCACAGAAATGTTTGGCCAGTGAAAGAAGAAAATAGGCGAAAATCTTAGAATTGCTCATCTCAGTTGAGTTTGTCAATATTACAAAAATCAACACTAGCCGCGTTTCCATTACCCTTCAAATTGCAAAAATTGAAATTGCGAATTGAAAATACGCCTAATGGAAACACGTCAATTTCACAAAAACTTTACGCTCGCATTAGGTGGTTTTTCGGGCAATTTGAAAAAGAAATATTTAGCAAAACTGCAATGGAAACAGTTTTTGTGCATTTACAGGTCACCAGGCGTAGATGACGTGGTATGAGTTCTTTATTAAATACATAAAAGACAAAATAATTCCAGGAACTCTGGTTTCTAAACCTCAAATAAACGCCACAATAAATACCTCGAAGCAGAAATGAGGGAGAAACACCCAGAAACACCTCATATGTGGCGCTCACAAGTATAAGGGACTTTCCTTACCATTAATGCTTGGAAAACACACATACATCTCTCCTTCGATTAATAATAATGGGCAGTACGGTGGCTGGGATATACATAAACCTACCAACGTCCGTTGCCATGATTTTTGGAATGACTTTACTTGTTGTGAGAGGAAAAAATGAAGTTTTAGTCGCATAACATCGGTTAATGGAAACGCTGTCATTTCGCAATAGTTTTTTGTCGACATTTAGAAAAAAAACTGCAGTAAAAATTATTTTACAGTCTTAGTTTTGATTTTTTAAATTGAATTAACCTATATGTTATTGTATAATCACATCAAATGAAGACAGTTAGTAAAATCACTTATGACAAATCGGTCCTAAATTTTTTGATGTAAGATATTTTTCAATCTTATTTTGATTCTTTAGGATTCATTTTTGGGAGAGCTGTGCCTTTAAGGAAATCAATTTGCACTAAACAAGAGTTAATGCATAAATTAAACAGGAAAGGGAGCGTGTGAGCAAGTGAGTGACAGCTGAGGAGCTCAGATGCCATCAGACAGGCCAGCATGGGATTGTGTGCCATATGCAGGAGAGTTATTACAGAGCTGATTTCAGGACAGCTGGGAGGCCAATCCAACCTCTGAGCCTGAACGACAGAGAGAGAGAGAGACTGAATCGTTTAATGACCAGAAGTCTGTTCACAATAGAAGAGGATTGTGACTGTCCACAAACTGCTCATTTAGCCTTTACCACAAAACAGGCCTAGGGCCAAATCAGCCTGAAACCAGAGAGCAGAGGAAGTGCGGACAGGAGAGAAAGAAAAGGCCAGTGTTTTGGAAAATGAGAGGGTTTGGAGGAAAGAACTGGAAATAGAAGAGAACACAGTTGTTCAAACCAAAGCCTCTCCACACCGTATATAAAACTCAAACATGCAAAAAATCATCCCATCGGCCCTCAGGGGCCGAGTCGACTAAAGTCCTTACATAACTGAACACAGCATCTTATTCACATTAACCTAATGATCAAACTCTGCACTGCGATTAAATACCTGCTCTTGCCATTGAGACCAGTAGAGGTTTGTTACAGATTCAAAACAACAAGCTGTCGATCATCACAGAACATAACTTCCTTTCCAATGTCCCTTGCGCATAAGGTTTACTGGCTTTAAGTGTAATGACAGGAGTCTGTTAGAACAAATGAGGTAATCACAGTAGTCTCATGCTAGCACATCTACAGTAAGTGGATATGTATTCATATACTTGTCTAATAGGTTTCCATTGTAAGTGCATTACTGTAAACGATTTCTGCTTGTTTTTACAAGCTGACGGGTGAGTCAAAAAAAATTTCTGTGGCAATCGACAGCATGTCACAGATGCCGTCGATAAAGCTTAACTTGTATTGAACCCGGAATGTTCACAACACAATCTGCTCTGCTGAAAAACCGTGTGGGTGATTCAGGAATTACATTATTTTTTTTACAGCTGCAGTAGAAAAAGCAGAAAATAAGTCCTGACAGCGTCGGTAGGGCTGCTCGACTGCAATAAACGAGGTATTGCATTGATATCATGTGAAGAGCGAGGCAGAGAAGCAGAGAAGCGCAGCATTCTGCCTCTACAACTACACACATAAAACTACCAGAGAGGAAATGGGAAATACACATTTTTACAAAATACTATGCATATACACATATACATATATACTGTGTGTATATGTATATACACATACACATACGTGTGTGTGTGTGTGTGTGTGTGTGTGTGTGTGTGTGTGTGTGTGTGTGTGTTGTGTATGCGTGTGTATGCGTGTGTATGCGTGTGTATGCGTGTGTATATATATATATATATATATATATATATATATATATATGTATATGTATGTATATGTATATGTATATGTATATGTATATTATATATATATATATATATATATATATATATATATATATAAACTTTTGTGTTAGATGCGATTCTTTTTTTATAGCCCTAGTAATTATAGATGTAAAGATAGTTTTACTACATATTATATTGCATATATTGTGCATGTTTTTTTTATTTTTGCTGTAGACAACAATACATTGTTGACCTCACTATGTTTGAGATTTCAGCAAGTTCCATCCAGTTATTTCTGAAACAAACATATTGTTATCTGGCATTGTTTAAAATCTTATTGTGGAAAAAAAAAACTTTTGACAAACTTTTTGGCATTTTTGAATAAATGTGTCAAGAAGGAGACCACGGATAAAAACTGCTCTTTCTATACTGCACATTTTGGCATATTCAAAAAAATTATCCGTTTAAGCTCCCTGGACAAAATAACAGCATTCTAGTTTGGAACAATGATGATGAACAACAACAACAAAAATTAATTGTTGGATAAACAATTCCTTTGAAATCATAATTTCATTTATTTGGGTCAGACACAAAAAAAGAGTGATTGATGAAAAGAATATGAAAAAAAGCTTTCAAATGCCAAAAAGCAGGACGGCACGTGGAATGACTCATTTGTGCGCCCATGTAATCCCTGATTTTCCATTTTATACTCAACAACTGTGCATAAATTTGACTAAACTGCAGGCTCACGACATGATCAAAAAGCTCTTAGATGATCCAACAAAGGCTGGAAAAGAAGCATATTATAGTTGATAAGAAAGAGACAAAGGGAGGAAAAAAAATGCTATAAAGAGGAACGACACAAAAGGATTGAGGCCAGCTGCTTTCAACTTCATAGTTTATAGCCCAGTTTCTCTGCTCTGTCCCAGACCCACATCAAAGATTTATGACTATTACACATTAAATGCAGTATTATCTCTCTAAAAACGATTTCCCCATCTTCTTTCCATTTTATCTCCAGTTGTATCGACTAGACGCTTCGGCCAGGATGGAATCTGCCCGCATTTGTGTCTGAGAAACACTAGCATCAAATGAACCAGTTTAACCTTCAGAGAGCTGAACATTGCTGATGTTTCTGTGGAGCTGTTGATGTAGCACAATCCTGCCTGCTAAAGAGCTGTTTATCTCAGCACTACCTTGCATTTGTATCATTCAGGACTATTAAGGCTAAAGAGTGAAACGCTCAGCAACTAAACAAACCCAAACAAAATACTGGAAAACGTCTGCTGACTGCCCATTAGGAGTTAACCTCGGCTGAAATGAATCAATCCGGTGCTTGAAAGTGAAGAGCTAATGGTCAAACATGAGCTCTGCTCTCGGTCGAACAGAACGGCTCTGAAAACTTGAAATTTCGCTCGCGGATGTAATTACTGAGGTCATATATACCTCATTATCTTTTGTTTGAGGAAACAAACTAAAAAGATCAATGAAACACAGACTAAACAAACCTTTAAAAGGTTAGTTCACCCAAACTCAGTCATCATTTACTCACTCATGTCATTCCAAACCCAGAAGCGTTTGTTCATCTTCATAGCACAAATGAAGATATTTTTATTGAAACCTGAGATTTCTGTCCCATCCACCAAAATATTGATGCTTCAAAAAAATTTATAAAGACATTGTAAAACACTTTACCATGATTGATGCGCTTTATGTATGTGCGTTGTTCGATGTTTCGTTCAGTCTTATGGATTTAGAACGACATGAGGGTGAGTAAATAACAGAATGTTTTGGCTTTAAAGTAGTTTGCACTCTTCTGTCATTCCAAACCAATAAGACTTTTGTAAAACATAAAAAGAGAAGTTTTGAATAATGCTCACGCTGCTCTTTTCCATACGATACCATGCATCTCTTACACTTTAAAGGACAAGTTCGGTATTTTACACTTAAAGCCCTGTTTTCAGATCGTTTCTGATGAAATAGAACGGTTAAGATTAAAATTTGGACACATGCTGCTGGCCCGAGAATTTTCGGTTTCTTTCGCTGTCAATTTTGAAGACTGTCAATTCTGATTTTGAAGAATATACATTTTCTAATATAGTGCAGGACTACATATACAAAGTTCTTTTAAAACTTGGATTCCCTGACTACTATATGCTTCCATTGTATAGAAAACAGTGGTATGAACATTTTGCGAAATACTTTCTTACATTATACAAGTTTGAAATGACATGAGGGTGAGTAAATGATGACATTTTTCAATAACACTTTAGTTTTGGGTCCAATTCTCACTAATAACTAGTTGCTTGTTAGCATGCATGATGTTACTAGTGTATTGTCTGTTTATTAGTACTTTCAAAGCACACATTAATGCCTAATTATGCATGACCATATTCTACATCCCTTTATCCTACTCAATAACTAAACTTAACAACTACCATACTCACTATTAATAAGCAGTCATTAGGATATTATTGAGGCAAAAGTCATAGTTAATAGCTGGACCCTAATCTAAAGTGTGAGCCAATTTTGTTTTGGGGGTAAAATATTCCATTAAGAGCATGCATCAGAGAAACTTTTGAAAGGGATGCAACTATTTGAGAGTACAAAGACAATATAATCCTCAAAGATCAAGCCCAAGCATATTCTCAGATTTCCTTGAGGTTTCCACTGCGGTGAAAGACAGAGACACAGACGAGCTGCCCATTTCACTGCATTACACTACCAAAACAAATCACTCTCCCTAATTAAACTCCAGAGGCCAGAACGTTGCTGAATCACAATGAAATCTCCTCATTAATAACAGTGGTAAAACCCCAGAGGGAGTGGAGAGGTGATAACACAAGGTGAGGCCGAACACGAGTGCGTCTTCGCTGATGTACCGACATCAATTCAAGGTTACAAATGCGCCTAAAGAGGAAAATCTCCTTAAACACTAGGGGCTGCTTTTTCCAGACACAGAATGCATGTACCGGTAGTCCTTGACTGCAGCAGAAGTCATCATCAACTGTGGCCAGAAAACACCCACATTTTAGTGCTGTTTGCCAAGGCAAGCATCGATATTATGATTTATCATAATTTGATTATGTTTAAAGGTTTGCATTAAACATTAGCAGTCTGTGACTTGTATAGAACTTTAAGCGCTTCATATATAGAACTTTTAGTGGTTCCCATCATGCGATCATTTTATGGATAGTTTTAATTCATTTTTAATTTTAATGACAGCTTGTAAACATTTTTCAACAGAAAAAAAATGTAAATAAACAATAAACGTGTGTTAAATAAAAAAAGTGTTATGCAATCATTTAGAACATTTCTCCTTATATAGAACCTTTTTGTAATAAAATCGAGTAAAAAACAGTTTTTCCTAAGAGTGGACAATCTGTGTTACAGACATGATTAAAATCACTTCAAATAATGTGGCTTGTTGCGAAGACATGCGCTGTTACTATTTAAAGCAATCAGATATGTGGAAAGGCAGAAGTAAAACCAGCTAGATGTTTTAAAAAATCTGATTTTACTACAGGTTTTGCTGCAGTTTAATTTTTCAGTTTTTATCTTCAGCCAATTTGTCCGCTCCACTTCAGATCAATAAAAGAGTTTCCATGGTGACTTGTAAGTAGAGAAAGTTGTTGATGGAACAGTGTGGCGCTGCTATGAGCAGACTAACACAGCTTTAGACTCCTCCAAACCCAGAGACTGTATTGGCTAGCTGTCATTCACAAGGAAAGAGACACTGGACTGAAAGAGCGCCGTCCTCCCGACCCTGTCAATCAAACAGCAGCCGACATCAGGTGATGCGAGTCAACAGCTGCCGCGTCAGCTCAAACACACACACACACACAAAACAAAAATCAGCCATCTTGGAAAGCCTCTGACAGTCGGCCCATTTCACAGTCGGCTGGCAGCGCTAATGGCTTTTTTCAGCCCGCAAAGAGCCACAACTCAATCATCTCCTATGAGAGAGGGACAAACACGGGGAGGAGAGGAGGAAAAGGCGCAGACAGGCGGACAGCAGCTTTTCCTCTGAGACGCAATGAGATAAATGTTATTTTTCTTCAGAACAACTGAAAATTGGACATTGAATCATTTATTTGTTTGAGAAAATTAACGAAAATTAACAGTGGGAAGTTATTTATGTCTGGTGGTTACTATGAAGTAAGACTCTGCATGTAGCTTTTATGAACGTATTTGCATGACTTACATTTTATAAGGGATTGAGTGCCATTGAATTTTTCATTAAATACACAATAAAGTAGTGACCTAGAAACATAATATTTCTTAAATGCATATATTTCTATAATATTTCTTCTTTAGCCTTCTATAAATCAAATTCTTTCTTTCTTTCTTTATATATATATATACACATATACTGTGAGCTTAACTGTAATATTATATAATTATATAAACTATATAAACTCACCAGCATGCTACAAAAGTGTGATACGATTTGCACAAGCCAACACTGATGATAAAATGTGTAACTTATTTGAAATCTATTGAGAATTTGCTGCTTTAAAACAAAGAGAGAATGTCAAACAATCTAAAACAGCCACTAACTAAAAAACTAAAAAAGACTGATGAAAAGAGCAGAAAACATCATCCTGCACCACCATAAATTAGAAAGCTTTTTATACTCATGACCACCTTTACTAGAGTTTATCAAATTTTATTGTTTTTATTGTGGTAAATTTTGACTTAACTTGTAGAATTTATAATAGATTAGCCTATTTGTTAATGGAATAGATTTTTCAATAAAGATTTACTTTACAACTGTGGCATGTTGTGTATATATAGTTTCTGAATGTGTAGGTAGCTATTTTCCATTACAAATGAAAAAAGGAAGAAAAAAAGTTAACATTGGCCGTAGCATGGTAATGAGGAGCCATCAATGGTCTTAACTGTAATTATGTCCTAATTGTAACAAATGCAGCCTTATTGTTAAACAATTACAAGACCTATGCCACTTTTTAGGCCAAGTACAAGTTCGAATCAAGAGGACCTTCTTAAAGTATTGACTAAAAAATTGGTTTTCCCCAGAATGTGTTCTGCTAATAATGACAGATATTAGGAAAAACCTGGCTTTCAGATATTCCAAGAGATGACAAGAAATTTACATTTTCATTATAAGAAAATGTTAAATAAAGTTAGTTTGACCCCATGGCACCTTGATTTAAAAATTAGGTGCTTGAATAAAATAAGATACATTAGTATCCTATGTAAACAAGTAAATGCTAAGTAGGCTATTCATTTAATGTAATTATGTAAATAAATAAACAAATGAATGAATCTCATGAGGGAGCATGTCCCGTGACCCCGCTAAACGGTTCACACTTCAACCCCCCCAATGCTCAAACCAAACCTTTGCCCTTGACTACAGTACATGTCATCGCAAACATCCAGTTATTGAGTCGGACACGCTGTTAGCAAAGTAAAAAAAAATAAAAATAAAGAAGTGAAGAAAGAGTGCTAAAGCGATTTTACAAACTCTGACAGTTTAAACCACCCCAAAGACCAAGTTGCCATTGCCAATTGCTGGAAAAACTCTTGGAGGAGAAGCAATGTATTTTAGCCGCCTCTGAGGAGAGAAACAACAACACACTCACAGCCCAATGGATCTCCACCAGCCTCTGTCTGGAAGGGGAAATGGGATTTTGCTTTATTACTATAAAGTTCTCCACACAATAATGGCTTTTCACCCCACTGCCACCTTCCTGGTCACGTACACTACAGCTAAATTGGGTTGTCAGTTCACCTTTTAGTGCTTAATCCTGTTCGGCACACACACAGTTCAGTCATTTACAAAAATTCTACGCAGTGTGTATGGAACTGAACTGAACTGAACTGAACAACTAGTTGTTAATGGCGTACAACGAGAGATATTAGAAATGACAAACGAAGGAGAGATACATCTGTGATGCATGTTAAAATACGTATTTTAATGTGGATCAGAGATGCATCTCTCGTCTGTATGTGCGGTGCAAGAAATCACAGGGAAAGTGGTACGAGCCTCGACTCATTTGTGTTGCCAGATCTTGAAAGAAAATCAGTGAACAAGAACAAGCTCATTAAAAACAAAACAAAAATGCTTTATGCTGAAAATAAGACCGAAATATCACGACCCACCTCTGCTCAATTTAATAACTCCATAAACTCGGCCGATGTGTGAGCCAAGCTTAAACAAGCCCAAAAACGCTTATATGGCAACACTGTGAGTGCGCTCTGTGAAGCAGCCTTTAAGCATTAACAAAACACAGTGCCTCCGTCGACTGTGCTTTAGTTAAAATAGCTGAACACAACGAGTCTATTGTAACTGTAATATTACTTTAGTCAGAATAGCGGATACCAATCATGCAAGACGCCAGAACGTTGCTATGGTTACCATGGTGTCAATCAATCATCGCAGTTTCAGGAGTGAGTCACGTTCCACACATGGAACGATAATTTAGAGGACTCACTGCCGCATTAAAATCAACCCTCTACGGACACACCGAAGCTCAAATTAAACAGTGCTTTTCAGGTTTTACAGCGAGATCTAACTGTATTTAGATACAGATTAGGCAGATTAGGTACAGAAATTGAATAAAGTAGCCTATTCAAATGTAAAATAACACTGCATAGTCTTCACTGTGTAAATTAAATATAGATGAAACCAAAAAGACATTTTGGCATAACTTTGTTTGAAATTGTCCGTTCAAGCGCAAGACGCCGTGAAAGAGAGCTTAATTTAGTATTCACACAGCACGGGCGAGTTATCTTTCGCGTCTTCTTGTTCTTGAATGTTTAAATTGGCAAGGCTTAAAAACATGCAAATGATCAACTTTCAGGACTACGCAGCACTGGTCCCACTCGGGGACAGTGACAGATCTGTCAAAGAGCCCTGCATGTGCTCTCTCTTTCTCTCACGGTGAGTGTGTGAGCTAATTAAATACATATTTTAGTTACCTCTTATGAAATTTGGTCGCATTTGCGAGTGATTTACTCCTTTGTAGAGGGTTGTAAATCCGATTGTCACTCCTGAAACTTTACAGTGTGTACGTGGCCCCTGAGATCAGTGTTTTCGGGGGGGTTTGCATGTTTGCACGAGTTGCATGACAGTAATATAACTGTGAGCTTAACTGTGGCTACTTAAAGGAACACTCCACCGTTTTTTGAAATAGGGCTTATTCACCTTCTTTCCTACATTTAGATAGGTGGGCAAATGCATTTTTGTCTCAGTGCATGCATTGTTTTAGTTTGACAGGGTCGGTGCTAGCTTAGCTTAGCATAATGAATGGAATCCTTTGTTGTCAGCTAGTCCATGTCCTGAGTAAAAGTGATATAAAAAAAAAAAACTAATTACTTCTTGTGGCCTGCGTATTCACAACGAGGACAAATAGTGATGCAGATTAACACTAGGCGATTTCCTATGCAGATATTGAGTTATATATTAAGGACTATATTAGGGGGAAGACCAGGCGAAGCACTGCTACTTGGGTGTGATATCTCTGCGCCTAAGTAACAGTGCTTCGCCTGTGCTTCCCCCTAATATAGTCCCAAGTCAATATCTGCATAGGAAATCGCTTAGTGTTAATCTGCATCGCTATTTGTTCTCGTTGTGAATACGCAGGCCACAAGAAGTAATTAGGTGTTTTTTTTTATATATATATCACTTTTACTCAGGACATGCTAGCTGGCAACAAAGGATTCAATTCATTATGCTAAGCTAAGCTAGCGCCGACCCTGTCAAACTAAAACAATGCATGCACTGAGACAAAAATGCATTTGTCCACCTATCTAAATGTAGGAAAGAAGGTGAATAAGCCCTATTTCAAAAAACTGTGGAGTGTTCCTTTAAGTAGTGGAGTAGTATCACAATATATTTTGTTAAAGGCCTCAATGGAGCCTGTAGCCATCAAAGATAAGGAACCATAACGGCTACCCGAGCGCCAGTTCAGGGACTGAATTTGATCTGTAACGTCTTAGTCTTGTCACTTTGAACTGCTGTTCTAGGTTCTCAGATGTCTTACTTCCACAATGGCACCTTTAACCCCATGAGACATTCTGGATAATTGCCTGTTTAAAAGGACAACAGAGCTGTCAATCAAACACCACTTACCCAAGCACTTGTAGGGGACCACGATGTGAGCGTGTCCCTTGCACTGTTTCTTGTCCTTCTTGCACCAGTTCTCGATCTTGACTGGCTGGTTGGCTTCCACCACATTTGTGATTTGCAGCTCAGGGTACATCTAAAGGGAGGAGACCAGAGAGATTCAGTCTGAACTGTAAGCGCAGATCCATGCTTCACAATCTCCTGACGCCATCTGCTCATGTATTGGAGCTAACTCAAGATTTACTCTCTCCTGAAATCCATTAAAAGGACATCGATGAAAACCTATCACAAAATGTATAGGGACGGTATTGCTTTTTTGCAGCCAGCCATATGACAGATTTGACATTTTTAACCAAATTGTGGTTTTTTAATATAGTTGTGGAAAAGGATCTTTTAGTGTACAGTGTTTGGAGGCTTATTCCTTTCATAAAGCAGCAACAGCAATAATATGTAAATATAGTTAAAAACATTTTCCATTTGTATTTTTTTGTTGTTGTAATAAGTAAATGCAGTAATTGTCTGAAATATTTGTTTTCTATTTTAATATATTTTAAAATGTAATTGATTCATGCGATGGCAAAGTTTAATTTTTAGAAACATTACTGCAGTCTTCAGTGTCACATGATCCTTCAGAAGTTCTAATATGCCGATTTGCTGCTCAAGAAACATTTCTTATTATTACGAATGTTGTAAAGAGTTTTTGCTGCCTAATAATTTCATGGAAACGGTGATAATTCTTTTTAGGATTCTTCGATAAATAGAAAATTCTAAAGAACGGCATTTTTTCCCCCAAACAAAAATATTTTGTCACATTATAAATGTCTTTACCGTCACGTTTGATCAATTTAGTGCATCTTTGCTGAATAAAAGTGTTCATTTCATATTAAAAAATATCTTACTGACCCCAAAACTTTTTAACAGTAATGTAACTTATAATATTATAATTGAATAAATATTAAAAAGTTAATTTAAGCCAGTGTGAAACCCAACCCAATCTATGCATTTCCAAGTGAAACGTGATATAAGGGAATATTTTATCAATCAGCAATTGATTATATTGTAAAAAATTGGATGCTCAAAGAGATTGTAAGGACTGAACCAGCAACCTTATCGCACCTTATCAAGAAGTTTGAGAAAAACAACATCAGCTAATGTTTTTAATAGACATATTTATGCAGTGTAACATTATTTTACCTCCTGACAGTATTGCAACACTCCTTCTTTGGTTCCGACGCAGGTTTTGGATCCAGAAGGGTCCGGTTCCCAGCGGCCAGTCTGGATGTTAATGTGCATGTTGAGTTTGCCACAAAACATGGCGACCTGCGGCTCTGCAACAGCAAATCCTGTACCTGCATTAGCTGCCAGTGCCTGGGGAACAGACAGGGGGAAAGGTGAGAGAAAGAATAAGAGGGGTAAGGTCAATGGACACTCTTATTACAGGCCAATAAAGTTGAGCAGGTTCAGACCAGTCATAATACACTCATGGGGGCCTAAACATCACACATGAGTTTTCTTATAATGTCTTAAATGTCACTTGACCCAGAGACAAAGGAGAAAAAACTCATTAAAACAATATATTTTTTCACATTCTGGCTATTAATAGTCAGTTGAGCATTCCATTCTCACATATGAAAGTAATAAAATAAATAAATAAAATAAAAACTTTGTTCATTATATTCGGTCCAACTATTTTTTTTAAATGCATATATCTGCCAAAATGTTATATATACTTTTTTCAAAATGTTCCCTTGCATATGGCCACAAAACAAACCAACATGAAATTTGTTCCCATCCCATCTGTGTCTATTCTCTTAAAGAAAGATCTTACCTAGAGTCAGCAGAAAAAAACATAATGATGACAAATTGAAGCAGACATTATCTCTAGAGGCATATTCCTTGTGCTCTAGGGTTATCATTTGCCATATCAAACGGATTTGAATTTGATTTAGTTTATACAAGCTTGATCGCATTGAGACTTCGTCTGTCCCATCCATGCTTGTTCTCAGCACACATTCATGCCTCAAAACACACACTTGTGACCTTCCTGATGACTCTCTGAATCGCT
Source organism: Scardinius erythrophthalmus (assembly GCF_964197995.2). Classification (NCBI taxonomy): domain Eukaryota; kingdom Metazoa; phylum Chordata; class Actinopteri; order Cypriniformes; family Leuciscidae; genus Scardinius; species Scardinius erythrophthalmus. The sequence goes on from NC_138228.1 coordinate 42,881,103, forward strand.
CAACACACTCCAGGGACAAAACGAAGATGTCCGACAGCCTCTAAACGCATCATTTCCTGCCGATGGCTGAGGTTGATGATGCCCACTTCACTGCACAACTCATGGCAGTAGAACCGCTGCTAAACATTTACTAACCAGAGGTCAGGTAACAGCTAAAAGTCCCTGACGGCAGGGGTTTTCACTTGGTATCTAGGATGTTTTTGCATTGGTAAACGGGTTTCTCTTACATTAAGGTCACAGAAGGTGGGATTTTTGAATTTCATAAGAAAACAAAGTCCTAAACCTGGTTTCACTAGATCCAGCAAAATCCCCCACCTCTGTGAAACGAGTGAAGTTTCCCTCCTCTCACCCCTTTTTGTCCTTCCTGTAGATAGGAGACATTTTCGTTTACATTACCATGTTCTTCCTCTTTTCCTGAAACGGGAAACAGCTACACCCGGCCTGTCATTAAAGGTCTACACAAACAACTCTCAACTATGATGAAAGTTAAGATTCATTCTGGGTAACCGTAAGATTACACTTCTAAAATGTTAACAAACTGGAGTAATCACGGGGCAATTAAAGAGGCCTGCATTTTCCCCAAACCTCGTGTTCTTTCTTGGCGGCCCAAAGACCGATACAGCCTGAAGAAGTGCGGGAGGTCGGGTCACGGCCCAGACATGTTGAACTTTGTGTGAAGATGCCAAACAAAGTGAGTTGATTGCTGTGTTGAGACATGCTACTCAAACACATTGGTGTGTATTTATGGGGTAGATATTTTAATTATAATGTTTTTGAAAGAAGTCTGTTCTCACCAAGGCTGCATTTACTTGATTAAAATATAAATATATAGTAAAAAAAAGTGAAATATTATTAGTTTAAAATAACTTTTCAATTTGAATACATTTTAAAATGTAATTTATTCCTGTGATGCAAAGCTGAATTTTCAGCATCATTACTGCAGTCTTCAGTGTCACATGATCCCTCAGAAATCATTCTAATATTCTGATTTACTGCTCCTAACTATAATAAAAATTAAACTTGAAAGTACAATTAAAATAAAAGACTACCACAATAACCTTAACCGTTCAAGTAGTAAATAAATCAGTGTAACATTAAGACTTGCACATTTGCCAAAAGATCAGTTAAGGGGCGGATCATCCTAGCTTTAAAATGGAAAGAAGTGTGGAAAGAGAGAGGAAAGGAAAAGCAAAGGATTGGTATGGAGAGTAACAACATTGTAAAACAGCTAAGAGGAGGGCGAGGACAGCCCAGTAAACCACACACAGTCAAACGACAGACTTGACAGCTTCATCTTTCCTCCACAATACCGTTCATCCACACCTCCCTGCCTCATTCCTTCCACTCGGAAAACACTCCGCTCCGAAGCCACACAAATCCCAGTTACTTTTCAATCTCTCCCCAACAAACACCAACGTTAATTCTGGTATGTAATGGACAATCCAATCAAATAATGACCATGATGGATAAAATCAAGACCCATCACATATATTTTTTCCAGCTGAATTTCCTGTTTCACCTGGTAAAATGAAAAATGGGTGGTGAAAGATGCTTTAAATGAAGCCCTGTAAAATTAAGCTGATCAAAAGCATTTCTTAGCAGTATGTGTACCCTCAATGCTGTCCTTCAGTGGAGTAACTCATAGATAACCCGGATAAATCCCTATAAATCATGACTATGCAAAACTATGACAAAAATGGATTACACATAATAAATGGAAACATTACTCACAGTAGACGATTTGAAGTCTGACAGTAATAGGCTTGAAATAAGGCAGTGAATTTATTACAAAAGTGGCACTTTGATGGCTGGTGATGCTTCAAATGGGATGACTTTAGAGGTGAAACTTCTTTAGCAAAGATTTAACTTGCCCAGGATGTTGCGTCTTAAAATTCATACCTTAAAATAGGTTGTTTATAGGAGGGTTTTTGTCATGAATACAAAATATACACATGCGCATTCTAAAACTTAACCCTTTAACCAATAATTAAGAATTTTAAGTATTGATAAGTTTGAAAAAAATTAAAACAAAAAATGTTAAAGCTACAAAAGAATATGCTCCTCCTAACATGCATATTAAAATAATTATTAATAATAAATAAATAATATTTGAATACTATTAAATTATACTATTAAATGGTAAAGAAAATATTAAAACATTAAAGCTATAAGATTAGTATATCTGCTACTACCATTGATTTTGTTATACAATTTAAATTTTACATACAAATGTATTAATTAAAAATTCTTAAAAAAAAAAACATGTTAAAGCTACAAAATAGCATTTACACATCAAACACACAAATACATTTTATTATTATGTAATTTAAATGTAATATACAAAAATATATATATATTATTTATTTAAATCATTTAAAATTTTTCCTTTATTTATTCATTTTTAGTCAACTTTTGGATGACTTTGCAACCATCCAGACCCTTGCCCGTTTTCTCATTTCTCATTCTTTCTTTGTAACATCTGCCTGTGGCACATTTGTAATGTTATGGCTGCTGAACACTGCGACAGGACACAACAGGGAAGCAAAACAGATGAAATAGAGACAGAATACCGAATCCGGATGCCTGTTTTCACCAGGAGGGAGAGAGACAGGGCAGAAGATCAGAAAAGCAGGACAGAGGTGATGGAACAGACAGAAAGAAAAAGGGCCAGTAACAATGACCACTGTAAGCAAAAATACTCCAGCTTTAAGTGCAAGAGCAGCAGTAAGTGGAAGATGGCAAGCGGCAGGCCATTTCAACAGCACTTAAACTTTGACTGACACACACATACTCAAAAGTAGTGGATGAAGCCTCTCGGGAAGAATCAGAATCAGTGGGAAAGCAAATGTACCCATGAGAAGGTAGCATGCTCTGTGTCCTAATCTCCAATGTGCTGAAGGCATAAAATTTACTTTAGAGTAGACACACAAGCTTGCACACACACACACGTAGCCACTGTGTTCAGAACTGGAAGAGGAAGTAAGCAATGGGCCGGATTCCTGGAATGAAACATGGGGACGCTAATGAGAGAGAGATTTGGATATTGGCGTCACTAGTGAACAAACACGAACAACAGAGACCTTGTGTGAAAATGAGTCTCTCATTCCAGCAAAACTGACCTCATTCAGCACAAGCACACTCTCCTAGTTTCGTTTCTTCTCTCTTCCCCCTTTATATTTCCTAATAGTTCAGACACACACTTTCACAATAAATCCTGCTGGCCCTGTATGGAAACGTAGCAGACGAGCTTCCTGTGGCTCTGGTCATTCTGTGTTACTGCTGCTACTCACACGGACATGAGAAAACACTCCCTATCCAACTATATCTCGTAGCGCAGGACACAGCCGCATGTTAAATATCACTATAATGAGAGAGACAGCACAGTATGTCTCCGTCTGCCAAAATAAGAGGGATTCTGTTACTATATTCTATTATTTTTTGGTTAAATTAACCTTTTTTAAATGTATTTATTTATTCCTAATACAGTAGGAAATATCAGTTTACATTTCCAAATATTCCTTTTGCCATTAATTATAATAATCCAGTGAGATTTTTGTATGCACAACAGTCGGTGTGATCTGATCTCACCATCGTAGAGTCCGTCTGGGATTACATGAAGAAACAGAAAAAACTGAGACAGACTAAATCCAGAAGAACTGTGGTAACGTCTTCAAAACACTTGAAGAAACGTTCCTGACTCGATGATGGTGAGATCCGATCATACCGGCTGTTGTCAGACTCCTTGAGCAAAATGAGCATTCAGAAATCTCACTGGATTATTAAAATTAAATGGCAAAAGGAATGTTTGGAAAGTAAACTGGTATTTCCTACTGACACACTACAGCAAAATATATAAAAATACTAACGTGCCTAAGACTTTTTCACAGTACTGTATATATGTGTGTGTGTGTGATTATCATATGTAGTGTTTAATATTTCTGGCATACAAGATTAGTATATAAATAAAATACAAAAAATACATGATTAATAATATAATCTGATTTTAACAATTTGATTTTAATTAATTTATAATCATTTAAATTCATTATACTTCTTGCATTTTATTTAATTTGTTTCATATGTGTCTTATTTAAACATTTCTTTAATTTCATTTCTATTTTATTTGATAATACTCATGTTATTTTACAATACTAAACAGAAAGAGCCATTAAGATCTGCCATAAAAACAAACCAGAGCCATGTGACTGCATAAAGCAGGATTTACATCCCCTGTAAACTAAACATCTTTACTGCAAAGGGGCAGATCATATATCACAAAACTACCCAAAGTGTCTCATCACTACGAAAACAGACATAAAGCCCCACGACACCAAAACAGTTTCAATTCATGCGCTGAAGATAATTTTTTAAAATGATGAATTACTAACATTTGAATGAGTCCTTGATATTTTATTAACCTGATGTAACAGCTTTGTAATGACTGCTTTAGCCATGGCTATATTCATAATATAGAACATCCAGGTACTTCATTGCTTAAATATTTAATTATTAGTGACCTCACACAGCTATATGAAGAGCTATTTAATGGTATCGCACACACACACACACACACACACACACACACACACACACGTCTAGTTTGCTATCTTTGTGGGAACTCTCCATAGACGTAATGGTTTTTATAGTGTACAAACTGTATATTCTGTCCCCTTACACTAACCCTACCCATCACACACAACTTTCTGCGTTTTTACATTTTCAAACAAAAATGATTCTGTATGATTTATAAGCTTGTGTACCCATGACACGAGTCCCCATGAGTCTGTGTGCATTCAGGTTTAAGTGCCCACCGGGATAGACAAATATGTACACACACACACACACACACACACACACAGGAAAGGGCAGTTATGACAGAGCCTGATGTTTGGAAACACCCCGCAGATCCAATCCCTTGTGTGTGTGTGGCCTCTGGTTTTCTATTTTAAACTATGGGAAAACCACCCTGCAGGCCACAAGCACAGAGCCCACACCTCAGCCTGGACAGCAACTCCTAAAAACACAAACAGAGACTCTTTACGCCCAGCGCAGGAATCACATCACAGTCTAATTCAACTTTTACAATGTCTGTCCATCTGTGAGCTGCTCGTAACACGTCTGGGCACTGCAGGGGTGACGTGAAGCAGACCAAACAGTCAGTGTCGGTCTGCTCCACACAGCACAACTGTGAATTACGGTCACAATGAGCTTCTGAAATCTCTTGTAACCACAGACACCTGTTTGTGCTAATTGTGACGAGACTGTAGATGTAAAATGCACAAAACATGACTGTATTTTTAGGGTGGCAACAAAAAAAACTCAACCTCAGGTCTGGGCGGTAATTCTGTCAAAACATGGAACAAAAACATGGAAAATGGCAAGATGAAAATAAGGGCTGGATGGTATGACTGTATATACCTTGTGACCACAGAAATGTGTCAACAGGTAGAGATTTGAAAACAATTTATAATAATGTTATAGGCCTATAGTTAACGCAATGCATTTACTAATATTAACTAACAATACGGCACATATTTGTTGCAATATTTATTCATTTTTATTCATGTTAGTTAATAAATATACAACTGTTCATGAATAATATTAACAAATTCAACTTTTGATGTATAATAGTAACGAAGATTAATAAAAGCTTTAGTAGTAGTAGTAGTACTATCATCAAGATTTCAGTCTTCATACACAATTCCATAATACAGAAAATTTTACCAAAAAAGGTGTAGGCTGAAGATTTAGCTTATTTTACCTACCCTATTTTTCATAAGCACCACTTTCACTATTAAACTGAATCATATAGATTTAAAAAAATAAACATGTTCATGTTAATGTAATGTAGTTAACTAATGCTAACAAAAGGAACCTCGCTGTAAAGTGCTACTGTTACTGTAGTGTTTTAGTGTTCATTAGTGGGCAGAACTGCTTTATGATCTTTGCACATGAAAATTACTATAAAACATGGAGTAATGCAAAAATACAGAACGGGACGTGTCCCAGACAAGTCATGAGGAGGAGGAACTTGCTATTAAGGGATGTTAGGCACAAAAGCAAAAAAGATTATATGCTGTTAACATCATAGTTAACTGCCTGGATTAACCATAAATAGGTATTACAAAGTCATTTAGTATAAAAAAATATTTTCAGCAAACATAAATATATCATGATACATCAGTTGCTGTAATATACTCATGCTGTGATAAGATGTCGGACATACAGCCCACCCCTAATGAAAATCCAATCCGGTGCTGCACCAGCCTGTCACATCATTGGGATTCCCAGAATGCAATGCTTTGCGTGTGACCCTGTGAAAGAATGCTTAACCGTGGTTTAGACTGTTTAATCCACTGCTCTCATGGTCACGTGTTACAGGAACACTGTGAATACTGTACACGTTATAAATCAGGAAGCTGACAGACAGCACAAAGCCAGACAGGAAAGACAAAACCATTTGCCTTTTCACTTTGAATAAGTCCTGTTCCAAAGGTTTAGCAGTCTGTTCAAATCTTCCTGACCTTTACATCAGGCTAGTTTCACATATCTGAGCAAACAGACACACTAAGTCACAAAAGACCGCCTGTTCCTACACAAATTTGAGCAAGATAAAGGTGTGTGGAGCGTCACAACTATCCCATTGTCCTGAGACTGAGTGACGTCACATTTGCAGACAAGACGGCGACATTCACTCCGCAACCTCAAATCTTTGTCAGGCTTTTAGCATGACTTTTGAAATGCGGTTTGGTCTGAATACTGGTAATACTCCTAAACTAACCTACATCCTACCAGCACTCAACACTCTGATTTAGAAAAACATATCACGGTCAAAGATATCTGTCCACCCAAATTGTTAAGACTGATGTTAAATTATGTTGAAAGATTGTTCACCTCTTTACGTTCCTCTGCGTCAATCCATGAAGATCGCAAACCGCTTCAGAGTTCGTTTTCAATCGGGCCGATACCACCTCGTTCAGGTGATCTCGGAGCGATTGTTTTGGTGCGGATTCAAGCATGATTGCGTGTTCATATTATATGCCTAAACCAGTGGTTCTCAAACTTTCTTGGCCAATTTGGGGTGGGGGGGTATGGGGCAGGCTATATTGGATCCATACATTCGGTCCTAAAGGGACAACAGCCTAATAAAGCTGCTGCTGAGGTTTTTTTTACTGTTAATCAAACTACAAAAGACAAAAGTAATCACTCACTGCCATTGAATGAATTACTTTTGTAACTTTATAAAGATTCATCTATATTTAATATTATTTCAGTATTATTTCACATTTGATTAGTTTATTCAAATTATGTACCTGAAAACTACTCTTAGACCAACAGTAACCTGAAAGAGAGAGAGCTATATGGAAAAAGGGTAAAAAATATAGATTTAACCCATTTTCCAATACAGTGTGAAGGCCACCAAAGCAAAACAAAACCCCACTAAATCATGACGTTGGTAAAAAGGAAGGACCTTTCAAGGATTGCGAAAAAGGTGATTGTGAAAGCATCACTTCTCCGTTCCCTTCCTCTGCTGTGACTCCGTGCTTCTAAATCACTGCTGGAGGGAGACGTTAGTACTGACCTAAAGTTGTGGATCGCACAAATAACCAGAACTCAAGAGTGTTACAGGAAAACAGAACTTCAGCTAACAAGAAACTCAGTTTTCAGTAAAAATCTGAGTCAAATTTGATGGGATTACATTCAGCTACTGCAAATACACAGTGTCCCCACAGTATACATAAACACTTCATTAGACAGGACAACAAAATATAAAAAATGTAGACACTTTTAGGTCTTAAACGTACAGTATGGCATTTTTCGCCACTAGGGGTCGCTAACCTATTTACAATAACAAAGGCGTAGATTGATGACGCAACATTTGCTAAGAATTATGGATCTTGTCGTCAACGTCAAGCCGACCAATCAAATAATGTTTATGGATGACTGAATACATTGATGCTTTTATCATGACTGTGATATGAAGCAGTTCGGGATTGCTAAGAGACAGCTATCAGCTCCACACACGACGCGAGTCCCGCGGATATAAAAGGAATATGGACATTTCATTCTACCGAACTACACGCAGAATTACTACTCACAGGTCAGTTTATTAGACAAATTAAACTTGTGAGGTAACGCATCGCTGTTTCACTTGGTCTAACATTACACTAGCACACTAAACTGCATTTAAATGTGTTGAAATGTATGTGTTAGTTTGTCTGTATGAGACTAGCAGTAAGCTAGATCAACATTAGAATAACATACAGATCATATTCTGACATTTTATCACTGTTGAACTATATAACATTGATTAGTTTTATGTAAATGTGCTCACCTGTTTAATAAAGTACATGTAGGAGCGGTCGAAGTCTCGGACGTGGAGCTCTCGTTTATATACTGTCCATGGGAGCTCTAGGCATCTCGAAAACACCGCGCTGATATTGATTCTCGTTTTAGTTCTCCTTTTTTATCCAAAGTATGCTTCATAATGTTTGAATGAAACAACAACAGCGTGCAAATAGACATTGCGAACTGCAAAGTTGTCTGCATCAGTCGCTTTGGTTACTATCAGACAGCTCTGGTTCATAGCTCTGGTTGCCATGGCAGCACGAGCGGAAACCAGGGACAACGTGGATATGACGCCATTGACTGCGACAAAACGGAAATAAAGAAACAGGACGTTTCTCGAATTAAATTACAAATTTCTCCTGGTTTGAAAGTTGTTGGAAACAGTCGGGATATTGCAAGTACACAACTAAAAAAAATATAACATAGATATAGTGATTTTTGCTATTTTTAAAGCAGAAAAAAAAGTTACATATGGTGCCTTTAAGTGTCCAAATACATTTTAGGGCACAGAACACACATGCATGCATAAAATGCTGAGAAACCTCCATAAATCATGCCACTGTGTCCTCTGGAACACTTGGCCAATGTCACAGGAAGCAGAGGCCGATCTCTCCAGGAGTGTGAACCCGTTCAGCGTGACGTGTGACATTCTCATGGACAGCTGAACTCATGAGAGTATGTGTGAAAGCTCCTGAGAGCGCTGGAGTGTCTCTCCCTATGGTTCATTAGCCTTCAGTCCTTCATCTCAAGAGGTCTGACAGTACACTTTTGTGCCCACACACACACACACACACACACACACAAAAAGGGGAAAGTACAAGAGGAAAAGGTCCAGGAATTCAAGCATGAAACAGTGCAAAGCTCAACAAACCCTGGACTATATCACATGACACCTAATCTCAGCATTATTCACAAAAATTAGCGCACACACACACACACACACACACACACACACACACACACACACACACACACAAAGGGGAAAAGTACAAGAGGAAAAGGTCCAGGAATACAAGCATGAAATGGTGCAAAGCTCAAAAAACCCCGGACTGTATCACATGACATCTAATCTCGGCATTATTCACAAAAAATTAGCACACACACACAACTGTGTATTACAATGATCCAATTTATCACAGGGCCACATTCACAGTTTGGGTGGAACTGTAATGACTAAAAGATTAGATTTCATTAGTTTAGAATGAAAATAGGTATGTGTTGAATGAAGACTTGAAAAATCGGTCAACATGCTCTCTATATGTGATTGAACGGCAGACAGAGTAAGAACAAAGAAAGATAATATATACTAAATATACAAAAAGATGCACTATGTTAAAAATATAGATTTTTAAGGCAAGGATGCTGCCGGTGTGGGCAACAACAAGTCAGCTCGCTAGATTAGTGACAGAGTTACAGAGAGAGTTTCAGTCAGAGCACAGACCCATGTGTTCGAGCACGGGTTCTGCCGACATAAGTGACGACTTGTTCAAATGTCCTCATCTCTATGGAAACACCTCAGTGGCATCTCAGCTATCCACAAACAAAGAGAGAGAGATCAGTACTGTGCGGATGTGCTTCTGGCAGACATCGAGAACACTGCATTTCCCCAAAGCCAAAACAACATTCAGCACCTAAAATTTCCCGCACAAAAATATCCTGAAAACACACATTATGTGAACACACCCTGTTCATGCAAACAAACCCATACAAGGAACGAATGCACTGTTGCTTTCTGAAGTTTGTAACTCATAATGCAGTGAGTTCCTGCAACTGGGCATTATTGTAAACTGTTTGCTTATAAAGTTGGTTTTCTCATTCACGACAACTACAGTCATGGCAGAGCAACAACTTGAAGAGAATCTTGCACTGAAAGTTAGTTACAGCTAGTTAAAACATTTGACATATTTATAGGTAGATACCAATAACTATTGCTTTATCGTTCACTTGCTATTCTCTCCATCGCTGTCATAGAAGAGTCAAAACATCAAACATGGGTTTACTGTGATACTACAAGTTAATGACTTTGCTTTGAAACACACTGCTCAACGTTTTATTTTCATTCTCATTTCAATTCTCGCCTACAAGGTTAGGAAAAATGACTGTGCTGTTTATAGAGAGCAATTCAAGTGTTGAGGGGCATTCAGAGGTCAGAGGTGAAAGAGCCGCTCTCCGTCAGTCGGGTCACGCTCTTCCCAGTATTCTCGAGCCAGCTTTTACGAGCCTGGTGTAAAGGAGACGGCAGAGGTCAGAGAAGAGCGTAGGAGTGCAAAAGAGCGTATTTACCTTGCCCAGACCTCAGAAAAAGCAGGACGATAATATGGCTGAGGAGAAATCTCTGCACAGCAGCGCTGTCACTAGGGATGTCTATGAAGTCTATGAAGTAAATTTATCTAATTAGTGAAATATTAAACAAAATATAGTAACATCGGCACAGACGCGTGAGTGTAGAGAGAGAGAGAGAGAGAGAGAGAGGGGGGGGGGGGGGGGCAGGCTATATTGGATCCGTACATTCGGTCCTAAAGGGACAACAGCCTAAGGCCCCGATCACACCTGACGCGTTTTTTGCAGTGAGAGGCGCCTGTTTTCAATTGGTTTCCTATGGCAGCGAGCGTTCTGCGCGCTGTTTATGCGCCTTCTGCGCCTCGCGTTTTACCGCCTGCTGCGCCTCGCGTTTTTGAAGTTGAAAAAAAAGCAACTCCGAGCGGAAAAAGCGCCCGACGTCATCGCGTTTTTTTCCACTGTCCAATCGAGTGAATGGAGAGGCGGGTGCACTGCACCTCGCGTTTTCGTACCTGAAAAACGCGTCAGGTGTGATCAGGGCCTAATAAAGCTGCTGCTGAGGTTTTTATTTACTGTTAATCAAACTACAAAAGATAAAGTAATCACTCACTGACTGCCATTGACTGAATTACTTTTGTAACTTTATAAAGATTCATCTATACTTAATTTATATGCAGTAATGAATCTGCAGTATTATTCTCATTTGATTAGTTTACTCAAATTATGTACCTGAAAACTACTGTTAGACCAACCTGAAAAACTCTAAAAACAGTTTATTTCATTTGAAGCCTTTCTTTGTTCAATTGTATTTATTTATGCGATTTGTAATTTGATTATTTGTTCTTATCTTATTACTAACTGCTTACCTGTCTTTGTTTTAAATGGACATTAATTAGGCTAGTAGTTTTTGCTGTAGTTTCAAAAGTGGAATAGAGAATTGTGATATTTCACTGGTGTCTAAAGATTTGAGCCACGGACCCCATCCTCAGCACTGAGCCCTGCTGGAGCAGCTCTGAATATGCACTGTGCTATTAAATGACAGATGAAATATGATAGAGCAATAGAATGAACAGTGAACGCTCATCCAATACATTTTAACATGCTTAAGCATGAAAATAACTGAAGGAAATATATATTTACTGAACAAATTAAGCCAACTAATATGATTTATATTATTTTGGTTTCTCTATTCAATATATAATTTTTTTTTTTACAAATGCAGTGAAAATACAGGTATCAATATCGGCAAATACCAAAAATGAAAGTGTCGCATTGGACTCGTAACCCTACACCTTGTAAATTTCTTTGCTGTCTGCTCTACTGTCTACATAGACAACATCCTGACATTAAAACCCAAAAGTGTCTACATAGGCATCATCACACATACCACACTCCTCAAATGAATCCCATGGGAAAATCTTAGAATAAACCTTAGTCAGGGTAGGCGCCATGTTGAATTTCCCGTGGATGAAAATGAGGCTGTGAGGGATAGACCCACAGCCTTTACAATGGCATGCGCTGTATAAACAACACTGATTTTTTTTTAAAGATGTTTCGTCAGCTGAATATTTGGCATGTTGTTAAACAACAGCCTCGTTTTAGTTCCTTTCAAAAAATTCTATATAAAAATATATCAAATAGAGTTAGTAAACCCAGCAACTTTCGCACGAAACACAGAAGAATGCCACGCAAGGGACGTGATGTAACAACCTGTAACGGACTGTTTCTATAGACCACACTCCACCACATAAATTAAGGTGATAATGTATAACCAGGACTTCATTCATCTAGAGAAGTAGTTTCAACTTAAAAAAAGATTTTGAAAACTTTACAGCACAAATAATAAAATATAGCCTAAATAATAAATAATGCAAGGGCTTGAACAAAAATACAAGCTTCACTTTTCAGCTTCTACATACTACCTCAGGTTACTTTAATTTTAAGAAAAAGAAAACAAACAAAAGGACAGGGAATAAAATGGAAAATACTGCCTCCTGTGCAATAAAGTGCATTTGTATGACAGAAGTAGTTGTTTTTATTTGTGTCTAAGAGAGGCTGCAGTGAAGAGAGACCAGAGCAGAAGCTCGATCCCCTCCGGCACTCACTGACATACATTTCAGACACACAGTCTCAAAAAAACTCTTACCTTACAACAAACACACACACACACACAGTACACACATAGTCAGTCTTGACACGTCTCAGCACACACACAAACACAGCCTCCGGGGGACTGTCCCAGACGTCGCCAAATTACAACATTACGGCTGCCTCTTTCCCACTGCTTGATGAAGATTGAGACATTAGACTGGTGTAGAGTGGGAGTCGTCTATCCGAATGTGTAAAGCTGTAGCATAAATGTGTTAAAGTGGATGAATTTAAAGACGGAACAAACAAGAAAATCTACCATTTAAAGATAACCATGATTGTCATGACCTGTCCCATCTCTAGGATGGACATAAATGGACAGAGCGAATAAAAACAACGGAAGAGTGAGAGATGGAATAACGTCAAACGAGACCGATTCATTGGCTGATTCATGACTCGGGGTGTTGATCCAGAAGAGTTTAAGAGCCATTTGACAGCAGATAGTTAGAGTAGTGCCAACATGACCTTATTAGAAACCATCGCTGTCACTATCAGACAAGACAAGACAAGACATGAAAGCAGAAAAGGGTTGAGAGAGAAAAAACAAAATCACTCGGATACATTTTTACTCTCTTAAAATTTCCCGGCCTCTGTGAATGTTCCCTCTCTCAGCGTGACGGTCGAGAGGACTAAAAATACCATCTCATAACGACATCCAATATACTGCAGTGAAAACACAACTCCGGCGAGCCTGCTGAACGTTTCTCTCAGATGGAAGCCGAAATTCTACAGGCGAGCAATAAAACGGAGAGCTCCACTTTAAGAGGAAATGCACCACTGGCTGCTGCCGCAAATAACAAGCGATCTTCAGTCGAATGAAATCACTGAGGTCTGTGTCACATAATCAATGCCTGATGGTTTCATTTGAATTTGCTTGTTGTCTTCAGACATCTGTTTCTTATAATGTTTTCGGGCATGCTGAGACAAAACAATCAACTCAAAAACCATTACAGATGTTTTAATAATCAGTGCCATTGTTTCTGATGCTGATAACAGTAGTGATTTGCATTATATCATTAAAAAAAGCCTTGCCCTTTCTTTATTTATTTTTTTGATGACACAACCACATGCATATCAACGTATGACCGACTGCCTGTTTACATATCTTTACAACTTAGCCATCATAGTAATGCCCTGTAATAAAGAAAACTCCCCTCCCCCACTTCACTTCACATCGACATCTCTTCTCTGAAAAGAACAAACGACAATGATCCAACCATTCAAATCAATAGCCAATGGATGCAATCAGGTCCTGTTCTACATTTGATCTCGTTCAAGAAGCCGTTTCACTTTTTTCACAGAAGAAAGACAAATCACAACTTTCATTTCATGCTGACTTTAAAGATACAGAAGCAAAAACGGCCCATAAATTGTAAGGGTCGGATATTTTGCAAAAAATGTGTAGGAAAAAAAAAAGAGCCATGTGTCCTCCTGAAATAAACTGGCATTGTAACAACAGAATCTGTTTTGATTGTGGGCTCTGCCTTTTCTTTCACACACTCCTTCCATCTGCATTCCCATCCGGACAGAAAACTCTGACACAAGCATCTTCTCCCACAGTGGCGTGTGAGATTCTCATACTTTTAAATGCATGAGTGCTCTTGTTTTGTTGCTCGGCTTCCTTCTCCCGAGTGTCTCTGTGCCATGTGACAGGTCGAACCTCTCGGCCTTCCCAATCCAGGCTTAGCAGCCACGTGTCCCTTTAGAGGATTACATTCCTGACTTCACCGCGCCAGATGTTGACGACAGAAATAGACACAACAGCACTTCTTCCCCGCAGGAGGTGACAGTGGCAAGTCCACCGCAACTAAACCAGCCTTAACATGACGGTCACCCACTCATCACCGGCGTCAAAATCGTATGTGTTCCTTCCTCTGATCATCAGCTTTTGAGTCCCTCCTTCCTCTCAGGGGTTCTTCCTTTTTCCTGTCAATCCTCACACACCCTTTCCATGTTTGGAGTCTACTGACGAGCCACACATGGCTCCAAATAATAGCAAAAAAAAAAAAAAGTTTAATTGTTTATTTATTATGGACAGTACAAATTAACATTACGCCACAGTATAGAGCTGCAGATGGTCTCCCTTTTAGACGACACAGTTTTTAACTAAAAACTAAAAATTTTATGCATTTTGGCCGTTAATTTACACGACAACTGCGTTTTGGAGGGGCCTGAAAACGTCAAATCTTTGAAACGGGTTTCAAAGTACAAGTTTTTGAAAATGATACCATTATTGTCTCTGTGTAAACTACAAAAACGCAAATTTGAGAAAACAGTGATGTCATGCGTATTACGTGTTCAGTCTATATGCACAGTGTTTCTTTACAAAGTGACATCAACTACTGGTCTAGCAGTATAATACAGAGATTTTAGTCGTGTTTGTTTTGACAATGTTGTCATCTGTACACGAAAAACACAAAGGAAAATCCATTTTTAGTTTTTCATTTTTCCATTTTGGGAAAAGGTTGTGTTTGACCCCAATGACTTTTTTATTTTATGGACATTCTTCAAAATATCTTCTTTTGTAAAAATCTACAATGGAATTCCAGGGGCAAGAAATCCTGGAGAGTTAAAAGCAACTGTGAAGCTAATAATTTTGTAAAAGCATGCATTATGCGAGTTATATTATGTATAGTTTGTACCTTTTGTATATTTATTGAGTATATTGTGTATAGTGTATATTGTGATCTGTAAAGTATGTCTAATTGTATTCTGCACTGTCTGCATGCTCTCGAGACTTTCACTCACCAAGGCACATGTGCTGTTGGTGATGTGACAAAAAATCTGTTTTGATATGATTGTAATTCCTGCTTGTCCAAGTTGTAAATTTGAGTTGTAAAGACTAAACTCTTTATTTGCAATCATGAATGCTAAATGGCTTGGTCTCTTTTAACCTTGCTTTCCGCAGCAGGCCTGAGGTCTAAGCAGAGAAATCCAATGCATCGTAAAGTGGAGATTTGGGGCTTAGTGAACACCACTGTGAAAGCAGTCGTTTACCGTGCTTGTTTTCAGTATTGTTTGCTTGTCTCTCGCTGTTTAAACGAACAGGATTAAGCAGCAGCGTGGGCTCCGTCTGGCCGACAGCTCGCCCGCCTAATCTCTGCGCATAGACCTTGGGATTTCTGAGAAACAACCTGTGCTCACTTCACTGTGCCAGACACAAGCAATCTCTCGCTCACTCTCATTCTCTAGTACAGCCACGTCCTGTACTTATCAGCTTCCAGTACAATACAAGTTTGCTGCTTTGAGGACTGCCAGAACATCCACAATGATAAAGCCACATACATACACAAGCAACGATGTTCCTGACAGCTCTCAGAGGTCTGTGCTCTTTACTTAAAGAGACCACTCGATCTAAACGGGAGTTTTGTGGTTTTTGGTCCATGTCGCATTCAAAAATATACAGCCCTGCTCACTGATGACTCATCCTGCACTACACACACTTTTATCCAATCAAATGCTTTCTACAATGACAATGCACTAAAGCACATAAAGAAGCAAAGTACTTTTAACAAACGTTTCAAATAATGTACACATGAAATGAAGGGGGGGGGGGGCATTTTAGTATTTTCAGACATCCTACATTCAGACTCGTTTGGTTGCAGAATAAATCGACAATGGGTGAAAAAATGTCTGTGAATAGGATATTTGTACATTGGCATTATCAACCACAATCGCTTCTGTGTGATTCTACATCCATACCAAAAGGTGGCAGATGAATAAGTTTCAGCGAATATGAAAAATTGCTTGTTTTTCAGGAATTGAAAACCATCAGGAACTGAATACTAGCATGCTGCATATTATATATATATATATATATATATATATATAAAGTTTTCCCTTTCCACGGTGACGTGTCATGCTTGTCACGTGACTCACCGCAGCCAAAATTGCGCTGGATTACAGATGTATCGCTTTCATTTAGTTTTTCCTTTTTTATTCCAAATACTCACAAACTTGCTTATAATGTCATCAACTATATAATATTCTGATTCTCAAATACGTGTAAGTGAGTGTTTTGTCATTTAAAAATCTTTATAAATGATCTTGATCTATTACGTGAGATGGGCGCCGCCATGTTTGTTTGCGCCGCAGTTCAGAGAGTCCTGTCAGTCGGATTTACAGCACGTGAATTCATCAGTTTCTCCCAAAATACACGCAAGTAAGTGGCCGGTGAACTGGGAGAAGAATAGAGTAAACTTTGTTACTTATGTGTATCTGATATGCCAATTTGGTAGACATCACCCAACCCTAATGTCGACCTACTTTAAAAGAGGGTTTTTTTTTATAAATGTTTCAAACAGCTGTATGCTTCATGTTGCCAGATTAACTCATTAAGTTTCATGTTTAATTTAATGAATGACATCCAGTTTAGAAATATAGTAGTTTTGCATTTTTAATTAAATTTTGTGTATATGTTTTCAGTTCTCTGTTTGTGTGATCATATAATATTTCAAGAAGGAGATGGCCAATTATGGGATATGGTATTTCATGCACTGAGCTCCACTGTATACCACACATTTTGGCAAATGGTCATACATGTCAGGGAAAAATATAGCATAGTACTGTGTGTACAGTACAGACACTGCAGAAATAGTATGAGTAGAACAGAAATATGCTATTCCAAACTAACCCCTAAGTGCACCTCTAATTGTTGAGCACACAGAGGACAGTGAAAGAGAAAAAGAAATAAAGACTAAGGAAGTAGGACTGACCAGCAGCGAGAACAGCAAGGAGAAAAACCTCTTAAAATCTCACATCTGTGCCATTTCTGAAAGCCACAGAAGGGCAAGACAATGCCGGCTGAGAGTAAGTGTGTGTGTGTGTGTGTGTGTGTGTGTGTGTGTGTGTGTGTGTGTGTCTGTGTGTGTGAAATAGAAGCAGTTTTATCAGAGAACACTAGCTTTTCCCATATCACACAAAAACACCTTACACAGCGAGAGAAAGAGAACAGGACTGGAGCTAAACCGTGCCAAAAAGCACCATGGTAATACTAAACTTTTCAAAACATGGTACACCTTGGCAATGTCATATACAATGGCTTTTTTATATAATACAATGGGCTTCCAAACATGGTACTGTGGTAATACTGGTGGTACCATAGTAATTATAGATGCAAATTTCGTCAACCAAAAATCATTGAGCAAAACATTTAAAATCTCTCTTCTCTGATTGTGCGTTTTGTCAACGTCTATTTCACTCAAACAACGCGGAGAATGCAGCCTTCACGTACTATCGAAAACTTTCCAGTGAAGTCATGATTATGAGCTTGTCGCGTTCAAATGATTTGTTATCGGAAATAAAAGGAATCATGGAGGACACCAGGCTTATTCTTGCCTATATCTTGGGGAAATCTTATTAAAGCCAAAATGTAACAAACTGATTTTGAATTTTAAAATGCTGTTTTCTGAATCGTGAACAAAACATCGCTAAACGTTATTTGTAGTGTACCTACCATCCAATAAATCATAATGAGCATTGTGCTTTGTTACTTTTTATATTAAAGTCTAATTTTTTTAAATTCTGTAAATTTTATAACGAAATTCATAAATGTTATTATGTAGGGCCTAAATGTTGTTTTGGCGCTCTTTAAATGTGGCATGACAGTTCGCTCAGTTCCAGCAAAGTGGCTGCACGTTACTGATCATCTCTTCCACTTTAATATAAGTTAGTTACAGCACAAATAAACATGAATAAACATCAGAACGTATGTTGAAAGAAACTGTACAACTTACTGGAATCATGTCTCATGCAATCACGCAATCAGTGTTTCAACCATTGAAAAACAGAACTAAAACAGCTTATAAACAACAAGCTGATCTGAGTGTTGATTATTAAACTATTTCCAGTGTTTCTGTAAAAGAAATAATTTCAGTGCATCACTAGTAATGACAGGGTTTTTTTTGGATGCAATGAGTATTACTGGACTTGCAACTTGGTAATATATATTTTGGTTTGGTTTTTTTTAGACATGCATGTTTTTTTTAAATACACTAGAGTACCATCATGTAAATACTATTTCAAATGGATGTTATACATCAAAGTATCATGTAAATAATTACCATCTGTTACCAACACTGTACATTCTTTCAAAGGGACCTGCAAGTATGCTACTATAAACAGGGCAAAAATAGGACTAGATGTTTTCTTCGTACTTTCAAGATGGCTTATCTGGATGAATAAATAATAGGGAAAGTATTTCACCCACCACAGAAATCCTTCACTACCATGGAATTACTATATGATACAAACACCGTACCATGGTGCCACCCGAATACTTTTTTTAAGTGAGAGGCCGGACTAAACAAGAAATACTGATACAGAAGAGAAATAATGGAGGAAGGTCAAGGAAGAGAAATAAATGTAACGAAAGAAATAAGGGCATGAATCTCTTCTCTGCTCTGCCATCCTCTCACAACCTCCAAGGTCGAGGTTAAATGGATCATTGAGTCCCTTGATCCACCCCCTATTGCTGAACATACAACAAGCAGTGGGAAAAAAGCAGATCCCTCTGTGCCACACACACACACACATACACAGGGCGGCCATCTTCAACTTGCAGCAGGAACAATTATGATGAACGTAATTTGGACATGGGTATTTGTCTCTTCAGCAAGGTTGAGGAAAAGATGGATTTAAGTGGACGTGGGTGCTTTATTACTATAGCAGTACATAAAACCCATGTGAGAGAGTCAGAGAGACCTTTTCAGGACAGGTCAAGGAAGGGGGTTGATACAGAGAGCTACTTTCACAACATGAAGTTTACATGGGCTGTTATGAAAATTCAGGCTAATACCAGCAAGTTGATTAATAATTAATATAATATAATATAATATAATATAATATAATATAATATAATATAATATAATATAATATAATATAATATAATATAATATAATATAATATAATATAATATAATATAATATATCAACGGACACCAAAAATAAATAAATAAATAAATATATTATTTCGCTTTATATGGAATATATGAAGGCTTCAGATGCAAAAGCCTCTAAGTGCCATCTGAAATTTTCTTCTAAAATTAGCATTTTTATCAAGCTTTATATTTAGGTTCAGTAATTTCACTTTAATGACAATAGGTAATTTTCATTGCCATTAAAGTGAAATAACTGAACATAAACATACGACCTTGATAAAAATGATCATTTTAGAAGAAAATTTCAGATGGCACTTAGAGGCTTTTGCATCTGAAGTCTTCATATATATATATATATATGGGATATATAAATGAAATACATGGAAGATATTTATATATTAGAAATTTAAACCTTTTGAGGACCATTAAAACTTTTTTCCCTCTAGATTTTGAAGTGAAATATGAACTGACCATGTTTTCATGAGATTCACCCGTGCGCACCAATAGGCACGGTGAGAAGCGGAGTCATGCGTGTTTGTGGATCCATGCGGCCACGTTTTGTGGCTCAATCGCAGGCCGCAGGCCTCCTCTCTTCCTGCTCCTGCCCGGTCTGTCTCTGCGACCTGTACATGAAATCTCCTGAAACAAAGCTCTCCCTCTCAAACAACAACAACAACAAAAAAAAAATCTCAAAGCCACTGGAAATCGACTCAGTAAAGCAGAAAAACAATGTTCCAAAACGTCTTGCTGCCCCCACAACAAAACACCCTGTTCCTGCTCAAGCGGAGCACGATGTGAACCACTCTATTTCAGCAGCAGTGGAGCCTTCAAGCCACAGTGTTTAATAGCTTTTTGAAACATTAGGAATGGGATGAAGATGAAGTCGTTTTGGGGGGTAGCAGGAAGACGGTGAACTCAGCTGGCAGAGCGGAATTCATTAAAATTAGCAACTAATAATGAAAAGCCTCTCAATGAGGACTGTGATAAACCACAATCTGTCAAGATCTACAGGCTTGGAGTTGCTGTTAAAAAAGAAAAAGATTGACCGTATCTTTAAGACAAGAACCTGCTGAGTTTATACCATGCACACGGGGATCTTTCGCTAGATTTCAGTTTATAATACACTCAAAACATTAGCATTTTGTTTGAAGCAACATATTTGCTGATTCACAGTTCCGTTGTTAACTCAGAAATGACTCTAAATGATTCACTGATGGAGAGAGTCTGGAATCTAACAAATCCACATATGGAAAGGGAGCATTTTGTGACACATCCCAGATAAGAAATCATGATGATACAATTGCAATCCAGATGGGAATGCACATAGACAATTGAATAGACACTGTGGCAACGTATGTGTGCTATCAAAAACGCTTGAGGTGACAGTTAATGATTTATTTAGTTGGTGATATGTGATAATTAGCATAGGCTGAGATGGCTTGATTTAACAAGGTCACTATTTTTGTACATTTTCTGGAGTAAATTTGAGTGGTTGTCCTAAACCCCAAATATACTTGAGTTTTCACACGAACGTATGCATACAGCCAAACACACAACGCACAGGTGCTCAAAACATGCACACACAGTTTTATCCTTGTCCAGTGTCCTTGACATTTCTCTCCAGAAGTTATGAGTGACAAAATTGTCTTAGTATTCGTTTAAACTAGGTCACGTGCATCACAATTGCCCATCAATGTAGGCTTCTATTGTTGTTCTCTCAAGTAGTCTGTTTGTTCCGTCACCTCCGATTACTTTTTCGACTGTGAAACAACGGGCCGGGGTAAAGTTGCCACTTTGTGGACCGAGTAATTAGAGCAAAATATTCAAGGTGCATGTGTGAGCTGAGCATGCAGAGCATGCAGTTAGAAAAATCTGTGTGTATACTATAGCGTACATGCAAATCCCCAAGCATACTTTGGGCTTTAGGTGTTTGCTGTGCGTTGCTTTGTGATTTCTAAGGTATTCGAAGAGTTGTTAAATATCCAGGTGGTTGCTAGGGTGTTCTGAGTGGTTCCTATGGTGTTTGCAAACTAGTTTTTCTTGTATTATTTTAATGGTAACACTTTATTTTGATGGTCCCTTGTGAACATTCTGTTGACTATAAATTGATGTTGCACCTACATGTCAACTAACTCAAGAAAGTATTAGTACTGTCTGCTTAATATCTGATAACTCTTTATTGTGATGATCCTCCAACAGACACTCTACTGACTATAAGTAACTTAGCAACTACATGTACACTTATTCTAACCCTACCAGTCTACTAACACTCTAATGAGAGGGGGGTTCAGATACTTCATCCACCAGGTGAAAATCATAGGTTAGATTGCTTAAAGTCCCACTGTAGTCAATAAATGTATCCCTTATGTTACGTCCCAGGATGTATGCATTTGTGTTTTATAATGTGTAAGTGTCATTCATTGATTTATTGAGTGTGTGTGCTGCCAATGGACCCAATGGCCTGCTGGGAGTTGTAGTTTTGTTGTATGTTTTGTCCAATTTCTTGTGCTCCTCCCTGTCCACTTATTGTAAATAAATGTATTGGAAATCTTACTTTGTGTATTGTGTGCTGGGACTGAGATAGGTCAACTTCTCTTTGCCGCTGTTAATTTTAGCTTTAAAAGGTTACTTCCCTTTTGCCCCTAGATAATACCAATTGGGAACGTAACACTTAAAACTCATCTTTGATCACCAAAATGACGTTTCTTTCCTATGAAAAGTATTCATGCCTTGAAATTGCTTGAATGTAACTCTACACCTTGCTTTATTTAGTATACGCAGAACCATGAATATGCAAATTAGCCCCGCCTCTCACTCACGCATACAGGCTCATCTACAAAGTCAGGATATATCTATATCAGGATAACCTGGCTTCTCTTGAGACTCCCCTACTTCGCAGTTAATGATATGCTAAAGCCCGCCGGCTCGTTGACGTGATTGGCTACAAGGTAGTTTTGTGATGTAAGAAACACCAGCGATTTCAAACCGCGTTTTTTTTTTTAACCGTCTTTTTTTCCACTGCAGTTTTAAGGAGGAAATGCTCAGCAATGGTGTTGACCTGAATTTGCACATGGTTTGTCTTAAAGCATATTAAAAACACCACATAGACATAGAAACATTAAAAACTTGATTTTCACCACAGGGAGTCTTTAAAATACCAAGTGTGACCAATTTTAATAGATGCAGTACCAAATACGCGTCACACAGATGCAGGCAGGAAAGTAGGATCTTGGTCACACTACTCGTATTAGTGTTCTATTTGCAGAACAGGGAGTATTAGACAATAAGGGCCGTGCCAGCTATGAGCTGTGCTGCGCGTCCCCCAGAGATCCACTGCGTTTTCTCCAAGGTACATTGCATCAGCCCGTTTTCTATACCATCCTTTCTGCCACCTCCAACCTTCCCACATTCCATCCCACTTGTGAGAACATCATATATCTCTCCATGACAGGCATCTTGCTGCAGGCCTTTCTCAAAGGCTCCTTCATCTCATCCTGCTCTCCTCTCCTTCATCATACAGGACAGAGTAGAAGAACCCTGCCCGCTGTGATTTCAGATTGGACACTTTTCCACGGTCACTGCCACCAATAATGACAAGTCGCCATCTCCTTAAACCAGACCCCACAAGCTGCCGATATTTGGCTTATTGGAAGAAGCTGACCTCTGAACTATTCAGAGTTTAAGTTTCTTGAGGTCAGAATTTAAGACGCTTTGATTTTTCACTGTACGGCCAATCGCATTCTCTCCCTCAACCTGTATTTTTCGCCCTAAAAGTGCTGCATCAGTGTTGGCAGCTCTTTTGGTGGTTCAGCAGTGCAGATCCAGGTCTCTGGGGTGTATACAGTTACAGCACGTGGACCTCTCTGCTCACCTCTCCTGATCTGACATTTTCATCCTCTTCCCCTGCTCTGCCTCATAAGACCAATTCGATCAGATCACTTAAGACCAGAAACAATCACGCAAAGAGGGTAAATACGCAATGCTGAACTGCTTGCCACTATGGCAGAATAGTCAACATTAAGTAGGTCAATAGCTGTTTCCATCCACATATGTTTGAGAATTTTGGGATACTGCTTAAATGCAGGATGGAAAGACCAAGACTAGAACATATTTTTCAAAAAGTGCATAAAATGTCATGTTAATTTGTCTCAAGTCATGTGAGTGAATCACTATCAAACAGATAGTTTATTAGAGCAAAACTACAACTATAGTTTGGGGTCATTTTTTTAAAGAAATTAAGGCTTTTATTCAGCAAGGATGCATTACACTGATCAAAAGTGAGAATAAAGACATTTACAACATTACAAAAGATTTTCAATTTGTCAAGGAATCCGGAAAATCTCAGTTCCAACAAAATTATTAAGCAGCGCAACTGTTTTCAACTTTGATAATTTTTCTTGAGCAGCGAATCAGCAAATTAGAATGATTTCTGAGGGATCATGTGACACTGAAGACTGGAGTAATGATGCTGAAAATTCAGCTTAGCATCACAGGAATAATTTACATTTGAAAATATTTTATGTATCAATAAGCCTATGTATTTTTGATCAAATAAATGCAGTCTTACTAAGCATAAGAGGCTTCTTCTAGGTGGTGTCAGTATAGCTTTGTTGTTCCTGGCACTGGATATTGTATTGTCTAATAGTTAGGTAATAAAACTCCAGAGTCTTTAGACAGCCTACTAACCAGCCCAAACATGCCAACACAGCCAAACTAGAAAATGTAGCAGAGATGATACCATTTGCTTGGCCAGAAAGAGAGAGGGATGCAAACCAGGGAAAACCAGGATTTATCTTTTAAAAAAAGATGATTTTCCTAATGATTGGTCATTCCACAGCCAGATAAAAGTACTCAAGATACACAAGCAAACTACCTAAAGACTGCTGTTCAGTCAGCACAATGGTTGACCTGCTATCACGGACCCGAATGACTGGGACAACCCTGTCTCTAAATGCCGTTCTCAAAGAGACCTGCTCCTAGAACTCAAATAAAGAAAACACAACAAAGGAGGGGCTACGAGTCAAAGCCTGAGCTGAATTCAAATGAGGTTAGCAAGCTTCTAGTCAATTCCCACACAAAATTTACAAGCGCATTTGATCATGTAAATTAAAGCAGCACCATGCACACAGGAATTTTGTGTTTTGTTTTATTCCCCGATTCATTTGCTGCCACTCCTACAAGAGCAAGAACAAGCAGTTTGATAGACAAGAGAAGAATGAGGCAAGTGACACACTTCAAAATCCTCTTAAAACAGAGAGCAAAGCAAGTGCAATACTTTAAAAAAAAAGTCCATATAAATTTACAGAACCTGGGAAAAAGAGTGAGCAACCTACACACAAAAAACATTAAGATAATGTTCAAACTGAATACTACCATCCCGCATAAAGGTAAAAATGTAAGAGAATTTATTTTGAGAACGCAACACATCATATGTCCCTACAACCTGAGATATCACTGAAACAGGTGTCGTGAGAAATCACACTTGTCTCTGTGACTTGTCTCTAGGCTGGAGAAGAAATCAAAGTCAGAGAGCAGCTAGTAAGTGTTTGACTGGCTCGCATCTTTGGAGGGTGGGGTTATGGAGAAGGGGTGTGGATGAATGGATGGGGGCGGTCTTATTCAAATGATAAAGTACCAATGAAATGGAAGTAGTGGCAGAACTTCTGTATTGTGACACACATCCAAGTGAAAGCGATTATTAAAAAAAACAAATTAGGGCAGGTTCTATCCATCGGTTGTTGGTTGAATGGAGGCAGATCTCATCGTGAAAAGGCAGTAGAATGCAAGAAAGAGATGGGGTTTAATATACACATTATTGAGTATTACTTTTTTAGAAAGTAAGTAGTTTCAAACATACATGCTAACATTCATACACATACACATCTTCCTCAACCATCTTGACACAAATATCCAAGCATCAAGAGAAACACAGATGGCCACAGATACGGGCCATAAGCATACTTGGTGAAATGGAAGAAGAAATCTGTTTGTGTGTAAGAGAGAACAACATGCTCCTGAATAAAACAGCAAATGTTTTATTCATATGTGAACACATGCAAAGGAGATGAGTCACAACCCATCCGAATGCAACTACTGATGCAGGCAATGAGCTTATAAACACACACACTTGCACATATTCAGACAGACCCACAAAATCTATGATGTCCTCCAAATGTCAGAGCAGCCAACAAATCTCTATGGGGAGCAGTTAAAGGTGGAATGGATTGCTTGGCATTTGTGCTAAAGGGGCAAACGTGCCCGCTTCTGCGAGTCTTTGGTGGAGGAGAGTCTAAATTTGTGATGAGCCGAGCCGAGTCGAGCCGTGGGAGGTAACGGTGCCTCTCACTCTCTCATACAAAGAGACGAATATGAGCTGGATAATTAGAGCGAACGCGCCGCCCAGGAGACAGAGATTCGGAGAGATCGTGCGAGCGGGGTTTGCCTGACGAGCTCGCTATATTTAACTTCCTCTAATGCAGCCGGTCCTGAAGAGGGTCCTGAAGAAGCAGACACGCTCAGACATAACACACACGAGGAGATAGAGACATTTGCAGAAAGAGAGGGAGCCAGTGGCAGACAGACACTCAAACTCAGACACAAAGAAAGCAAGAAACTAATGGCCGTTGTACCAAAAAAAGATGGACATTTTGAAATAATAGGGTATAGAATTGTTTATTTATTTTTTATAAATGTGGACAATTTAAAATAACATCTGACATGTAATTTTGGATTTGGAAGTTGATAACTGATAACAACAACAAAAAAGATTATCAAGACCTGTGGTTCTGTCACTGGTTCTTACATTCAAATCGGAGGAAGAAAGTACACTACCGTTCAGAAGTATGGGGTTGGATTTTTTTTAAAAGAAATGAATAGCTTTTTTTCAGCAAGGATGCATTAATTTGATTAGAAGTGACAGTAAACACATGCATAATGTTAAAAGATTCTTTTGAACTTTCTATTAAAAGAAACCTAAAAAATAAAAAAAATAAAAAAATCATGGTTGGTTTCCAGCAAACTATCGAGCAGCACAACTGTTGTCAAGTTTATAATAATAAGAAAATTTTTTTTTTTTTTTTTAAATAAATCTTACCCCAAACTTTTGAAAGGTAGTGTAGCTCAACACTGTACTGACACACAATATGCAACCAGTAGTCCAATTTGTGAATGAATGATTGCATGGGAAAACTACTTAAACAAGTCGTAAATTCCCCATTTAAAACCATGTAAATACTGACTGACTCATTGTCAATGGAAAAGTAAGTGGAATTGGAATCAGTTACAGACAGTTCAGTTACAAAAATAAAAAAAAATAAAAAAATAAAAAAAAAATTTATTTTATTATTGGGGTCAGCAGAAGACCCCACCGGGTACCTCTCATCTCCACTACAAATAGGAAAAAGAGGCTACAATTTGCACGAGCTCACAAAAATTGGACAATTGAAGACTGGAAAAATGTTGCCTGGTCTGATGAGTCTCGATTTCTGTTGAGACATTCAGATGGTAGAGTCAGAATTTGGCGTAAACAGAATGAGAACATGGATCCATCATGCCTTGTTACCACTGTGCAGGCTGGTGGTGGTGGTGTAATGGTGTGGGGGATGTTTTCTTGGCACACTTTAGGCCCCTTAGTGCCAATTGGGCATCGTTTAAATGCCACAGCCTACCTGAGCATTGTTTCTGAACATGTCCATCCCTTTATGACCACCATGTACCCATCCTCTGATGGCTACTTCCAGCAGGATAATGCACCATGTCACAAAGCTCGAATCATTTCAAATTGGTTTCTTGAACATGACAATGAGTTCACTGTACTAAAATGGCCCCCACAGTCACCAGATCTCAACCCAATAGAGCATCTTTGGGATGTGGTGGAACGGGAGCTTCGTGCCCTGGATGTGCATCCCACAAATCTCCATCAACTGCAAGATGCTATCCTATCAATATGGGCCAACATTTCTAAAGAATGCTTTCAGCACCTTGTTGAATCAATGCCATGTAGAATTAAGGCAGTTCTGAAGGCGAAAGGGGGTCAAACACAGTACTAGTATGGTGTTCCTAATAATCCTTTAGGTGAGTGTGTATATATATCTATATCTATATCTATATCTATATAATATATATATATATATATATATATATATATCAAGTCAAGTCATCTTCATTTATATAGCGCTTTTAACAATGTAGATTGTCTCAAAGCAGCTTTACAGAGATAAGCGTATAATTTAAGGTAACAGAGATTGTTTCGGCTTTACAGCAGAGTTAAGTTATTTCCATCTAAAGTTAGTTTTAATTGATTTGGTTCCGTCGCAATGATCATTTGTTATTAAATTAGGGGCCGCTAAGACGACACCATTCTCTCTACACAGACTTTAAACGCGAACCTGTGAGAAACGCTGATGGCGTTCACATGCGCATTTAGAATGGGTTCTATAGTTATGTGCGTTAGAATATACGCAGGTTTGGAATTCCCTACAAGCCAAGCCTAAACAAAATACTTGTCTTTCCTTATAAATTTTGATAAGGAATTTTATTTTATTTGTTGCTTTGGGGTAGGACCGCAAGACGAATTTTCCCGACAACGCCTTATCTGTAGAGTATATATATATATATATATATATATATATATATATATATATATATAAAAATATATATATTTTTTTTTTTTTTCAGAAATTGCCTGGACAGCAAAGACCATACTTGTAATTATCTATACAAATAATTATATTTATTTATTTTAATCAATTTCAAGTAAGTTTAACTGTCCTCATGAAGAACTGTGAAAGACAGAAACACATAAAAATACAAATTATGTAGGCCTATAAGATATACAACAGAAACACAAAGCTTAAAAATGACTAATATGAATTTACACATTACACTAAATATTTATTTATTTTGTCACTAATTAATAAGTCCTATGGAGCGATTCATAAAATCCATGTCTAAATAAGCAGCCTCTTGAGGATTCCTGAAAATATTACGAATCAGGAACCCAACAGGAAGTAAATAATGCAAGATTGCAGTTGAGGGGGAAATTTAATTAGTTTACTAATTACACTTATGTGGCATTTCAATCCTGTGGTGCAACATTAATAACCAAAAATAAGCTTTAAATATTTGTTCAGATTCTGGCATATGGTCTAACTGTTGGAAACAATGTGCCAACATAGCTTGAAATGTCCTAACGTGTGTCCTGTAGTCTGACATGTTAAACTCCACTCAAAATTACTTTAATTGATGTTTCTTGCAATTTTAATGATCTCATAATAATTGAAATACCACATGGAACATTTGTACTTTTTAAAAACTCATGTCACACCAAAGGACTGATAAACTCAAAAAGTTATTAAAAATAGTTTTAGATAGTTAAGGCTGGGTTGACATTGACAGTCTCATTTTGATGAAGCGATATCGATTCTTAAATCACCACAATTAATATTTTGGTCTATGCCGTTTTTAGTTGCTTGAACACTGTTTAAATGTTTGTTTTAAAAAAATTAATAGAAACATAATTATGTCATTAAAAAGTTATTATTATAAAAACTGCCTTGTGGAATTTAAAGGTCTGTATACAAATTATTTGTTCATTTTAACCTTACTATATTCAGAAAGGAAACAAGCCATTCTACGGAGCCCCTTAAGGGACATGGTGATGGGGGGGGAAATTTGATATATGAGATCAAAATATTTTTTCAATGCTTTTGCATTCTTTTACAATAATCCATTTGGGTAACTGTATATAATTTGTGGGCATCAGGGAGCCGCTATCAATATGCGGGGTTATGAAATTGCTTTTGAATGCACTCTTCCTATTTGCTTAGGCTTTTGAATTCGCAATCACGCATAATCTGGGAGGGAGCGGCAGTGCTGACCACACATTTTACAAGATCAAATATTAGTCACTGACGGTCAGGATCTGTTGTGCAACAAATCCTCCGTCATTGCCCTGTCAGTCATCTTCTCCTTACAGTCTTAAAATGAGAAGTGAAATCTGATTTTACTGTAATGTAACCGGCCAAACAGCAAGTTCAACCATGTCCCTTTAGGTGCTCCAGAGAATGCATTTTTCATTTTCTGTGCCTTTCTGAATTCGTATCTAGGCTTCTAAGGTGCTAGATACGAGCTAACTCAAAGGTGTGGCAATCAAAGTGTGTTTGCGTATGTATGCATCATATCAGTAATGGACGGGTGGAGCATCCGCAGCAGTAGCATGTTCTCTTCTGTTCTCTTCTGTCCAGCACTCAGTGTGTCTTACAGCTAAGAGGATTTGTGGTGAGACTGAGAGCGGCTGGTAAAATAATTGAAAATGTCTCTCTAAGCACTAAGCTCTCAGCTCAGAGGATGAGCATCAGGGTGGTGCTAACATAGCTCAGGCTTTACGAAACAGGAAATGGCTGACAAGACTGATCAATGCCTGCAATCCAACAATACAGCTCTGCCACACCTGCCATGCATATAAACTCACACCAAAAAATGTTTTGATGGGATCACTTAGCAGAGTGAGTGATGTGTGGAAAAATGGTCTACTAAAGAAAATGTGCGTCACAACCTAGGTGACTGTTTTACAGTCCACTGAACAGACAGTACACCAAGCCTACTATCTAATTTTTATTCCTTTTTTAATTCATTCTCCCCTGACTATTAGGCAAACATTTAATTTTGGACCCTGTGCGAATCACTTTAGCACTGATGTACAAATTAAATAAATAATTAATTAACAAATAAAAGGTGCAATAAAAGAAATAATATATATATTTTTTTATCTATCTATCTATCTATCTATCTATCTATCTATCTATCTATCTATCTATCTATCTATCTATCTATCTATCTATCTATCTATCTATCTATCGTAAAGTAGCAAATCAAACAATCAAGATACCAGATGTTACTGGCAGAGTTCTTGCACTTATCAGAAAATTAACATTAGTTCCTGTTAGCCAAATAAGACTGTTTCAGTGGTAAATAAACAGCACAGAGAAACCAACGCCAGTCACTCTGTATGCTACCATTGAGCATCACACTATCATGAAGACAAGTAAACAATGTGGCAATTAACGTCTGATCTCAAGGCTGTCATCGCATCTAATAAACACATGCATTTATGTCCCAATCGGGTCCTTGAACTGGTAAGGAGGCTTGCACTCTTTCAGAGCTCACAATAGCCCCTCACTGTCATCCATTCATCAGTCCTGGGGTGAGCAATCCATGCTATTAAAAGCCCTGCTAACACATCCACACAATGAAGTCTGCATACAAATGCATTGTGTGCCATCAAAGGCAGCAGACAGAATCACCACAGCAAAGACCACACACACACACCCCTGCAAACATGCACGTATACACACACAAAACCACTGCATGTTGTTAACCAAACACAGGTGCGAAAACCAAAGAAATCCTGCTTTGGAGTCAATGCCTGGACTTTGTGTAATGTCAGATCTAACTGAGTGGAAGATGTGATCAGAACCGACAAGACTCGCACTCGCCAACTATTTAACCTCTAAAATATGACATTTCAGAGGAAAACAAGATATTCAATGAAAAACAAAAAACATAAAAGCCACGATATACTCAGTGAATTTCTTTTTTTTGTTCTTCACTTAGGGGTAAAAGGTAAGTTGGAAATATCTTTGCATAGATATAACGAACATCCCAACAGATGAATATGTAAATATGTCCTGAACGCTTTACTCAAAATAAAGACACAATAAAAATGACAGCAGTGAGAAAACAGCAGTTAAGTAAGCATCTGATCATAGCGATGTATAAATGTTTGAATATACTATGGAAGTCAATGGGGTCCATCAACTGTTTGGTTACCGACATTATCTAAAATATCTTCGTTTGTGTTCAGCAGAAGAACGAAATTCATACAGGGTTGGAACAACTTGAAGGCGAGTAAATGCTGACCATTTCATTTTTTGGTGAACTATCTCTTTAAGACCTGATTGTGAAACATGGGCAGTCCATAAGTATAGAGTTGATGACAGCCAAAAAGCAAAGTAATTTCAGAGATGATGAACCACATTGCTGATGAAAAATTACAAAAACAACCATATTTTATAACATGCACTGATATATCCTGTAAAATAAGCCTAGGAATGTGGTCCGATCAGGTGTCATTTGTTCAACTACTCCTTGCAACGCAATGCATCACTGCAAGAGCCCAGAGTCACAACACTGAACACTGGAGGCAGAGCTGCACGACTGCGTAACGAGAGCAAGGTGGGCCCTTGAGCAAGCTGGAGAAGAGACAACACTTTTTGTTTACCATCTCAGAGGCTTGGGAAAGAGTGCAC
Organism: Scardinius erythrophthalmus; assembly: GCF_964197995.2. Taxonomy (NCBI): domain Eukaryota; kingdom Metazoa; phylum Chordata; class Actinopteri; order Cypriniformes; family Leuciscidae; genus Scardinius; species Scardinius erythrophthalmus. Next base: position 42,913,065 of record NC_138228.1, read on the forward strand.
AGACTCCCTCTCATCAACAGAGAATTTTTACAAGCTCTTTTTCAGCTTTCTCTTGAACCCATGGGGTGACAACAGCTGGTTTGCGCAACTCCCAAGTATGGCAAGTTTAGTGTTTTCTAATGTGCTTCAGATAATGAGAATAACAAGAATGATCATCATGTCCTTGCCAGCAGCAGGATACTAGAGCACACATGACGTTGCATTTTCAAATATACAAAATAAACACTCCATTCATGTTGGTATGTGCCAAAGCTTGCGTTACAATCAGTGAAAACAGTCAAATGTGAAAAAGCTTTGCACACAACTCGCATATGATTTGGCTTTGCTTCGTACACAACACAAATATGATTTGGCGCCAGTGAAATTCCAGCAAGCCTGTGTTGCGTTAGTTGGCAACATGTTATATCAGCAAGACTGGGCTTTGGGTTGGGAAGTTTGTTCATTTGAATTAGTAGAGGAACTTGCTTCTAAATTAATGGTTCAAGAAATGAACTCATTTCAAATAAACTTTTTTCCCTGAATTTGTTCTTTCCATTAAAAGTCCATGTGACAACAACAACAACAACTGAAAGGAAAAAAACTCAAGCAGTCAGTTAGCCAGTCATTATGCAAGCTATAGACCAGGGGTGTCCAAACTCAGTCCTGGAGGGCCACTGTCCTGCAGAGTTTAGCTCTAGCCTGCCTCAACACACCTACCTAGAAGTTTCTAGAATGCCTAGTAAGACCTTGATTATCTGGTTCAGGTGTGTTTAATTGGGGTTGGAGCTAAACTCTGCAGGACAGTGGCCCTCCAGGAGCAGGATTGGACATCCCTGCTATAGACCGTATGTAGCCCCGCCCCTTTTCAGCGCTGCGCTCGTTGTCTTTTGACTTCCGGTCTGTATTTTCACAGCGATCTTACGCATTTATGAATGAACGGCTCGGAGTCTATTTAAAATCTTCCCGGTCTCTACTGACATTTGTTAAGACATCTGCTTTAAACATTACAATCCTCTTGATAACTTTACATTAAGTAAATCCACTTCAAAAGCTAAATACTCCTGGACAGCGATGCCATAGAAATATACAGAGCGACCGCAAAACGGAAGTTCAAAGACAATATTCGAAAGATGGCGGCGCCCTCGTTTCTCTGGCTCATAAGGTCTATAAAAGCAAAAATTAACACACTGAGATGCAAAACTGGATTTGATCAAGCACATGGAACACAGATCAAACGTACAGGGCTCAACAATAAGGATGGCTTGAGGCCAGCGCCATTAAGGTTCAGCCCAGTGCTGCATTTATGTCGTCAATTCAGGCATGCACACACAGTCAGGGGTCATTCTTGCATTCAAAAAAGCGAGAAGGAGCGCAACCGTATATACATGGGTCTCAAGAGCAGCTTATCTATAACTAGACATGCTGTTTCTAAAAATGCAATGCTCATGGAAAAACAGGGTGATGCAATGCAAAAGCCAAAACATAAAAACAATTAAATAACCAGCGTACATTGTTTTCTGATTATAATTTGTCAAAAAAAAAAAAAAAAAAAGTGTGATAGCATTTCCTGCAATTGTTATTTCTGTGTATAAATACATTTATGCCGCCATTTCAGTTGCAAAAATAGACTGTTTTCAAAAGAAATTTAACAAAAGCCCTCACCCCTGACGCCCAGTTTGACATTGGTATTCTGATGGGGTTTTTCTATCAAGTTGCATTATATAAGTTGGGGTCAGTACATTTTTTCTTTTCTTTTTTATGTTCCTTGAGCTGCAAATCAGCATATTAGAATGATTTCTGAAAGATCATGTGACACTGAAGACTGGAGTAATGATGTTAAAAATTCAGCTTTGTCAGAACAGGAATAAATTACATTTTAAAACATTAAAATAGAAATCAGACATTTTAATTTGTAATATAATTTATGCTAAATAAATGCAGCCTTGGTGAGCATAAGAGACTTTGGGGGGGGGGGGGGGGTTTTTGAAAAAATGTCTGAAGAGTAGCCTAATGAGAAGTTTTAAAATGTTGTAAATTTGTTTGGTAAAAAAAAACACATATATTATGTTCATAAATATTCTGACACTTTATTTAAAAACAAGCTATTAAAACACAGCTAAATGTTACATTGGCCTTCATTTGGGCCAGTGAAACTGTCGTCAAGGCAAGTAAAAATCTGAAACTAACAGGAAAAATCCTTATTGTTGAGACAGGAAGTGGTACGGTTATATAACGTATGGCTGTAACAACATAAAAAAGGGACATACCCACAGCTGAGGAAACAAAAAAAGCCAAATCCAAACTTGCACCGGCTTTAGAGTTAACAGTAAAGCATTAACACTCAAACAGACAGCCCAGTGTGATTTTAACACATTCCCTTTGTCTCCTACAAACACAATGGCACCTGGCAGAGGCAAAGGAATAATTCCCATCCCCGGCACTGTGAGGGAGAAACTGGAGGTTTCAATGGATGCAGCTCTCCTGCAGTAAGTGAGAGCTTGGGGCTATGCAGAACCTCTGCAGAACTTTCCCCGTCGGGTTATAAATCAGGTCTGAGGTCAACGAGACTCAGTAGCACAGCATCAAACTCCTGCCAACCTGCATCATAATGCTGCGCACACTTCTCCCAAAAATAACATTTTACCATGGTTTTCATCAGATAAACACAACCAAGGATACAAGGAGTCAAATGTATAACGAAGAAAAAAGCAGTGATAACAGAAATACGATAGGGTCATAATATTGATCCGAAGGTAAAATGATTCTTTGATGCTGATCTTTGCTTATCCATAAACATCTATGCATCTCCTCGTGAACCACAGGCAGCTCCTCTCTCTCTAAATGCATCAATTAGCACACGAAGATATTTCATTATTTATTTCAGTGCATTACTGCCATTATTTCAGGCTTTGAAAATAATTGCTTCATAATTTGTTATATCATGATGGCGGCTGAGCTCTTATTGGAAAGGACTGTTGGCTCAAAAGTGCAAAAAGGACAAGGGCAGCTGTGATTAGGTTTAACGCAACCAGACATGGACCATCCAGGAATGGCGTTAAGAGTTTATAAACTTGACTTCTTTTAACATACCACATGATTTCATTTGCATAATTTGCCTATACTGTAGCTTGATGCAGGGTTCTCTGACAGATACAGACTTGTCCTTTAACACGGGAAGTGTTTTTTTATCACCTAAAGCTTGACGTGGTAAGAGATGCTGTTCAGATCAAACACCTGAAAGCTATTCCTGATGAATATGTATAATGATGTGAATCATTCTAGTTGTATAAAGGTCTCATCAAAGGACATCCTGAAGCCGATTGTCCAGCTTGATTCTTTGATATTTGACTCGAAGCAAACACAAACTCTTAAAAAATAATAATAATAATCAAAAAAAAAAATCAAACAACAACTAACATTATAGGTCAAAAGGATATTTGAAAGCCTTTTATCATCAGATATTAGCTATGGAGGACTTCAAACTGACATTATGACAGAATCAATTTTGTTTAGGTTTCAGTTTTCCAATACAACACAAATAAAGATGGGAGATAAATACTAAAACGAAAAGATAAAGACATTTAGCCTTATACAGCTCGTCTAAAGAACGACAATTCATCGTTTTACTTCGTCCAGCTTTTGTTCTTTAAGGAACAAAATAACAATTATTTAATATTACATTTGAATAAGTTTCTCTTTTGCCACCGAATTAAACACAACCAGGGATACGGACAATTTACAGACTCGTATTATTAGACTAATGACTTTATAGGCTGAGCGTTGGACGTCATTTGTAAACTACTAACATATCAGGAATATAAAAAGCACAATAAAAAGGCACATTTCAGAAGGGAAATATCAGTGTAAACAATAATAATCATGAAAACGAGGGTGAGATATTAGTGCGCACAAACCTCAATGTATCCGGCTAGACTCGGAACAGCGATGGCCAGAATAAGCACCGATAATACCGGGACTGAACCCATCTTCACGGTTAGTCTCTGCTGAGATTTGTGTTGAAATTATCCCGATGTGGATTTCTATAAGAGGCTGTTAAAAAGGAGAACAGCTAAGTCAACGCTCCTCGAGTGGTAGTTGTGTGTGTCTCTCTCCTGTGTTTTCCCCACTGTGCCGTTGATCTCGCTCTCAGCGCGTGTGGAATGTCTCCGAGACCGAGTGTCACTGCACGCGCTTAAAACACGATCAAGCGCGCCACCGGCCGTCAGATGCTGGGACCTGCCGGAAATGAGGTCATCATGCTGTCATCTAATGAAGGATACATGGGTGTGTGTACCTCCGGTGGGTCTACTACGCAATGGATAGGCATGTAATGTGAAAAAAAAAAAAAAAAGGTTTTCCAGATCAAGATTATAAGTTAAATTGTATAGGCCTATATTTTGGAAAACATTAAACATATGGCTATTTTTATTTCGTCTATGGCAGGGTTTTTTTAACTGGGGCCTTTCAGTGCTGGGGGGGGGGGGGGGGTCCTGTAAAAGTTCAGAGAAAATTGTAAATAAATAAATATGCAAATTAATTAATAAACCAAAATTATTATAATATTTATGAATAAATAAATAATATATCATTACATTTACAGAATTTGACATTTTTGTTGTATCCGTTTTCAAAAGAGAGGTAAAAAAGGCAATTATGAGATCAAAGACAGTTACTTTTGTTTCTCTTCAGGTTTATAGATCTTACAGTACACTAATGGTGGGTAGAAAAATGGATACAGAAATGTAAATATTTCTAACAAAGTTTTACAAATGGGTCTTTAAAAAAAGATTTTTGGATTCACACAGTACTACTCCACAATATATTTAATGAATTAACAGAAATCTGGTGGAAAGTAAATATACATCAACCTTTATTGCATATAGTTACTCAATTATATTATGACACATTTATTTACTTCCACAGTAATTACACAATATGAGTAATAACTTGTAATAAATACATATGAATATTGTTTTTTAACCCCATTCATATAGTGTCTTCCCAACCAGTGAAAAAATATGCAGTCCTAGTGGTGTCAACAGATTATACAATTATTTATATATGTTTCTTTTATAGAGAGAGAGAGAGGGGGGGGGGGTATTACAAGAGACAAAATTGAGTGAAAATAAATCAAATATAAATGCTAATTACAAAACACTGCTCTTCTTTCCATATTTTTATGAACTGAATTGCCAAACTGAATTCAACAAGGAACAATGAATCATAAGAATTAATTGCTGGAGGCAGTTATATCAAAATTAGGCTAAATTCTGCATAGATGAAGAAAAGAATGCCACACAGCATGACACTGCTTGACATGATGACCATGTGAGCACAGACACGGATCTACAGGTGGTCCATGTGACAGTGAAGTCAATGTGGTCTTTTTTCCACTTGCTGCTATTACACAATAGTCTGTCTGCTTCTCCCATCACACCACATTTACACAATCCAGTCGTCAATAAATCTGACAGAGAAGCTTTTACTGTCATCTGCCTTCTGTGTATGTGTAACCCATTCATTTAACTGCCATGTTTTCCCACATTGTGTTGTATTGTTTACTGCGTATAGCTTATAATATCTTATATATAGTGTATGTTGGCTATATATTGTGTATAGTTGCTGTTGCTTCCTTCAAAGATCAATAAGGCCATTCATCTAATAATTTATCCATGTATTTTGTCATAAACATAATTCAAAATGGTGAAATTGTTAATGTTAGAAATAGCAAAGTCATTTTGTTTTCATAAACTGAGACAGATTACAGAACACACAGTATCTATTTACAATTGATTTTATTTGCATTTACTGACCTATTATGCAAGTAACTGGCCAGCTTGACTCTGTGTTCTCTTCTCTGACAGATACAAGCATGTCCTTTAACTTGACCCTCTGGTGCTGTTCGGTCATTTTTGATGTTTATGTTATGGTACCAAATGTTAGGAAACTTGGTAAACATTGTGTGAACACAAACACAACATGATTTGAAAAGGTTAAATGGTCCTGAAAAAAATTGTAGAAAATAGAACATTTCTAATTAATGGAAACTATTGGAACTATTGGAAATGTTTGGTACTGCGAAGTGCGCACAAATATACTGAACAAAATTGGTTATTTTTTTCATGGCCAGCAACAGTATGCTGGCCATGAAAGAACTGGGATGTTTTTAGCTTCCAGGAATTGTGTACAGATCCTTGCAACATGGGGCCATGCATTATCATGCTGCAACATGAGGTGATGGTCGTTAGGGTGACCAGATGAGATTGGCTGAAATTCGGGACGGGGGGGGGGGGGTTGAGCGAGAGTGTAGTTTGGTGAGGTTTTTGGGTAGTCCTACTATGATATTAGACTACATAGCCTATAATAAAATGAATTTTCACACCTGAACCAAACATATTTTTATTCAAAGATCAACAGTCTGTCATTAATATTTAGTCTGCCACAAAAAAACAACATTAAAATCATGAACTCAAATGTCATTATGACCAAAAAAAAAAAGAGACTGTTTTAACAGTGCGTAAATCAGACATTTCAGGCTATAGTCTAATAAGCCTTATGCCAAAATTATTATTATGACGAAATTGTTGGTCATTAAATAAGAAAACTAAATAATTGTGTATATGATTTGCTTTGTGTAACCCAACATCAGACATTAGGCCGAAGTTTTTTTTGGCACACAGTGCCGCGACCAATCAATCACTCCTTTACTGGCTGCCTGCACATTCACTGTCCTCGCGGCTGCGACATCTCGCGCTCGCTTATCAATGCATTATAATTCGCGCCTACGGTATCTTTGTAGAACTTCAAAAAAAGACAAAAAAAAAAAAGATGCTGCAGCCAATGAGCAGCCGGCGGGGGCTGGCTGCAGGGCGACTCAACCTCCACGGACAGTTTTTAATGTTTTATCAGACAATAACTACTCAAGAATTTGCTTTAGTATAATTTTCGGGACAATTAGGGCCGGATTCGGGATTCGGGACAACAGCTTAGATTTCGGGACTGTCCAGAATTTTTCGGGACGTCTGGTCACCCTAATGGTCGTGGATGAATGGCACAACAATGGGCACATTTTAGAGTGGCCTTTTATTGTGGCCAGCCTAAGGCACACCTGTGCAATAATCATGCTGTCTAATCAGCATCTTGATGCCACACCTGTGAGGTGGATGGATTATCTCGGCAAAGGAGAAGTGCTCAATAACACAGATTTAGACAGATTTGTGAACATTATTTGAGAGAAATAGGCCTTTTGTGCACATAGAAAAAGTCTTAAATCTTTGAGTTCAGCTCATGAAAAATGGGGACAAAAACAAAAGTGTTGCATTTATAATTTTGTTCAGTGTAAATTCTGACCGACAGCTCATTTTTTGAGATATGAACTTCAAATTTGGAACACAACTTGTTTAGATTTATGGATTTGATTCTCTCACAGTATTTATGAAATATATTTTTCATATAAAAATTGAAAATGGTATTTTTGTGCATTTTTCATAACAATAAATGTAACATTTTATAACGTTTTAGTATCATCTTTAAAAAGAGACTAAACTTAAGTCTGTGATACAAAGCATTCCAGATTTATGACTCTTTTCAGGTCCATGCTCAAAAATGAATAAATGGATTATAACTGCATAAATATAATTTAGTACCATAAAATCCCCTAAAAATACAAAATATTATAAAAAAGAATATATAACTAAAATATATTTTTTTAAAAAGTTTTTATTTGTCTGTTATTGTTTGTGCATTGGACCGTGTGTGTCCTTAATAAAGCTTTGATTGATTGATATAGTACAATCATTCCATTGAAATAAAAACAATTCTGTCATTTTTGACTGAAACGCAAACAGTAGCCTACCAGAGGGCAGAACTTGCTTGCCATTTTGAGAGACACCAATGAAAACCAATACATTCTGGTGAATATTTGCATCAAATATTCTGGTATGGGAAAGCGGGGTCAGTTGCAACATGGCTTATTTCTCCAATCAGAAATGAGCTAGAGAGATAATTTTCATATTACACACGCACAGATCGCCCCTCTTCCTTTCTGGAAGAAAGCAGCCAGATGCGACCATTCCTTCTGCAAAAAAAAAAAGAATTTCAAGTTAAAAAAGTGTAGCGTCTGGAGCAATCAGACTCACACAAATTATTCAAAACTGCAACTAGCATCCCAAATGAAGCTAACACACTGGTAGAGAAAGGTGTCCTGTTACAGGACACATTAAGACTGATAAGGAGAAGGGTATTCCTGCACAACCGGAGGCTGCAGTTCCAGGACTCTAGTTTTTTGTGACAGCGCCACCTACCGAACCAAAAACACTAATTTAAGATGGACGACATGGACACCAATCAGACTGTGAGTACCGATATTCAGTTAAGTTTTATTTTATAACGTTTAAACGAAGCAAAGTTTATATAGCCAAAGTGAGAGCTGCTAACTATGAATTAATAATTAATTCCCACGAATTTAGAATTTGTGTGCTAGTTTTATTAATTACTACAACGTTCTTAATTCGTGGCCATGATTTAATGAATCCTTGTTGAGTTTTAATGACTATAATAAGTAAATCTAGCCAGCACATTAATTAAACTTAAAAAGATAACAAAAGCATGTTGATGTGTGTAAGATTTACCTGTAGCTTACTGTATTAGTGTGAAACTTGCTTAATACTCATTGTTTTACCATATTAGTTAAGTATAAAATGTATACTTAAGTATGAAGTGCAGTTCATCTGTGGTGTTCTTCTTCCAGAGGGATGCCGAACCATGTAATGTGTTTGTGTGTCCTGCTCCTGCACTTACAAAATGTACTGTATTTACTGCATGCTAGCGCTACTCGTGTGTGGACCCATGTATAATGGCTTGCTGTTCAGTAGTGAATATTGCATACTATGGTTAACTAAAATCACATGTGTAGCACGTTGGTATCTATGAAATCCATTTCTCTTTCCCTATTTGTTATTACATTGCATTTATCTAACTGTGTGATGCATTAGTATTATAAGAATCTTGATTATTCTTCTCTTAAACATCCAATCAAATTACTTATTCAGATGCCTTGCTATTTCCTCCAAAGGGAACAACTTCTTATTGGCTCAGTCACCTCCAGAGTGTGTGACATCTTCACAATTTAAAAGTCACTGATCACAAGATCATTAGTTCATCTTTCTGAGAAATTCTGATGTGGAGATGATGCTGAAATAGAAGTCTTCTAGGACCCCCAATCTTGTGCCAGGCTGCGACATGCAAGTATCAAACTTAGTCTCATTATTTGATACATTAAGTATCCTTTCTTACCCCTTTTAAGGAAGGGCGTGTTAGAACTAAACTGATGGTTTGCTCAAGGCTGTTTATCTGCTGAACTTCAAACAATGCTAGAACTTCTTGCTTTCCTGTATTCTGCTTCAGCTCTCTTTCCCTCGGTAAACTGTATGCATGTATGAATGTGTATGTTAGAGTAGTTTAGTGTTTAGCTTAGTTAATAAAGTCTAGTTCATGCCACACGTAAAGTTGTTCATGCATGCTCATATACCCCTAATCATGCAGATTTTGACTATACTCTGAGCAGTACTGCTAATAATTAATCGCTGGACAAACAGGTTAATTGATTGTGGTATTAATTCTGCTACATCAAGTTAATTCTATTAATCGATCCAAATATTCATTACTAATTATAACAGGTTATGATTAATTATTAATATTTATTTTGAGCTAATTTGCTACTAAAGTATTTTTTTATGATCAGGTTTTTTTTTGTCATATTGTCTAAAAAGTTTGCATGAAGCATAAGTCCTATAATTTTTTATATCTATAAAGTCCATATCATCTTAGCTTCTAAAAGGCATAGCTAGCATGTGTGTCAAGCTAACATAGCAAGTTTTATCATGGCTGTCAATGTAGGGACATTTGCAACATGCTGAGGTCTGAGGCAAAAGACTTTGCCATTTGCCACATAACTTTGCAAGAATATGTATATATAGAATATTTTCCAACATTCACTTACACAAACACAGTTCTGTAAACTTCACAGTTACTTGAAAATGTTCTTTTCCCCATATATTATTTGTCTTTATACAGCCAAGTTAAGTCCTGTCTGTGCACAAGTAAAATAAATACATTTGAAAATAATTTTAAAGGATTATTTTACTACATTTTAATGAATGTTGTAACTGTCCTGTTATAAGGTCAGTTGCAACATTTGACTGTCTATTTGAGTGTAAATTGTACATATTATCATAATGTACACATGTTGCAGCAGTGTGGGTGGGTAGCTGACAGATGTGGGCATACTGTATTACAATTTTGGTTTTCCAATACAAAAAATCTCTGATAAACTCAAGGAAAGTGTTGCAACCATCCCCCCTCTACCATATTTTCACTAAGAGATTGCCTTTTGATTAATTTCTATACTGCGAAATTAATATTTTAAATTCAGTGAATGAAATAAGCAAATACATTTGAACAATAAACTTTTACTGTTAGGCTGTAACACTGATATTTAATTTGTATGTGAAAAACTTAGTCGTCAGTTTTTCCAGTAAGCACTATTTCGTGGAAACGCCATTTTATGCAACAGAAACCTGTATGTCGAGTTTATAAAGCTGAATACAGGCTCGAACGCATGTCTCAAAACCTAGAACGCGCCCTACCTAGTCAGCCTTTTCGGCCTAATAAGCGCGTTCCGCATCAGCTGGCCAAACATGCAGTCTAAGTAGGCCGCAGGAAAGCACCCTAGATTGAGACAACGCCCACTCCCGCGTAAGGTGAGTCACTCCGCAGCCGAAACACGGATCGATACTAATGTTATACAGTCATATACGTACTTACAATGAAGCTTACATTCGTTTTAATATATTAACGGATGTATTCACCTTACTTTGAGGGTTGTTTGTAGTGTGGAATTGTGTTTAAAGGTAAAGTGCACACCTGTAGAGACAGTATCGCTTGAGCTAGTCACTCCCATTGTATCGCCTATCTCTCCGGAAATATCTTCTCTCTTCTCACAGGTAGACGACACAAACTTCACTCTCTGCGAAAGATAAATACATATCTCGTTTTAATCGTGTAATTTCGTTTTCGTGATTTAGCAGTTACACGTCTTAGTTTGTTCGAAAGTTCAGGTGGAAGATTTTATGGGACGGTTGAATGTTTTATTTTGTTGTCGCGTGCACTTGTTATGGGCGTTGTTGTTTTCCACATTTGTTTGACTTCAGCTGAGAATAACAAGTCAGTTTTTCCCTCTCAATACACATTTACTCGCCTTATTTTGTCAGCAGAAGTGGAAGAGTGAGAAGAAAGGTGTGTTGATATTCTGCCGGTGGTCTCTCGGACATGGACCCTATGGATGGAGGAATGCGGTACACTCCCGGTTCTTCGGTAAGTTTCGCCATATTGTGATTTTTCAACCTGCCAGGCACCTTTAAACATCTAACGAAGAACTGAAATCTCACATAATCTATGTCCCAAAAACATATTTTTTCTCGCATGATTGTATTTCCTTTTGTATCAGAAGGCGTAAGTTTATAAGAACTGCAAGAGGTGGAAATTTGAAACGCTAAACAAGATTGTGGTTAAGTTAGTTAGAGATGTGCTTAACAGGTCCATTTTAAACAGCAGTGCTACTACCCATATTCATCAAGTTTCCCACACTCATGGAAACCACATTAATAATCATAAAATTGTGGTTCCCGTGCCTTGAAATGCGTTAAAAATGAATAAGAACTTAAAACATCACACAAATTTCATAGTGGCTGGCTACACATTATTCTTTATGTTCAGCTCTATTTAATTTAGCTGAGGTTTCTTTGTGACTTGGTTGGTCTTTCTTTAAAGAGCAAGATAAAAGCTAGTATTGATAATATTCTACGTTTTTATCTAAAAGGCTTTATGGCGCAATGAATGACAGAGTGACACATCGCATAACCTGATGTTTGAGTGCATTGAGCTCTTTAGTGGGCAAAACTTATTTAGTTACCAAACTTATAAGCATGCCACCACTGCTGAAACTGGAGGTTTCACACCATGTATTTGTTTAAAATGTGCCAGACCTCATTTCCTGTCTGTAGTCACTTTTCTTTCCGTCTCGGTCGGTTTAGCATGTGTAAGGGATTTCATTTCTTTAGATCATCCATAGGAGTGTGAGTTTAAGACGATCTGCTGACTACTTGATTGTCGTCTCTGACAGTCCACTATAGCAGTTTTTATGTCTTGTGATTATTGGTAAGCTGACTGTCGTCTTGAGTAGATTCAAAACAGTCGTTCTTTGGTGATATGTAGTGATGGTGAAAGATATGTGGTTTTCAACAGCCAATGTCGATTCTGAGATATCTAGGGTATGCTGAAAAAGAAAAAAGAAAAGTTGTAAGCAAATCGGATTATTGGGGTACATTTGAAAAGAAAATACCATTTCATTCTTTCTACTTCAAAATTTCATGTTTAATTCAATTTGCAGTTACTTGCCGTTTCTTTGTAATTATTGGTGAAATTTAAATTGTTTCAAAAGTAAGTCCTAAACCAAATAGTTTTTTCAGTGTACTGGGTGACTGTTGGACGAAATAATACCAATAAGTGTATTACTATTTAAAATAGCTAATGAGACACAGACTACAGTGTGAAAATAACATTAATAGTCATTTTTAATTCACAAAATTTGTGAAAACCCTTTGACAGGGTTGTTTTTGGAATGTGTAAATCAGTGTTATTTATTTTATTATTTTATAGTTGTATTAATATTTTGAATTGGCTTTTATTTTGAATTAGTTTTTAGTACTTTTTTTTGTGCTTTTGACATTTTTAAAGTATTAAAAAAAAAAGTAAAGTATTAAAAAAAAAAAAACTATTTCAGGTTAAGTTTTTCCAACTAATATTTATATTTTATTTCGGTTTTATTTCAGAAATGTTTTTAATAGTTTTATGTAATAATAATAACCTTGACTAAATATTGGTCTGACACCAGTTGTGAAGCACTGGGAAGTACAAGTAGTGACACAACCGGCCCTTCACAGAAGTTAGGGTGGTTTCACATTTTATTATTTTGTATTTATTGTGAAAATATTTAAGTTTGTATGTTTAACACAAAAAAGTTATAAAGATATACAACCCGAATTCCAGAAAAGGCTAATCATGTTACAGACCTGATATAAATTAATAGTTGCTAGATGTTCTCCCAGCTGAATCTTTTCAAAATGTCTTGCTTTTTCGAACATTTATTTCCTCCGTGCCAACTTTTGAGACCTGTAGCAGGCATCAAATTTGAAATGAGCTCATTTAGTGGATAAAAGTGTAAAATTTCTCCGTTTAAACATTTGTTATGTTATCAATGTTCTATTGTGAATAAAATAGTGGCTCATGTGATTTGAAAGTCTTTTCGCTTTCATTTTATTCAAATTTTTAAAAAACGTCCCAACTTTTCTGGAATTCGGGTTGTAAAAAAGATCAAGATATAAAAGGTATTTAAAAAAAAAGAAGATACTTCTCCTTTGAATATCTTTGATGTAGATTGTTTTGTTTTGGGCAAGCTGCCTTTTTTAAACATCACTGCTAGTTATATCAGGTTAAATGTTTCGGAGCGCATGGCAAGAACTGAGGATTTTGATGTGTTTTGAGTGATCAGCAGTTCTATATGTGTCTGACGTGTGTGTGTACGCCTGAACGCATTCCACAGATCTGTTACGACATGCTTACGGCAGTTAGCATCACTATGATCAAACACCCCCACAAATGAAACTGCCACAGAGAAAATGACTCAGGGATATCCCCTTATTCACTAGTGATCAGCTGCTTTTCATGCATCATGCATGTCGTCACAGAACGTCGACCGCTCAGCGCAGTTGGAGTTCATTCATTTACAGCTGGACTTTCTTCACTCATTAACTTGAAAGTTGAAAGTCTTAAATTCAAACCAAAACAAAAAGTCTGATTAGAAGAACATTCTGGTCTCTTAAAAATGGCATCAGCTTTACTCTGCACTATTAAAGGGGTCATGACATGGATTTTTTTAATTACTTTAATAGGTTCACTTAAAAAATTAAAGCGGTGGTTGATTATGATTTCACTTCTCTAACTTTAGTTAGTGTGTAATGCACTGTTTGAGCATAAACAACGTCTGCAAAGTTGTATAACGCTCAAAGTTCAAAGCAAAGGGAGATATTTGCTTTTAAAGAAATAGTTTTTTTTTAAGGACCACAACAAACATAGGGACTACACGACATTCCTCCCGGCTTAGTGACATCACTAACCCTAAATTTACATAAACCCCGCCCCCGGGAACACACAGTCCATGTTGGAAGAGTTGTTGTAGTAAAGCACATTTGTGAGTCTGCTCAAGCTGTCGCATCCGTCTTTTCACATGCAATACAGTACATAACACAAATGCAATAGCATGTCACTCTGTTGGCATTGTGGTAGATTTTTTCTCTAAACCTAACAATCTGGGGTGTCTCCAAATGGACACCCAACTCTGTACCTGGGTCTCGTCTCCTGGCGACGTCCCCACTTGGGTACCTGATACCTGAGTCTCGTCTCCTGGCGACGTCCCCACTTGTGTATCTCACCTAGTCTAACTACCTAGGTCTCGTCTCCAAATCGACGTCCCCACTTGGGTAGATTTTTCCCTAAACTCAGTAATATCTTTAGACGCCTTGTGGCCTATATTGTATTTTTCTTTTCAAAATCAAAAACAATCAAGTTAAATAATAGCTAAATTTGAAACGGTCTCTGTAGTGATCATTGAAAATGCAGCACCTAGTCCACACGGCTGATTGTCTTTCTGTGTGGATTGTCATTCAGTTGAACTTCAGGCTGATACATTGGATCATCAGGCTGTGATGGCACTCTCCTCGGTCTGGCTTTTGCATCCATCCTGCCACAAAATGTCATAATGCATGGCAAAATTGTCTTTAGGAAAAGTCTCAAGTGAATTGTCACCTTTGCACTGTCTCAGTCCCTCCATGTGACCCTTCTCAGAAGTGTCAACTTCCTCTTTCAGGAGGGCGGCTGCAGGCCCCACTTCCTCTTTTATTTGTCTGCAGTCATCCCACTTTTCAAGGCAGCTGTCTGAAATCTTGAACACACAGAGAACCGCAAAAATCAAATTAAACAGCTTAATTTCCAAAAGTCTCTTCTGGTTTACAACACATCAATTCTTCAATTTATTAAAAAGCTTAGTCCTTCTTCTTCTTTTGCAAAGACGCAGGAAAAAGCAGAAAAACTCTAATTATAATTATAATACAGTGTATAATGTAAACAAAAATAATTCTGTCTTTTCTTTTTTACAAGAAACCAAAATAAAATGACTGTAAGATGTCTGTTATGTGCTTGTTCAAATCACAATTTCTATTTAAAGTTGGCCACCCAATCTCATTCTCATACTATGCACAATGCACAAAAAATGATCTTAGTTAACATAAACCATTGACTCTTAGAATCTCTGCAATGGATCAGTTTTTCCACACTGTCTCCCACAAGGGATAACGGGATACAAATTCTAGACACCTTCATATATAAAGTATAATATTTAAACACGTACAGTTAATATCTTATTATTTATTCATCACTTTAAGAGCACCTATTGCTCGGTTTTATATATCTCATCTACATAGATACATAAAGTCTAACTCATAAAAGTTTCTTCATGACTCAAAATTTCCTAATTATCACAGAATGCATATTCCTATTATTATGATTTATAATTTTAACAATTTCTTCATTTTTTTAATTGATCTCAAAATGTAAAAATTCATAAATCTCAGAATAACAATATTGATCTATTTATCTTGTTTCCACATGGAATCTTTCTTTATCTTTCTTTAATTCAATCAAAATCAAAGTCTTTTTCAACCAAAAGCAAGTTTCATTACTGCAGCATTTCAGGGTATTTTCCCCTCCTGGATCTGGTTTCCAGCATGACAAGTTGCTATTTGCAGAACAAAGTTTCATTAGCAGCTTTCTGGGCGCACTCTCAAAAACAACAAATAAAATACTCAACATATACTAATTTGGTTGAATTTAACCATAATCATTCATTGCCCTTAATAGACAAGGTAAAAATATTTTTAGCAAAGGTAAAACATTTTTTTTTAAATCACTTAAATCTTTTAGATGTGATTACCAGTTTTCTTCAAAATTGTACTTAACAGAATTAGCCAAAATGGTCCCTCTGTCGAACAGGGTTCTGCAGTCTGGCAGAGTGAAGACAACGTGGTTCCTCGCTCCCCGTCCATCCGACAGAAGCCACTTTCCGACCAAGTAGTTAAAGGAACTTAGTTCTAGGAACTGTCCACTTCTAAACAGTTCTATGAACTACTCTCCCCCAAACTCAGTTTTGCTGTTTGCGTTCGCACTGGCCAAGTGGCCATAGGAACTGGTAGGAGGGGTAAGGGAGTGACGCAAGCACGGTGACTTTTATTTTGACGGCGCGACAGACCTTTATTTTGGCGGCGCTGAGAACGCCAGAGCAAACAATGCTCGCATTCTCTGTGTTTATTAGTTAGCGATCTGTCTAACAGTACTGTTTAACATGTTATTAGATAGAACTGTTATAGAAAGTAGACAGTATTCATTCGATTCACATGACGTCACTGTAGCTTTGCTCCGCCATCTTTGCGACCGCGGCGGTCTCAGTAATGCCTGCAATATGTTGTGCAGTTGGCTGCAACAACAGCCAAAAGAGGAACCCTGAACTGGTATTTCATTCTATACCAAAAGAATAGAGAAGAGAGAATCATTTATTTAAAAGACTTGAAGTCTCATGTTGGTTTGTGGTTAATTATATAGGGCTGTCAACTCTCACGCATTGAGCGTGAGACTCACGCAATTGACACTTTTCACACGCTCTCACGCCACACATCCATTTTCTCACGCACAGAAAAATTGCGGAGCAAAGAGGTACTTTTAATATTAAACTAATTCTCAGCTCTTAGATTCCGTCAATTTAATTACGAAATTCAGACAAAAATACGTTTGGCGCTTGTAAATGTGACGTGACAGATCGCTGAGCGCCAGTTCAAGTGCACGTGAACCGATCATCTGTTACTTTTTATTTAAAGATGCAGTACAACTTACCGAAAGTATTCATAATATCGACCAATTAAGTGTTTTTCAACCACGGAAAGAGGTCAGTATAACAGCAGGAGAACAATGTCACATAACGTTACATTTACCTCAGGAAAGCCATTTAATGACCATAGCATGCTAATTGAATAGAAAAAATAGCTAGAGAGGAGATTTTGCTGAGCACTATATTACATATTTATTATATTTTTACTTATGTCATTAAATAATTGTTATTATAACAAAAACTGCATTATATTGAATGCCCTCTATGTTTACAGCATTAGGTGAGATGATTTTTTTAAATAAAATTGAAAATAAACCTGTATCCAAATTAGTCAATACTGAATCAAAATCGGAATCAAATGACAAGAATGGAAATGAAATCTTGAATTTTTTGTCAAGCAATAATAAAAACTGTATCCTACCAGTCATTGTACAATGTAAACATTGTAACATGTTGTCACTGAACTTCATAAAATTCTATTTAGTTTGGGTTAGTTTATCATGGTAAGTTAGTAAGATTTGGGGTTGTTTTTAATATGTCTGTCTGTTAGTTAATACCTACCTAAATCTAATAAATATTTTTCTGAAGTTCATAAAGATATTGTCTTCGTCACATGCGCTTTAGATGTTATTTTGTGTTAGTAACGTTAACGTTAGCTCTGCAGAGGATGCATAATCTCAGCCTTGAAATGCATATTAAAGGACTAGTTCTTCCAAAAATGATAATTCTGCCATCATTTACTCATCTTTATGTGCAAATCCTTAAGTTTACTTTCCGTGGAAGACAAAGGGACATTTTTGAATATGTAGCCTAATGGAGACTCTTCTTGTCGATGTAATGAAAGTGAATGAGTAACGTTAGCCTACTGGGGGCTGTCGCGCAAAAAATAATAATAATAAAAGACAAAAAAAAAATCACAAAAGTATCATAAAAGTGATCTAATATGACTCGTCCGTTATATTAATATCGTTATTTATTCATATGATAGCTTTATGTGACGAACAAACTGCAATTTAAGTCAATTTAAGCTTACCTCTTGATAGCTTTTAATCGCAGCCGAATCATTCAAAAAGATTCGACTCGAAAGATTCTTTCATTTCGATATTTGTGTGTATTAAACCTTCTCTCTGTAATTGAACATCTGTTCTTTCGGACAGATATCGTCAGTCTTTTATGATATTCGGCTGATGTCTCTGGCTGTGCTGATGGACGGATTAGATAGATTCATTCATGCCAGCCGAACAGCTGCAGATTCATAGATTCATTCATGACATCGCCTCGACTCTCATGAACGCGCGCCATGAAGCTCTATGACTTAAGTATTTCTATATCATGAAAAGCCAATTGGGGCAAGCCTGGGGCAGATAATAATGGACTAAAGAAAACTGGGGGTAAAAAATAAGGATCGGAGCCTAACATAGAAATTTTCTCCAGGTATCTCTGTCTCTCTCTCTCATTCAAATAGGCAGTTTGGGCGGCCATACTGGGCGAGTTGGTCGCAAATATGGCGGCGTTCTATTTGTAGTGACGTAGGTGGCATCTATGAATATGAAAAAAAGGTTATTAGCCTATGCCGTGTGGTTGATGTCCAGTGTTGCTAGCTGAGCAGATAAACATAATCATGTTTGGCTTGGTCCCCTCAAAGTTGCGTTGGATTTTCTCTTCAGCATAAAGGTTTAGAGACCCATCTATCACTGTTTTCCATGTTTGTATAGTTAGTTACTGGAGTAAATATATAAGCTATAATCTGTGTGTTTACATTATAGCTGTTTTAAAAATGGCGGGTGCTGGTGTTCCGCGTGCGTTCGGTCAATCAGCGTACACTAACGTCACGAGTAGTTCCTATTGATACTTTGCAGTCACGTGACTACCACGGATACCTGGCGGGCAACAAACGGGTATTTTCAACGTAGAGTCCTGTAGTTCCAGGACTTTCTAGTAGCTATCAAGTCTGATAGCGAGCTAGCTGCATAACTATGGACTAGGAATAACTCCAAGGTAGCTAAATTGTGTAAAGCAGACTATTTTTTTTTTTAAGATAATCGAGCAGTAATAATTCCTCCGTAAATAATCTAGCTCTACTGTTGGGTCATCTATGGTTCTCATTGAAAATCATAGATATCGCAAACCTCAAAACAACCTATCACACACTTCTGTTATTGTTAGCAAAAGATGGAAGCTGTTACTGTGCGTTCACACCGCCACCGGTGAGAGCGTCAAAGTGCCCGGAAATCATTCATTTTCAATGAATTTTGCCGCTCTCGCCGGCGGCGGTGTGAACGTACAGTTAGTCTAGCTTAGACTCATAACACAAACAGCTGACTCGCCGAACCAGCTGGTGAATACTGGTGGTGTTGATTGACAAAACTACGGTAACTTAAAGACACGATTAATTACATGATCATACACCCATTGTATTCAAACAAATGTTGAAATTACCTTTGATGGTAATATGCACAGACGTGTGTATACTGTGAAGTTTGCTTATCTCATCTGCGGTTAGTGAATCCAATTGCACAACAACTATCTGGCATGTCGTTTACACCTCAAAACACCAACTTTTGTATAGTAAAACTGGCGACCCTTGATTAGTTTACTGGGTTTCGTTGCTGGAGAACGACGTTCTTGCCCGCCAGCCAGTACTTGTGACGTCACGTGCAAAGTATCAATAGTGCTGGTTTAGACCCTTTCCGAAGTAGGACTTAAATTAGTTCCTCCAAATGGAGTTCCTAGAACTAAAATCGTTCCTAGTTCCTGCGGTGCGAACACGCCGACATCCGGGTACTTTAGCCTATAGTTCTAGGAGGAAAAGGTTCCTCCAGTCGGAAAGCGGCTAGAGGGAGATTCCGAGGACTCCTGGATCTGGCCCGCCAAAATGTGGTAGATTTTTTCTCTAAACCTAACTATCTGGGGTGTCTCCAAATGGACACCCAACTCTGTACCTGAGTCTCATCTCCAAATCGACGTCCCCACTGGGTAGATTTTTCCCTTAACTCAGTATTAACTTGTTCCCCTAAACTAACTTACTTCCTAAACTAGCTTCCTGCGCAGGAATAAATTGACAAACAGACCTGCAAATGTCCTTTAAATGCTTTAATCACGGCCAGGAGATCTTCCCGAGCAGTTCTCAGGGAATCTCTCCCAAGAAGGCCGGAGGATCTCAGACAAATTCCATTGAGAATCCCACCGAAAAATACATATACAGCAGTTTTTATAGTATAGAGGTATGACATAAATTTCATGCTGCATTACATAATTTCCCCACTAATTGATTGGTTCTTCATATTCAAACCCCTCTGTTACTAGGTAAAGCAAACTTTGATCTTGTGATTACTTATCTCAAGGTTCTAACGATGACTTCATTGGTTAATCACAAGATTCTAACAGACTGTCTAGTTTCACTTCCCCTTTCTGTATTTATACACAGACACATACACTCAAAGTCACAAGTTTTTCCCCAAAGAGTTTGGACACATTAAAAGCATATGAATGTTGTTCCTGTAAGAAAAACAAATGTTAGTTGATTAATTAAAGTTGATTAATTAAAATCCATTCACAGCATCTTACAACAGTTCCCACACGAGCGATTTTATAGATTATCATGACAGAATATCAAAGACTTGAAGATAGTTATCTCCACATCAGCAACATACATTCATCAACTAACCATTCGGAAACGTCCTGTTGAATTCTAGCCTACATGTTGTCACTTCTTCTTGAGTCTCTCCATCTTTGTCCGACTCCAGTTTAAAGGGGGGGTGAATTACTGTTTCATGCATACTGAGTTTTTTTACACTGTTAAAGAGTTGGATTCCCATGCTAAACATGGTCAAAGTTTCAAAAGTTAAGTTGTACGTTTGAAGGAGTATTTTTGTTCCAAAAATTGTCCTTCCGGTTTGTCACAAGTTTCGGAAAGTTTTTTCCGAGTATGGCTCTGTCTGACGTAAGAGAGGGCGGAATTTCCTCATATGGGTCCTAAGGGCTCTTCTCCGGTAAGATCGCGGGCGCGCGCGCACTCATAAAACAGAGCAAGAGAGTGAAAGCAGTTCGCCATCAAAGCGCCCTGCCCGGCTTTTGGGAAGTCAGTGTCACCAAAGAAGTGTGTTTTTGGTTGCCAGGGCAAGAACGGTGAGTAAAACTGTTGAACAAATGTCTCTGTGTGTTGTTAGCTCGGCGCGTTAGCACAGCTTTAGCTTCGCCCACACGGCCCGCCCCCAGCCGCTCGTTTTTTTCCGGAAAGACTCGGTACAGCCAATCTTTCAATTAAAAATATAATAAAACAAAAGACTTTTTGGAGATATGAAGGATGCAATATTACTCTATAGGTACTCAAGATTAACAGGAGATTGAGTGAAAATGAGCATTTCACCCCCCCTTTAACCCCCCCCGTTATCTAACAGAATCAACACCCATCACGATACGATATCGGTTCTCTCAGCCAGCGATATGATATTTGCTGATACCTCAAAAAATTCTGCGATACGATTATGATTCGATTCGATTCAGGGCTATATCAATCAATTATCGATATTTAGATATTATGTGCCAAGTTTACACAACCAGTTACATTTTTATTCACTCACAAATGCAACCAAAATAAATAACATGAACGTTTAATTAAACTCTTTGAAAATTGCACACGCTCTCCCAATTGGGACATTTACAACAGAAGAGTTAATTTGCTAAAACAGATAACTCCTGTAACACTGTTCGATGTTATGTGAAGGAGGAGGCGGGAACCGGCGAACATTTAACAACTTTAATAACAAAAGAACACAAATACAAAACGAAAGGGTTGTTCGTGTTCAAAACGTCCCCTCACGGACGACTGCTGTCACAAATAATAAAACAAACAAAACACAACATAAATCCAGGCCTGTCCTCTCGTTCTTCACTGTCGTCGCTCCTTTTATGCTTCCGCTCCTCCCTGAGAGATACGAGACCGGTGCGTCGCGCAGGTGTCGCTCATCAGTAATCACACCACCGGCCTCGCGCCGTTCTCCCACGGCCCTCGGCCTCGTCCTGCTCGCCACAACTCCGTTCTTGTTCATTTTTTTTATTTTTTATTGTGCATTCCAAGTAATATCAATCAAATTGCAGCTGGGTTGTTTTGATTAAGTAATAATAACTCAAAAAATACAGGTAACTTACAATTTAAAGTTCATTGAAAGTATTTTTTTAATATATATATATATATATATATATATATAAAAGTTAAACAAACAATCGTTGTTTTGGCAAAAGCAGATAACTCCACATTTCTTTTTTCAGAGTTAAACAAAACCAAGTAATTGCCATGATATATAATAAAACACTCGGCTAATCTTTGTAACGTTAATCTCCTCAGCTGACATAGACACCTGACAAACTTTATTGTTGTGATTACACGCAATACAGGGAGTGTTTCCCTCACTACTAACACGCCGCTTTAGCAAGCTTCCATGAAAAAGTTTCAGCTTTTATTTTCCTTTTACACCCCAAAGAAGATATCACGGGTTCATCAAGTTCGTTGAAATTATCCATCCTCGATCACTTTTAGTCAGCTTTAACGAAACTCCTCTCAGCTAGCGCGTCTTTTCGAAGTGACTAGCAGCCTTGTCAACTGACCTTCACAAACAACAAGGGTGCTTGTCGGTTTCTGCTGTAAAACATGAACTCGCGATGCCTTGACAGTGGACAAAACTGGCTTTTGTGGCAAAACGTGTTATAAAGACACACCGGCAGACAGTATGGTGAGTAAATGAAAATGCGTGGAAATGTGTAGATGGACGTTACGTGAGGTTGTGGAGAGTGTCAAAATAAAGGTACCGTGTATCAATATTTTACGTGTGGCATTGATGCATCGTACCGTTAGACGTTTGATCGATGCATCGATCCATATTGATGTTTTGTTACTAGTGGTGGGCCGTTATCGGCGTTAACGCGCTGCGTTAACGCGAGACTCTTATCGCGCGATAAAAAAAATATCGCCGTTAATCTATTCTCCAAGTTGGGTTGGGAGATGACTCAAGCTACACAAGCAATGATGACGCAATCTACCCGCGGCCGCGAGGTAAACCCGGCTGCAACGCATATTCGTCGTCATCTTAAGTAAACACGGCTGAAAGTATAAGCTGGTGAAAAAGATCACATCTTTTGCAACATCCATTATTTGGATTTGGTTCAGATTTAAGCCGTCCGACAAACAGCAGCAAACTATAGACAGAGTGTGTGGGGTAACGGTTTGGTAAGTACACACGACTAATCCGTTCTACCACCTCAGATTCAAAACGAAACATTATATCACTGAATACCAGCGCGTATTATTCCCATTCCAATATATTTTAGTGGTGTAACGTTAACACATAATCTCCGTCTACGCCCGATTTTCAGAATCGTTGTTGTGTTTCTTTTTAACTGAAAATACATCAGTTAGACAATATTCTAATTTTAAATTTGGGGTTTCATAAACTCCAAGCTATAATAAACATTAGACCTACCGTATTTTCCGCACTATTAGGCGCACCGGATTATAAAGCGCACCTTCAATGAATGGCCTATTTTATAACTGTTTTCATATATAGGGCGCACCGGATTATAAGGCGCATAGAATAGAAGATACTGCAGTCGTTTGACTGGGTTTGCGTTATGCAGTGGTCACCAACCTTTTCAAGCCTAAGATCACATCCAAAGTCGAAATGTAAACCAAGATCTTCCACTTGCAAAAAAATATATAAAAAAACAAGTGGCTGAGCTGTAAAACCTTGTACTCGACGCGTCCGCATGAGCGCGAAGGTAATAAAAAAAAACTAATATCCGTCTGCTCGGGCAGATTCGGCTTAACAGCGCACGCGCCTCCGCATCAGAAGATGCACGACTTGAGCCGAATCTGCCCGAGCAGACGGATATTAGTACATCTCATCATCACACCGGCACCCAGTTTGCGCGTCTAAATCAGTTGTATGGTCTGGTGTTCAGTCTAAAACAAAACAGTTGCGTCAAGTATAAATGCCTCGTCTGTTTGGGAAGTTGCGCGCGCAGTCAGCGGAGGCTCGCGCTCCGGTGCCAGCCGACAGTATAAACAAGGTTTTAAGTCAGCGGTTGTTTTACAGACATTAACATAAGGCGCCAGGTCCATATATATAAGGCGGTCCGCACTATAAGGCGCACTGTCGTTTTTTTAAAAAATGAAAGGCTTTTAAGTGCGCCTTATAGTGCGGAAAATGCGTACTTAAGTCTCTGCAGCTAGTGTAGCCTACTTCAATTTTATTTATCTGCAAAATTATGTTGTATACTTACAGTTTTGCACAATATATGTTCTCAAAACTACATATACAGTATATTATAATAAAACCATTTCAGAACAGGTTACACAGACCCTGCTAAACAACTGCTAAATGTATTTTTTTTAAAGGGTGTATGTAGTTTTGAGAACATATATTGTGCAAAACTGTAGGTATACAACATAATTCGTTGTCGCTAGAGGCTGCAATGTATATCACAATATAGATTTTAGGCCATATCGCCCATCCCTAATTGATAGCCTATAGTAGGCCTAGTTGATTATAACATAGGCCTACCTAATGTTGCCTACGGACGGTAACAGTACAGTAGTAACCTTTTACAGTGAGTAGAACAGCTTTCTCAAGCAGTTTGTGATGCATTTTGGAAACAGGAGATGAGCCCCTGGTCTAATGCGCCACCTGGCTTGAGAAACCCGTTCTCAAAGACTTACTTTTATAGTCATTATTTGGGTAGCACACATATTATGAATGCCTTCGGCAGAATTCAAATGAGCCATTTTAATCTAGATTAATCTAGATTAAAAAAAATAATCTATGCCCACCTCTAATTGTTACACCACCTACTTGCTATTATACAGTAGAGTTTTGAAAACATTATCCATTTAAACTCGTCGTTTACAGACAAACATTATGAAATCGTTTGTGCAGCTGCATTTAGAGCCAATTCAGCTGGCTCCTTCATCTTTCAACAAAAGTTTCTTTGCAAACTCTCCATTACACATATTTGTTGATGTCTTGCTCTGGAGGCAGGCATATGCAAATGTATTTGCCCATGTGACGTCACAGATCCCGCAATATCAAAACAAGCCGCTTTTGGAGCTTGATTAAATTAATGCTTTATTTATGTTGAGGAGGATGTTTTAAGCTGTGAAACTTGCAGGATGTTTTATTGGTGCAAAGACCTTTTTTATGTCAAAGGATCGAGGCAAATTTGATTTCTCATGTCATGACCCCCCATGTGACAGTTTGTTGATGTTAGAAAAATTAGCAATGGTTAGATTGTCAAATGTTTATGAACGTGTGGTCTCAAATATGCGGTAGGGAAGAGAAAAACCACATACACACACACACAAGCTAAAACTTTTTAGATGTCCTTGAGAATCTCCTTGGGAGTTAGCAGTTTATGTTTGGTTGATTTGTTCTGAGACACAGTCTCTTCTATAAGAGTTTCCATGAACAGGAAATGTTGTAAGGTTCACAAGACTTTGGTGGAACTTTTTGTTTTGGCACATTTTTTGATACATATTAAATAGAAAATAGGTCATGCACAATGAAATGTGACGGCCCTCTGAGATAACGGAGTTTGTTAGCGGTTGTAAAAGACACAATTATAGGTCAGTGTTCCATAGAGAGCAAATTACACTACTGTTCAAAGTTTAGGGTCAGAATAGCATTTCCAATTTCCTAGCGTCGTGTACCCAGTGTGATTTGTCTCGATCAACACTATTTACATTCTCAACACTCATTCCTTATCTTATTGTGCATGATTCATCTGTACGATCAAATCAATATTGAAAACGTATTCTCTTCACTTGTATTGCTTAAATTACCAAATAAACATGTATTACAATATTTAGTAACTAGAGTAAATGTAAAAGCAGTCCAAATTTTCACAGACCAAACCACATTTTTACATGCACAATTTATTGTTACCCAGGGTACTGATTTTGTCTGTGATCGACACTATTTTGAAAAAATTGGGGATTTACACACAGTTTGAACTCATATATTGTTAAAAAAAAAGTTTATACTGTTGATTAATTACTCTAATTACATTTATTAATTTAGCAGACACTTTTATCCAAGCGACTTACAAATGAGAACAATAGAAGCAGTGAAACTAACAATGGGACAATATGCCAGTGCTATGACCCTTCCCATTTCAATCTAACGAAGTACATTTTTTTTATTTATTTTTTATTAATTTTTCACACCTTTGTTGATATTTCAACTTCAACAAGTTTCTGGATGGCACGTAAGTCTGAAGTAATGAGTTTAGGTAAAAGGGAGCAGAGCCAGTGGTTGTTCTATAACCAAACGTCAGTGACTTGAATTTGATGCGTGCGGCAACTGGCAACCAGTGCAATTTTGTGAGGAGAGGAGTGATGTGTGCTCTCTTCGGCTCGTTAAAGGCCACTCTAGCTGCAGCATTTTGGAGACACTGAAATTTACTGAGAATTTACTGAGAATTTTCTTTTGCCTCCTTTTCTGTTAGGACAAGGACTGGGACCAAGCTGTCACGTTCTTGCCAGCATCAGATAATAAAAAGCTGGAGAAGAAAAGGGGCCCTGGAAAAGTTAGGGTCATTGTTGGTCTGGTGATCTTGGCAGCCGTTTTGGCTTTGATCATAGGGGTTCTGGTCTGGCATTTCCATTGTAAGTCAATACTGCAGTCACAGTCAGCATAACACTGTTACCACTGTCAATAATGACAGTGTTGATCACATGTTTGTTTGTTCATGTCTCCTGCAGTCCGGAAGGATTTTAATTTACAGAAGATTTACACCGGCTCGCTTAGGATACAAAATCAAGCTTTTGTGGATGCGTATGAAAACCCAGACAGTGCAGAGTTTCAAGACTTGGCAAAACAAGTCATGTCTCAGGTGAGATTAAATTAAAGCTGCTTTTTCACATAGTGTTGACAGAGAAAAGTGTTTTTAATTTTTATTTTTTATTTCCATATTCAGCTGAAATCAATGTATTCAGAATCTCAACTACTGTCAAAATATTATGTTGGTTCCAGAGTTCAAGCCTTCAGGTACGTCTACATCTGATTGTCCACATTAAAAAAAGAATAATAATTTGGTCATGTACCTGCTCTTTAAGTGCCCCTATGTGCAATATAGCTTCTTGTGAATGTAAAAGTCTGCAAAGTTTTAAAGAACAAAGTGCACCACAAATAAAGTTATTGTTTCCTAAAGGAAAGAATTGATGCAAAACTGCTGAAACGAGTCATCAGCAATTCCAGTCTAACTTCCTGTTACATACAGTGTAACACATTTGCATAATGCCAGCCTATTGTCTTCATCGATGTTTACATTGAGCCGCCCTCAAACACTGTAGTTGTAGCTGAGGCCTAGAAGAGTTTGGTTGATTTTGTCGAGAAGACCCCTTTTTCAGCCCTTCAAATCCACTTTGCATGCACTTCCAAAGGATGAGGACACGCTGGAATTAATACAGAAAAACCGACACCATTCCTGTTTGTATCAAGCGCTGAGCAAGCCTCCGGAGCTATAATTCAGATATGGTAATGAGTGTTTTGATGCCAACACCTGTTGTAAGCAGTTGACCAATCACAACAGAGTGTGTCATATGACCAATCAGAGCAAAGTAGGCTCACAGAGCGACTGAATCTTCGAACAAACCATTTTTAGTCTCTTTGAGAAATGAAGTGATGCTGCAATGTATATAAGAAAATTAAAGTGTTTTTTGACCTTGGATGCATGTAAACCTATTATAGGAGACCTCCAAAACAAAATTAGGAACTTAAAATAGCACAATAGGGGCACTTTAAGTTTCATTTGCTTGCATGGCATGGCTTATTCACAAAATCAAAGAGCAGAATGAATAGGCAAATTGTTCAGCGACATCAACGAAACTATCAAGAACCGATTTTCAAAATAAAATTATTTGGCTAATTTTCGCCAAAAAGTACAAATTTATCCACAGGAATTCAGTGATCGAAGTGTGTCTGCTGTGAAATTAAAATTGGCCTTTTTTTCCCTTATGATTATTATATTGTTAGATGGTCAGACTCATGAGTGTTGCCTGTTTCTCCGTCTCCCTGCAGTGAGGGCAGTGTAATAGCTTACTATGAGTCAGATTTTACTGTTCCAGTGGGGCAGGACGCAGCGGTGGAACAGGCTATGAGCAACTTAAATAACAAATATAGCTCCAGTAAATCTATACGCAGAAGTGGGGAGAAACCAGGTGCCCTGATCTTCGATCATGTTGTGTCTTCAGGTAATAAAAGTTCATAGTACATCCATTAGATAGTTTGGATAGATGGATGAATCTCATTAAATGTGTAGAGCATATTTTTCTGCAAATTCAAAATTATAATTTGCATAATTCAATTCACATTTATTTGTATAGCACTTTTAAAAATTCACATTGTTTCAAAGCAGCTTAACCGAAAATGCCTGTTTCTACATTACAATTTAGAGTAATCTGTTATCGGAGGCAGTTGGCAGTTGTGTATGTTGATTCAGAGTTGGCATCATCTGAAGCAGTCTTGCACGGGTCCTGTTTGGTAAACCCGCGCCTGCAGAACTCAACAGAACACCCGACCCGTTACCCGACAGCAGCACTTGTTTAATTCCGTACCCGACCACGAACCGCACCCGCATTAAATATACATCAGGTAGACAAAAAAATATATTTTCTCATGTAACACAATAAATCAAACCAACATTAGGCATTATGAGTTATGAGTACAACTGCAAATTGCGTTGTAATTGGAAACCTTTGACGGTCTTCGCACTACAGAATGTGAACACATCTAAACACGGGACCGCATGAAAGCAGCTGTCCATCGGTGGGTACCGAATTGAGTTGAAATAGTCTTGACTCTTGGACCCGCAGTCCGCCCTTGCCTATTGATTCCCAACCCGAACTGCAAATGACAATGTAAACAGATCGTTCACCCGTTGCAGCAAATATTAGCACATCACCCGCCGGATGCCCGCCCGCGGGGGTTAGCCTTATCTCTTCACAGGTGTTGGGTCATCCGAAATGTTCTTAAGAAGCTGGATCCAAACTGGTCTCTAGTTACCTCGGGATGGGCATATTGAGATAAAACAGAAAAGTAAATGTAACATAATGAACTTAGCTGGTGTTTATAACATTTTGAGCAATAGATGGTTAATGTGAATTTGATCTAATATAACTTATGAGATGCATTATGTAAATGTAAAATATTTCGCAAATACGAAAATGCTCTCCCTCCTTTAGTGGACTTAGATATCCTAGGTACTACCAGAAGCCTTGAGTTTTGTGATCTTAAAGAGCATGATGTACTGTAGGGCGATAAGGAACATCTATTTAGGGTATGTTTACACGACAACAGTGTGCTAAAAATGGAAGTTTTTCCTTTGTGTTTTTCGCGTACAGACCACAACGTTGTCAAAATGATTCCCGTTCACACGGATGATCCACGAAAACAACTAAACGCGCTGTGTTATTCATGCCAGGCCAGTCTATGGCGATGTCACTTTGTAAAGAAACACTACACGCCTATAGACCGAACACGTAATACACATGCGCATGACGTCATCGTTTTCAAACATTTCTTTCAAAAAAAGTTTATGGAGATGATATTGGTATCATTTTCAAAAACTTGCACTTTGAAACCCATTTTTTTAGTTGAAAATGGTGTTGTGTAAACGGTTATTTTATTTTGAATTTAGTAATTAGATTTAGGGGATGTGTGCATTATTGTCATGAAAGATACTTTTTCCTACAAAGTAGGTTTAATTTCCCCTGAGCAAAAAAACAAAAACAAAAAAAATTATATATTTTTTTTGTTTTTTGTGATTGTGGGTGAAATGTGACCTTGTTCTTCCCATGTTTTGTGAGATTCATCCAGATACTGATCTCTAGACTGCATGCTATCATGTAAAAACCTGAATGTCCATGATACTGAAGCACAGATGCTTGTCTTCAGCCAGATTCATTATAACTATGTCAATCTTTCATTAACAGCTCTGGACACACGTTTGTTCTCAAATGCCAGGAGTGAGTTAGTCCATTACATACATCTCTCAAATACTGTCTGTTCCAAAACCTAGTGAACTGCCTCCATATCAAGCAATTTAAGGTATCATGGGTATGCTCCTGAGTCCTGACATGAAGGCTATTCCATAAGGTAACTTAAGGCAGCATCGCCATGAGCAGTCTGATAATGCATTGCAACAAGGTTAGTGAAAAAATAAATCAGAGATGGGTAGACTTGATAGACTTGAGATCAACCTATCAAAGACTTGAGATAAACAAAGGCTCATATTACACTCATATTACTATGAATGGGAGAAAGTGGCTGGTCCAGCCTTGATTTAAGCATTTAGAAACAAAATTTGTGAGACAGTTGTTGTCAATTTCAAATATAAAATTTAATCATAAGGCTTGGTGAACATTTAAAGTTAAGTTATATTTGGTTAATAACAAAGGATGTCTAATCAATTGATTTCGCATAACTTTAAAAAAATAAAAAAATATTATTATTTGAACAATAATAATAATGATAATAAAACCGTTTTCTGATTTAATTCAAAATGTATTATCAAAACCAGTAGGAATCAAATGAATGCATAAACCTTTTAACAATTTAATAAACATTTTAAAATGTATTAAAATTAAATTTGAGCGTTTCC
This sequence comes from Scardinius erythrophthalmus, assembly GCF_964197995.2. Lineage (NCBI taxonomy): Eukaryota > Metazoa > Chordata > Actinopteri > Cypriniformes > Leuciscidae > Scardinius > Scardinius erythrophthalmus. Next base: position 42,943,750 of record NC_138228.1, read on the forward strand.
TTTCATTTTTTTGGCAAACAAACTGCAGCACGAAAAATGTTGCGATTCCTTAAAAAAAATTTTAATAAGCTGTTTTATTTGAGAAGTACATTGTACTGTAAAATAGTAATATTTCTGTCATAATTTCTTCAAGTTAAACCAAACTTTTATTTTGGCTGGAGTGTATCTTACCAGTTTTCTCAGCTGAAATGATGAGGTGAACTGCCAGAGCAGCTCTGGAGATGAAGTTCATGCGGCGTGTCCTGATATAGTGTGACGGCAGACGTTGAGAACAGTTTTGTGCATTGCAGAAATCATAGGGCTCCAAGTTCAGGAGGTTTTGGAACAGGAATTAATTTCCTAAGCACATTCATACTTATTATTGTACAGTGTATAATAAATGTATAAGAATAACCTTTTGTTTTCCTTATGTCTAGCAAGTACTAGATACTCCCAGCACGCCAGAGGTACTGTGGATGAGATCATTAAATCACCGGGTTTCCCTGACTCCCCATATCCTCCAAACTCTGTTGTGCAATGGCAGCTTCGGGGAGACCAGGGCTATGCGCTGAAGTTGGCTTTTGACACCTTCAACCTGGAACAAAACTGTGCAAATGACTTAGTGAGAGTGTATGACTCTTTGGTTCCCGTGGATAAATTCCTTATGGCAGAGTAAGGGAATGGTGAATTGTGTTTGTGGCTGTAGCGCCATCTGGTGGCTGAATAAGCTACTGAAATATCAACATAGGTGTGAAATTTCAACATAATTGAGTTTCTTTCTCTCTCTCAAACAGGAAGTGTGGCTACTATTCTCCCAGTGATCCTCTAACCTTCATCTCATCTCGAAATGTTATGCTGGTCACCTTGGTAACCAACGATAAAGGGAATTATCCTGGTTTCAGAGCCCGTGTCTCTCAGATCAAGCGAGATGGTAAAGATCAATCCTGGCTGGCTGAACAAAAACATACTTGACTGATTGTATTTTTTATATTTATTTTTTTTATCTCTCACTGGATCTTCCCTTTCAACAGATATCACATGTGGTGGATCATTGACTGGATCCTCTGGTAGTTTCCAATCACCGAACTTTCCTAATTATTACTCCCCCAACACAACATGTCAGTGGGACATCGAGGTGAGGCCCAAACACTCATGTTGAACCAGTTCATGTCCTGATGAACCACTTTTATAAAAGTGTTTGGTGCTTTATGAGCACTCATCTGTATCTATTGTTTAAAGGTTCCAGTTGGCAAATTCATCAAGCTGAAGTTCCCCAAGTTTATGGTTTCAACAGAGAGTTGTGCAGATTATGTGCAGATTGCTGGTAAGAGGTCAGTAAATTAGAGCTTCAGTTAAACTTTTCACAGAAATGTCTTTTGTCCGATCTGAATGATCTGACGTTTCTCCAAGAGTGCTGATGAAGCAGAGGACATTTCGCTTTTGGATCTTGGTCTGTATTTATGTCTTGTTTTCTAGTAAAAAAAAAAAAACATCCTTAAAACAATATTTATTTATTTTTAGAAGAAAAGGTTACACAACAAATGTTTCGTTTTCAGACAGAGTTCAAATTTAGTGAGGTTTCTTCTTCATTTGATCTTGAACCACTCGGCTGCACCATTCATTTAGCTGAAGATTTCATACTTGCATCACGATTAATAGTTAAAAGAATGCGATCTCTATTCAAACACCCATGCGATCTTATTCCTAAATGATTCATCTTTGTCTGTTAAACCTTTGACAAGTACGATCACACTGATTAAAATCTGCTTTGGTGCTGACGCTGACCCAGAGAGAGCAGTAGTCAAGTATAGGCATTTAACAGCTAATTTAATTTAACAGCTTTACAAACCTTTTGTCTTTTCGATCACACAGTATCAATATTGCTGTTACAATAACTCAACGGTAGCGGTCAAAATAAAGTAAATCACCTACTGAAAGTAACTTGATGCTTCAAATAAAGATTGTATCAGTTACATTGTTACGCCAGTAAGTGACCGCATTTGTTATTGAATCATTCATTCAAGAGATTCGTTCAAATAGCTAATTCATCCAGTAATGTAACAAGTGAAGTATTTATCAGCCATTAAATCATACATTCAAACTGATTTTTTCAAATGAAAATGAATGTATAATTTTTTTTAATAGACTGCAGTAATTAACAGTTTGTCAGAACCTCTAGTAAATGAAATGTTATTTTGTTTAGTTGTCTGTTCAGAATCATGGGAGAATTGTCATCTCCATTTTAAACAAGAAAAATACGATTCTCTGTTTATCCAGACTCTAACTTACATGCTTATTATTACTTTGCAGCAAATTGTGTGGGCAGCTGCCAGCTAATCATATGGTTACCGGCAACAGTAGCAAGATGACTGTTGTGTTCTACTCGGACTCATCATATGTAGATCGAGGTTTTAGCGCCACTTTTGAGGCCTATGAGCCCACTGACCGTAAGTAAATGCATTAAAATGGTTAACTGGTAAAAACTGGGTCACATTTTTGACCATTTTAGTAGTAGTCTGGCCTGAGGTGGAAAAAATAGACTTACTGATGCCAGTGATGGTGCTGTTACAGTTTTTAAAGTGGTGTCAATGTGAACATTAGAAAGTTAATTCAGTTTCTGAATCTCTCAGCCTGCCCGGAGATGTTCCATTGCAGCAACAAACGCTGTGTAAAACCAACAATGCGCTGTGACGGCTGGAACGATTGTGGGGACAGCAGCGATGAGAGAAACTGCCGTAAGTGTTCCTTGAACATTGTCTTTAATCAAACACACTTGCCCTCTAGCTCAGGCATACACTGTGATTGAATGTGGATGGTTCGTATTTCAGAATGTGACACCAGCATGATCCAGTGCAAAAACGGCTTCTGTAAGCCCATGTACTGGCAGTGTGATGGCGTAGATGACTGTGGAGATCGTACAGATGAGATTAATTGTGGTAAGACCCTTTGTCCTCTATCTTTTCTTTTCCTTCCATTTACTTCCTCTTCATCTCTTTCTGGCTGCATCTGAAAGCTGAAGAATGCTGCCTCCACAAGCAATAAAAGAAAAAGTCATCAAGATGCATCTTAATTCATTGCTTTTTTTAACATTCTATAAACAAAGATGACTTCATCTGGTCAGATTTAGAAGACAGCTTAGATGTATCCTTCATTCTCTATAGCTGCGTTTCCACCGCAGGAATTTCCCCCGGACAATAGGGATGTTGGGGTGGTACTCTGTGTGTTTACACCGCAGGAACCAAGGTCTAAATGAAGTTCGGGTTAAAAATGTTCCCCTCCGAAAGTCCCTGCTCGCGAAGTAGTACTTTTTCAAAGTTCAGGAACTTTCAGGGGTGGGACTTAGGCGCTGAACATGCTGATTGGTTGATTCCACCAGCATTTTATTTCAACCACCATTTTTAAAAGTCTGTTGTGGTGCGTGCAGTAACAGTTGTTTGCTATTCGAATCAACAATGGAGTTTAAAAAGTACGACAGATGGACCGATGATGAGGTTCAGGCTTTATTAAGCTTATATGTGGAGGACAAAATCAAACTGGAAAGTTGCGCGCAGTCCTACGTCACCAGACTAATTTGCCTTATCTTCACGGTACTTTAGACCCTGATGGAAACGCAGACAGCAACGGGTCTGGTGGGAAAAAAAATTCATGGGACAAATTGTTCCGGGTAATATTCGTGGAAACGCGGCTTATGATTTCTCACAATCCTGTACATGCAGTTTGACAATTGTTCACCAAAAATTCTGTACATTTTATAGAGTTTTTCTTTTAGATTTCTAGCCATTTCTACCAAGAAATCAGCATTTTCGTTTACTTGGTTATTTATAAAGCTTTACTGAAATTGTTCTAGATCCGATGGACAGTTCAGGTGGAGAGTCTGAATATATCATAAATAAAGAATATATAAAACATAAAATTAGACATTATTTAATAGTTAGAAATATCATCATTCAGCATCATTTTCTTTAATTTATGATCTGTTTAATGTAGTTATGTTAGTACACTGCCACTAAAACACTTCATACTACGGGGCTGTTGAATGCTTGAATCTGATTGGTTGACAAACGTTCTAAGGTGTGAAATTATTTTCAGGGAAACGCACAGCTAAAGTAGTTCCAGGCAGGTCTTGACCACATTACAGTTCCATATCACTTTGCGTAGTTAACTATAATAATGGAAAATAGGATGCAGTTCATAACAAGATTTTTTTTTTAGATTTTTATTAAAACACTGCTGTATGAAATAATAGTCAATAAAAGGTTTTTATGGCACATATAGTATTATATAGGAGATTATGAAGCTCATACTTGATGAGGAAAACACATCAATGTTATTCAGTGGCCCAAACTGAGCAAAAATATGCAATTTGGTGCAGATGTTGTTTATATGGCCACAAAGTTTGATGAAATTTGATAACTTGGTTAATAGACTACTTGCATAAATTGCAAATACAGTAAATATCAGTTGTCACTATGTCTCCCAATAATATCTTAGTAAAAGGATATCAAATTGATTTGTTTTATGATCAAAGCTATATAGGGTTTTTTTTGCGTGAGGGGGACACTAAACATATAATGCAACGCAATACGATGATGACTGAGAGGTGAAAAAATAAACGTTTCTCTAATGCCTGATGTATCGTATTTGATACATGCATCTAAAAAATATATTTTTTACAGATAAGTAAAGCAAACCTAAGTTGCTTCAGTCCAGTAAGAGTTCATGTTGAAATATTGATAACAATATGAAAGTTTACTTTATGAAAATCATTAGAGATTTCTCAGCATAAAGACATGCGTAGCATGACCTGAAGGTGGGCGTTCTTACAATTACTTCCTAAAAAAAGTGTATATGCATATAGTAGATTGTGTACAGATTTTTTCAACAAAGTTTTGATTGTTGATTCATGTATCAAATATGATTCAGCAGGCTTTATAGGGTTAATGTCCCTAATGATAGATATGAAGTGTTACTGATAAATTCATAGCGTAAAGTAAGAAAACCCTGTTTTAGGTTATTAGACATTGTTATTGAGACATGGAAATTAGTCCAAAATGAGTCCCATTTCCTCATGAGGACTTAAAGGGGTGGTTGGTTATAATTTAACTTTTTTAACTTTAGTTAGTGTGCAATGTTGCTATTTGAGCATAAACAGTTACAACGCTCAAAGTCCAAAGCAAAGGAAGATATTTGCTTTTAAAGAAATTGTTTTTTAAGGACTACAACAAATGGCTGGTAGGAACTACACGACATTCCTCCCGTCTTAGTGACATCACTAACCCTAAAATTTACATAAACCCCGCCTCCAGGAACACACAGTCCATGTTGAGAAGAGGAAGAGTTGTTGTAGTAAAGCACATTTGTGAGTCTGCTGTCGCATCCGTCTTTTCACATGCAATACAGTACATAACACAAATGCAATAGCATGTCACTCTGTTGGCATCTTACAACAGTTCCCACACGAGCAATTTTATAGATTATCATGACAGAATATCAAAGACTTGAAGATAGTTATCTCCACATCAGCAACATACATTCATCAACTAACCATTCAGAAACGTTGTTGTCACTTCTTGAGTCTCTCCATCTTTGTCCGACTCCAGTTTAAACATAAAAGGCAGAACAGTTTCTGACATTTTAGTGCGTGTCTGCCTGAGGTAATCGGAGGTGCTAACACACACACACACACACACACACACACACACCAAGCTCTTGAAGCTCCGCCCTCTGTGCCAGGAGCAGCAGCTCATTTGCATTTAAAGGGACACACACGAAACAACGTGTTTTTACTGACCCTCAAAAAGGGACAATTTTAACATGCTGTAAAAAAAATTCTGTGGGGTATTTTGAGCTAAAAGTTCACATACACACTCTGGGGACAACAGAGACTTATTTTACATATACCACCATTATACCACCCCTTTAAAAGTATAGCGGAGGATCTTTCCGAATTTTAGATAAGACCCGCCCTCTCCACTTTTTGAAAAGTTTGATTGATTCACCAGAATGATTGACAATTAGGTGGACCAATAGTATAGGTGATCCACCCGGAAGTAAAAAATCCTCCGCTATACCTTTAATGCTCCTCTGTTGACAGACCAGGCAGCTAAGCGACTGTCTTCTGTTTCAGATACAGCCTCTATCTCTCTCTTTATCATTCTCTCCCACACAGAAACAGATCTCCACACTTGCTTTGACTTAATTGTCCTCTTTTTTGGCAGGATGTAAGGTTGGAGAATTTAAGTGCAGTAACGATCAGTGTGTCTCCGAGAAGCTGAAGTGTGACGGGAATCGTGACTGCAGCGATGGCTCAGATGAAGATGGATGTAAAAGAGGTGACTATATTTTAGATAAAGAATGATGCAAGCTTGATCGGACAATCTAAACATCAAGTTAATTTTAGCATTATTTTAATTTTGATCACATTTAAAATATTCAGAAAATAATATTAGGGCTGTAAAAAATTACACAAAATAAAAGTGAAATACGTGGGGGTGGGAGGTGGGGGGTTACAGACTAAAATCTGTATTACATTTCTGTTTGTTTAACTGTTAGACCTACCTGAAAATCTTAAAGCACTGTTTACAAGGTTACATGGGTCAAAAACAATTAAAAAAGAATCTCTTTTTTGGTGCATTTTAGCAAAGCAGGTACAATTCTGAACCGGCCCACCTGGGCCAGTAGGAAAAAATCATAGCGTTAAGCCCTGATATATTAAAGGCAAAGCTAAATGTGACGTTTATTATATGGGTTTATGTGAAATTTGTTCACTTAAATGAAAAGTTATTTTTTTAAAAAGCCTATTAATGCTAAAAATTATAGCTTTCATTTATACTGTAATGTTGAATGGCTATAATTGAGAAAAAAATATATATTTAATAGAGACATCAGTATCAGTACTGGTATCATTGATACTGGCCTTCATTCACGGTGCTTAGTAAAAAGATGCCATTAAACACATATTTAAAATATACTGTCTTTATGTTGTTTATACATTATTCTGGATATTGAATGTGAAAGTATTACAACATAAATATATATTAAAAACTTTAATGTTATGTGTGATTATTCGTGATTTAATTACTGAAAAACGTGCGATTTAATTAGTTAATTCTTTTTTATCGATTGAAACTAGAAAATATATTTTACGGAAAATATTCTGAAATTTGAAACACTTTCCTTCTTTTCAGTCATTCTTAATGCTTGTTTTTCTTTCTTAAAGAACTGTCTTGTACAGTCCCAACTTTTTCGTGCAATAACAACAAATGCGTCACCAAAAATAACCCTCAGTGTGACGGGATAGATGACTGTGGCGACGGCTCCGATGAGTCCAACTGCAGTATGTGTCATTCACATCCTTACACACATACTTCTGTTCTCATTTCTGTATCCTGCTTGGTTTAAAGTTGATTTCTATCTCTCCCTCTTTATTCTCTAGACTGTGGCAAGAAAGCTTTCAAGTCGTCTCGTGTTGTGGGTGGGGAGGACGCAGTTGTGGGCGAGTTCCCATGGCAGGTCAGCCTCCACGTTAAAAACATGGCTCATGTCTGCGGTGCTTCAATCATCAATGAACGCTGGCTTGTGACGGCTGCCCACTGTGTACAAGACGACAAAATCAAGTGAGTTTCCTCTGTTTCTCTTCTCTCTTTTTTTATCTACATCTTTTACTTTAGAAGCTCATTAACTCAACAAAAATAAAAATCTTTAGAGCAAAATGTTTCACAAAAACTGTTGTGACACTTTGATTTACTTACAGCTTGCACCAGCGCAAACACTCATTTGGCATTAAACTACTGTCAGGATTTACTAAAGACATGTAGTGAAAAATTATCAATGAAAAAGCATGGACACAGTAATTTTTCACCTTAGTAGGAGTTTCCCTTTCAGATGAAAAGGGGAGGGGAGAGGAAAATTTAAATAAATCATGCATGATTTAATAAGGTTTGCGTTAGTTAATTTAGTGGTATTTGCACTATAGTACTATTATTTAACACCATAAAAAAAACATTTTGCTCTTGACTTGCTGTAATAGTTAAAGTATTAATCAAAATGATTCAATCCCCATGGCAAATCAGGTTGTTTGCAATGAAGAAATCACATAAAAGTAACAAATCGCTCAACACAACAAATGCTTCAAGTGGTTTCCCCAAATCATGAAAATGCAACATTTAATGACTTCTACAGTCTCAAAATTGTTCATCCTCTTCATGGCGGCAAGCATCTTTAATACATAGTAGAACACCCTTCTGCTGTAATGACCTTCTGCAAACGAGATGTATAACCAGACACCAGTTTCTGGCAGCGTCTCTGAGGCCTCCAGTTCAGTAACATTCATGGGTTTGCGTTCTGCAACCGCCGCCTTCAAATCCCACCAGAGATTTTCTATGGGGTTCAGGTCAGGTGACGGTGATGGCCACCGTAGAATCTTCCAGGACTTCTTCTGCAACCAAGCCTTGGTGGAATTTGTTTGGGATCATTGTCCTGCTGGAAGGTCCAACCACGCTCAAGCTTCAGCTTCCTCACTGACGGCATGACGTTTTCTCCTAGGATTTCCTGATATACAAAAATGAATCCATCATGCCTTCCACACGCTGCAGGTTTCCAGTGCCAGAGGATATAAAGCAGCCCCAGAGCATCATACCGCTGATCCACAGGGCTGAAAAATTCCAGTTTTGTTTCATCGCTCCACAGAACAGAATCCCAAAACGCCTGTGGCTAATTCATATGGTTTAGAGCAGATTGAAGCCGACTTTTCTTGTGCTTTTGGGTCAGTAGTGGTGTACGTCTCTGCAAGCTGACACCTCAGTGCCTGTTGCCACCAAGTCTTGCTGCAGGTCTTTTGCATTCACTCGAGGGTTATTCTGAACCTGCCTTCTCAGAAATCTGGTTCCAGCCATTGACTGTTCCTTAAACTTTGAACTTGCGAACTATGTTTCCAACGGTGTCTCTAGGAACATTTAATTCTTTCGCTTTCTTTTTGTATCCTGTTCCTTGTTTGTGAAGGGTGATGATATCTTCTCTTAACTTTTCAGACCATTCTTTTGACTTAGCCATATTTCTAACATGCAGTCAAATGTGACACTCAACAGTTCAGTTTGGATATTTCATGTGTTCTAGCTCAAGCACACCTGGTGCAACTAATGAAGCTCTTGATTTGCATCAGGTGTGTTTGAGACAACACCTGTTTTGCAGATTTTTGCTGCTGTTAATTTTGAAACTGCAGAAGTCATTGAAAGTTGCATTTTCAGTTGAATTTGGAGAAACCACTTGAAACATTTGTTGTGTTGTGCAATTTCAATTACTTCAGTTTGATATGTTCATTGCAAACAGCTGAAAAAGCAAAACAGAAAATGTCTGCCAATAAATCTGATTTGCAATGGGGGTTGAATCATTTCGATTACAACTGTACTTCCAACACAAATTTTCTCCACTCATGTTCATTTATTTGGAATACCTTGAGGAAGACATTATCCAAACTTATTGCTGGCTAAGCCATGTTATTTTTAATTTGCTGCATTTGTGTTGTTAGTAGATGAGCCACACCTGATTATCATTGGTTCTGCTGCATGTTTGCGACCCAGGGCTGTTGTGCTGCTCTTGGTAGACTGCTTTGGTCACAATGGAAATGAACTACTGCGTCTGTGTTTTTTTATCTGCACATTGTCAGTAAATCACCCACAGAACTTCCCATCGTCACTTTTAGCCGCTTTTCACGCTAATTTGCCAGCAAGTTTAGTAAATCTGGTTTTCCTGTGTAAACTTGAGCAGAACTGACTTAATACATTCACTAAACAATCACCAAAACACCAGTTGATTAAAATGAATAAGAAATATGGCTGAAAGAAGTTCTAAGAAAAGTTATAGTATCATTGGTTGTGTGTGTGTGTGTGTGTGTGTGTGTGTGTGTGTGTGTGTGTGTGTGTGTGTGTGTGTGTGTGTGTGTGTGTGTGTGTGTGTGTGTGTGTGTGTATATATAAATATATATATATATATATATATATAAATAAAGACTATTGCAACTTCCGTTTTGTGCCAACTTGAATAATTTTTTTTTTTTAAACAAAGTTAAATAGTGTAGCTTTAATATAATGAATATACTGTTTTCATTTGTCAGTTAAATTGGTTTTAGGCTTTAAGAGTGGAAAAGAGAAAACCTTCATCTCTGTATATCTGATGAATCCTCAGGTATTCCCAGCCAGGCACATGGGAAGCATACTTGGGTCTTCACACACAAAAAGATAAACAGACGGCAACGAAGAGATTCCTAAAACAAATCATTCCTCACCCATCCTACAACCCCTACACCTATGACTACGACATCGCTCTCATGGAGCTGGATACAGCCGTGACCTTCAGTGACACCATTCGACCCATTTGCTTGCCGAGTGCCACCGATGTCTACAACGCTAGTGACTCTGTCATTATCACCGGCTGGGGTGCCACTAGAGAGGGGGGTCAGTAAAAGAACTACACAATAATGCTTACACCTCTCACAAAGCCTGTCATATTTCATGAATTCTTATCTTTTTAAACTTCGTTCTTGTCTTTGATTTGTAATTGGCGTGTGTTTATTTCAGGCGCTGGAGCGATTGTGCTGCAGAAAGCGCGGGTTCGCATCATCAACGGTACGATTTGTGATAAACTAATGACTGGTCAGATCACTTCTCGCATGATGTGTGCTGGCGTTCTGACAGGAGGAGTGGATGCTTGCCAGGTGAGTTTCATGAACTTTAGCACACAAGTTTACAGGATTTTCTACAGATAGAAACCTATTTTAATGGACATTTTGATTGATTCTGAGGCCATTTTTTTTTTCATCAATTATAAACTTTAAAACCTTTTAAAAATTTTGTTTTGATTTGTTGTTTATATATAGTTGTGTTATTTATATTTTTTTACAATTTTCAATTTCTTTCTCACCATGAATATAGCCATGGTAGCTGGCATAGTGTTAAATTATAATCAAACACACAATTTATTTAGACAAAATCATATAGAATTTTTATATCAGCCATTTATAGGTTATTGACCATAAAATGAACATTATGATCATCTTTTTGGTATCGGTCAGAATTTTTATATTGTGCATCCATAAGTGCCATTTTATTTAATTGTTTCTCTTTATTTTATTTCCTCTCACTCCTGTTATTATCGTCCATTTAAATAACTCTCTTTATCTTTGCTCAGGGTGACTCTGGCGGTCCTCTGGCCTACTTGTCGGGTGACCGTATGTACCTGGCGGGAGTTGTGAGCTGGGGTGACGGTTGTGCCCGCAAAAACAAGCCAGGCATCTACACAAACGTCCCAAAATTCAGGGGCTGGATCAAGGAGAAGACGGGAGTATAACTTACCTGGAGATTATGATGAACTGAGAAATTTTATGAACTGTTTTGGTTTTCCTAGGCCACAAATATTTTAATAACACACATGGAATAACCCAATGTAGCCCTGCAAACAGAGGGATGGACATGTTGACCAGTTTTTGAATTTTTCAAAATTGTTTTATATATTTGTATATTTTATGAGGAGAGCGGTATGGGGTTTTTATTCTGTCTTAAGGTGTGTAAATAAATGTCTTATTTTCTCCTTTTAAAGATTTTGTGTTTTTTAGTAACTACATTCTTGAAGTGACGCTTTTATTTTTGGATTGTGAATGATTTAGTTGTTTGGTTCTGTACCTTCAGTTTTCTTTGTTTCAGAGAGTGTGTATTTCTGGAGTCACACACACATACTTAAATGTGAACATGCTTTTTATGACTTTTGTTCAAAATGTATGTAATGTGACTTTAAACAAGGTTTGAGTTTTTTGGAATCTGGAGTGCTCAGGGATTACATTTAACACTTTAAAAATGACAAAAAATAACAAAATTGTTTCATGCAACATGATTTACCAATTTAGCAATGTTTTACAAATAAAATGTATATCTGGTTAATACAGTGTGAAATGTGTAATGCGTTCACTAAAAGAGCAACAGTCGGGTTTCACAAGTACAAAATCCATTCATGTTCTCCATGAGGAGTTTTTGTTTGTTTTAATGATAACTTTAAATGAAGACTATGGATGTTGCCCATCTATAGTACATGCTGTCTGTATCTTTGAAAAATGGTGTTTAACAGCGAACTACTACACTACCCATGAATGGACACATTTGTCATATACGCACACTTTTATATACACTTAACATACTTTAAATGCAGAAACCACAACGGTCTACCATTTCTTCATTTCATCACATTTGTGTTTCCCCCAGTTTATTTAAATTATCTAATTTTGCAGTCTTTCAGGTCTTAAAACTGCATGGATAATTATATATAAATACAAGTGGTTACAAATCGTTTTAGTTTAAGACACTGCATAATTCAACACACATGCTTCTTTAGCTATTGGTGTAGGAACTATTTGCTGGCACATCGCAGTATCCGGACTGTAAACACAGGCGTACCAGAAACGGTCCCTTCAAGTTATCGCTCCGGTGTTGCTCCGTTTCGAGAAGCGTAAACATGACAAAAATGCAACCGACATGTGCATTACAATATCCGAGGAGATAATAATCACAACAAATATTATCAATGATAATGTGAAATTAATTGAAAAATGCATGAGTATTTGAATTGCTGAAAAGTGGAAGATTGGTTTACACTCATTAAAAATGTCCCACGAGCGAGAGAAGAGCCAGAGCTGGGACTGGGACAGTCCTCAGTGTCGAGCCCAGCTGGACGAGGTGTTTTTCCGCCAGCATGACTACATCCAGACGGGCAGCACTGAACACAAGGAGTTCTGGACCTTCTTCGAGCGCTTCCAGAGATTCAAAGCCAAGAAAGAGATGTCAGCATCCAAATCCAGCAGGCAAGAATCACACGAGGGAAAAGCCAGGAAGAAGTCTGGATCTGTGGATCTAGAACTTCCGAAGGATTATGATGCCAGATACAGGATCAACATCTCCGTGTGCTCCAAAGACATCGAGGAGCGCCTGGGAGGATCCGAGCACCGGAGGCGCAGGGAGAGCTCGGGTCCCGGCAGGCAGGAGATCACAGACTGCCGCCTTGCCCTTCTCCATTTCCTCGATTTCAACCAGAAGCAGAGCTTCAGCAAGCTTTCCAAGTTAAGGAGGGAGCAGAAGAGCCTCCCCATCTTCCAGTACCGAGACAGGATCGTGGAGCTGGTGAGGACTCATCCTGTGGTGGTGGTGGCTGGAGACACGGGGTGTGGGAAGTCCACACAGGTGCCCCAGTATCTGCTGGCTTCAGGCTTCAACCACATCGCCTGCACTCAACCGCGCCGCATCGCCTGCATCTCACTGGCCAAGAGAGTCAGCTTTGAGAGCCTCAACCTGTACGGCTCCAAGGTACTAAGATGTTTCGAGACAATTGATATAATAAAAAAACAGTAACGTTAGGACAGGATGATTTTTATTACTGTAAGACAACAGTACTGAGAAAAATGCCTTTTTTGGCATGGAAATGAGAGTTCAGGATCAAAATGTGCACAACTGTAATGCAACATACACGGTTGCTCATGTGTTCTAGCTCAAGCACACCTGGTGCATCTAATGAAGCCCTTGATTAGTTGCATCAGGTGTGTTTGAGACTACACCTGTTTTGCAGGTTTGTGCTGTTGTGAGGGATTCTGTTCAAAGGGGTTGGATCATTTTGAGTGCACTAGTTGCATTTTCAGTTGAATTTGGGGAAACCATTTGAAATGGGCTATTTGTTGTGTTGGCCTATTTCAATGTCTTTTGTTTGATTTGTTCGTTGCAAACAGCTGAAAGTAAATTTTGCCAATAAACCTAATTTACAATGGGGCTTGAATAATTTCGATTACATTTCGATTATATATACATAATCATTAACAGCATCACAAAAAAATGGAAGTAGTTAATATATACATATATACAATAAAATATATGTATATATTGGTAACTAACTTCCATTTCTTATTTTATTGTGATTCTGTTAATAATTATTTGTAACATTATTATTATTACTATTATTACTAAAGTTACTATATATATATAATATATAAAAAAAAATGTACAATGGAAAAATGTAATATTGTGATATATTATTGCAATTTAAAATAATTGGTTTTCAATTTATTATACTTTAAATGATCATTTAGCCTAGTTCTATGATGCAAAGCTGAATTGTCAGGATCATTACTCCAGTCTATCACATGATTCTTTAGAAATCATTCTAATATGATGATTCATCTTTTTTGATGAATAAAAAGTAAAAAAATAAAAACAAAAAAAAGAAGCAAATTTTTTAAAAATATAAATCTTTTGTAACAACAATATACTGGTCATTAATTTGGGGTCAGTAATTTTTTTCTTTCTTTTTTTGAAATAAATCAATACTTTTATTCAGCAAGGATGTGTTAAATTGATAAAAAGTGATAGTAAAGAAGATTTATATTATTAGAAAATATTTTTTTATTTTGAATAAATGCAGTTCTTTTTAACCTTTTATTCATCAAATAAATTAAGCAGCAGAACTGTTTCCAACACTCATAATAAATCAGAATATTAGAATGATTTCTAAAGGATCATGACAGACTGGATGTCACATGTGACACTGAAGACTGGAGTAATGATGCTGAAAATTCAGCTTTGATCACAGGAATAAATTATTTTTTAAAGTTGTAATAATATTTCACAATATTACTGGGTTTTTTTTCTGTATTTTTGATCAAATAAACGCAGCCTTGATAAGCATTAGAGACTTCTTTCAAAAATATAAAAAAGTAATGTTTCCAAACTTTTGACCTGTACTGTATATATATTATTACAATTTTATATATACAGTATATATATATAGTAACTTTCAAAACCTAAGAATGCCTCACAATGCATGACAAGAAGGAAGAAAATTTATGCAAAATGCAAACGTTGAGAGTTAAAGAATCGCAGCAGCGAAAACTCTTGTGAATGGATTGCAAAAACCTTTTTGTCTTGTATGTTCTCCAGGTTGGGTACCAGATCCGCTTTGAGACCAGCCGCACCACAGCTACCAAACTCCTGTTCATGACCGAGGGTCTCCTGCTCCGGCAGATCCAGCAGGACGCTTCCCTGGGCCAGTACCAGGTGCTGATTGTGGACGAGGTGCACGAGAGACACCTGCACTGTGATTTCCTGCTGGGAGTGTTGCGTTCGCTTCTGCCCCTGCGCACAGACCTGCGGCTGGTCCTCATGTCGGCCACCATCAACATCAAGCTCTTCTCCAGCTACTTCAGCGACGCGCCGGTTCTGCAGGTGCCAGGCAGACTCTTCCCCATTCAGGTGAGCTCTCAAACGCCTGTTCAAATACACTGTGGTTTTGAAGTGGAACCTGTACTTATGTTTTCCTATTTTCTATGTTTTTAAGATATTGACAAATTTTCCAGTTTTATTAATTTCATGATTTTATTTGTTTTAGGGCAAAAATATATATATCTTTTATTTAAAATTTTAATTAAATCAAAAACATTTTATGACCATATTTTCTCTTATATATATATATATATATATATATATATATATATATATATATATATATATATATATATATATATATATATATAAATCATTTTCTAGTTTCATTCATTTTATGATTTTAGAGTTTTATAATGAAATTATTTTATTTAAATTAAATCAGTAAAATGTCACAAGACCCTATGTTCTATTTTTTTACAAAAAATATTTAATCATTTACAAGTTTCATTCACTTTATAATTTTAGAGTTTTATAACAAAAAATATTTGATCTAAAATGTAAATTGAGTAAACTGATCACAGTGTGAGTTTGTCCTGTGCTGCAGGTGATCTACCAGCCCATTCCTTCAGAAGAGCAGGTGTCCCGCTCCGAGAAGCTGGACCCGCGGCCGTACCTGCGTGTGCTGCAGGGGATAGACCAGCGCTACCCCCCCGAGGAGAGAGGAGACCTGCTGCTGTTCCTCAGCGGAGTGGCCGAGATCTCCACCATCCAGGAGGCCTGCCAGGCGTACGCCACACACACACAGCGCTGGATCGTCCTCCCTCTGCACAGCACGCTCTCACTGGCTCAGCAGGACAAGGTTCGTTCAGGACAGACCCATCACTCATTCAGCATGATCTTTATGATTAGCTTTAAAACTGTGATTGTCATTTCTGCTTTTTTTTTTTTTTCCAATTAGTTGCAAAATGACTGGCCTATTTATTTGGCTACACATTACCATTCAAAAGTTTTTTGCTTACCTACATTCCTACTCCAAACTTTTTAACAGTAGTGTATGTATATATATAAATAAAAATATGTCACGACATCAGCTTGAAGTTATTTATTAATGTGTGAACTTTGACCTTCAGGTGTTTGACATTGCACCCCCGGGTGTGAGAAAATGCATCATTTCTACCAATATTGCTGAGACGTCGGTCACTATAGATGGCGTGCGCTTTGTCGTTGATTCAGGTAATTCAGTCAGATTGGTGGAAGAAGTGTAAACTAATGTTTTCCTATTTTCTATGGTTTAAAAATGTTTAATCATTTTCAAGTTTAATTTATTTTATGATTTTAGAGTTTTAGAATAAAATTATTTTTATTTAAAATTTGAATTAAATTAATACAATTTTACAAGGCCCTATTTTCTATGTTTTTAAAATGTAATCATTTTCATTTCTTTTAGTTTTAGGACAAAATATTTGATTTAAAATTTAAATATAAAATCAGAAATATATTATGAGACGCTCTTTTCTATGTTTATAAATGATCTATTCATTTACAAGTTTAATTCATTTAATGATTTTAAGAGTTTTTGGATAAAAATATATTGATATATATATATATATATATTATATATATTGATATATTTTATATCAAATTGAAATTCAGTCAATAACATTTTATGAGACGCTGCCACTCATTTTTTTATATCATTGTCCTTTCCTTTCTCTCTCTTTGATGTTTAATAACAGGAAAAGTGAAAGAAATGAGTTTTGACCCCAAGGCCAAGATGCAGAGACTGCAGGAGTTCTGGATCAGCAGGGCCAGTTCTGAACAGAGGAAAGGCCGCGCTGGCAGAACCGGGCCGGGAGTCTGTTACCGACTCTACGCTGAATCTGATTACGACGCCTTTGCCTCGTATCCTGTTCCCGAGATCCACAGGGTGGCGCTGGACTCCCTCATCCTACAGGTGCTCTCTCACATCAGGAAAACAGTAACCTCATCATTTTTGTGCCAAAGGGGAATATTGTTCTCAGATAATTATAATAATTCATATTGCAAATGTGTTTGTGCAGATGATGAGCATGGGTCTGGGTGACCCTCGCACTTTTGCCTTCATAGACCCTCCTCCCGCTTCCAGTATTCAGACTGCAGTGACGTACCTGAGAGAACAGGGGGCGCTAGATGAACACGGGGAGCTCTCCGCCATTGGCAGGCTGCTGGCTCAACTGCCTGTGGATGTGGTCATTGGTAAGGAACCCTTTCCTGCTGTTTTGTGCAGTTAGTTGAGCTCGCTACGGTATTAATGGCATTATAAATGCTCATTCTTGTGTTTGTCCAGGAAAAATGTTGGTTTTGGGTTCCGTCTTCAAACTGGTGGAGCCGGTGCTGACGGTTGCCGCTGCTCTGAGTGTCCAGTCTCCGTTTCTGCGCAGCGCTCAGCACAACCCTGACTGCTCCACCGCTCGCCAGCCCCTGAACAGCAACCAGGGAGACCCCTTCACACTGATGAACACCTTTAATGCCTGGGTGCAGGTCAGTCTGGGCCCTTTTGCCTGCTTTATTGTGTATCAATGTTGGAAACATTACAAGACTGAACCTGACGTGACTTTTATATATAATAAAACTTATTTACCAATCATTTGTACAGTAATGACATTGTTATATCTATATTCAATAAAAATGAAGCATATTAGAGAATGAACGCTGTTTTGAAATGCATTTTGTGAATGAAATATTTGATTTTGTGCATTAATATTATTAAGAAATGGAATGTACCAAAACATTTCTTGAAGGAAATATGCATTTCATGATACAGACAGATTTTTTTTGGTCCATGATATTGTTTATGATTTATGAAAGTCAAAGAGTTGCAAGATGTTAACTCAAAAATTGTGAGATATTAACTCAGAATTGCGAGAATTAAAGTCAGAATTTTGTTATAAACTCTTAATTCTGAGAAAGAAAGTCTGAATTGCAAGATATAAACTCCTCTGAGAAAAAAGTATTAGTTCTCGGAATTGCAAAGTCATAGATGCGTAATGTTAACTCAAAATTGCAATAAGGATAAAAGTCAGAATTGTGATGTAAAAAGTCACAATGACTTTTCAATTTTTGTATTTCATGGCGAAGATGGGGTTCCACACTTTAGTCCTGTTGTTCTTTACCTTTATAATGCATTATATACAAAAGCATCTTATATGGCATTCAACTATTGTGAACGGTGTTTGATAAGCAGATAATTATTTTTTATGTGACTATTAGTTATAAATTGGCAAAACTGATTTTTTTTTTTTTTACTTGGACAATAGATAGTGTTATACTATTGTCTAAGTAAATTACAGATTAAATCAGTCATTTCAAATTGAATTTAGGCACCACAACGATCATGCACAGTATAAAAAAGTGGATATTCATTTTGATATTTGCTAAAGGTTGCATTTAACAGTGTTATTAAATTGTTACTGAGATGATCTTAAATTAGGAGAAATGAGTAATATTGGCTAATATATATCAACAGGTGAAAGCAGAGAGAGGAAGCGGCTCCAGAAAGTGGTGCAGAAGGAGAGGACTGGAGGAACAGAGGCTTTACGAGATGGTCAACCTCAGACGACAGTTCAAAGTCAGCAGCAGCAGCAGCTCGACATCTCCGTGACGTTTGTGACCCATGTGACCGATCTTAATCGTGTGTCATCTCACAGGAGCTGCTGCGCACTCACGGTCTCCTGGAGGATCATACGGGCAGCAGGACGCAGCCGCAGGACCGAGCCCGGCGCAGAGAGAGGCTTACAGAGAGACAGAAGCTCCACCAGCTGAAACGAGACCATGAGCTCCAGGAGAACACCAAGAGGAAAGTTCTCCGGCTGGAGGAAGGGCTGGAGGGAGACGCCTCATCTGGATCTGATGGAGAGGGTGCGAGCTCAAGCAAGAAGAGGAAAGATGGTTCTGACCAGACTGTGGACATACAGGTCTCAGGTTCAGATTCTCATTTTAGAGCATGTGGGGGAAAGAATGAAAAGATTCCACACATTCTTCATTTAATGTGCACTACCGTTCACATTTGGGGTCAGCAAGATTGTTTTTTCCCAAAGAAAGTAATCCTTTTATTTAACGAGGATGCATTCAATTGATTAAAAGTGACGGTACAGACGTTTATAATGTTATAAAAGATTTCTGTTTCTATTCACCAAGTAATCCTGAAAAAATATATAATTCTACTGTTTTTACTGTATAGCTTTGATGACCCCAAACTTTTGAAAAATACTATTTTTCAGTACTGTTATAAGATTGGAATTTTTCACATCAGGGTTACAATATAACTGAAACTAAAACTATAAAAAACACAATAAAATGACTAAAACTTCAACTTAAATGAACAAGAAAACTGAAAATGCAAACTATAATAGTATCTCAACGATACTAAATAACACTGATTCACATTACAGTAATGACAAAATTGCGGAAATGTTTAAATAATGTCACATTGGATTTAAAAATAGGCTTCATTTTATTCTTTCTTTTTTTTTTTTTATCTATTTTGAGGTGGAATATGACCCAGGCTTTGTGAGATTCACTCATACTGTACACTTTTGCTGTATCCTTACTGGTTGTCTGGCTCTTACAGGAAGTCAAGTTCAAATTGCGTCACAATGTTAATGAGCTTCAGGAAGCTGCGTGTGCCAGTGCAGATCTGTCGTCCCGTCAGCAGGCTCTGCTCAAACTGGTGCTGTGTCGAGGCCTGTACCCACAGCTCGCCATGCCAGATGAGCACAACGCAACACGCAAAGACTCGGAGCAGGTAACGGCTGAATACACACTGAAGTGCACCTATTATGCTTTTGTGGATATTCCCTTTCATGTACTGTATAGTGTAGCTGTTTGTGAATGTAAAAGGTCTACAAAGTTTCAAAGTTCACGACAAATGGAGTTCTCTTCGTAAAGAAAGAACTGAGTCTTCAGTTATTCCAGACTTACTTCCTTCTCGAACCTACATAGGTTTGTAACACATTTGCATAATGCTAGCTTATTGTCTTCATCGGCAGCCTGCAAACAATACTTTGAGAGATTGGTTTGTGTTGTCAGCATGTCGAGAAGACGCTGTTTTCTGCGCAGCGAAAGCAATTCCACTTAGCTGCATTTCCGAAGGATAAGGACTCTGGCTAGAATTGATAAGGAAAAATTGGCGGCATCAATCCTGTTCGTATCACTGTGTATACAAGCGCTGAGGAAGATCAGGAGCTGAAATTCAGATATGGTAATGCGTTGGGTTTTCGAAACGCCCTGTAAGTGGTAGACCAATCACAACATACTGAGCCATCTGACCAATCAGAGCAGAGTAGCCAATCACAACAGGCTGAGCCATCTGACCAATCAGAGCAGAGTAGCCAATCACAACAGACTGGGTCATCTGACCAATCAGAGCAGAGTAGGCACTCAGAAAGGAGGGGTTTAGAGAGATCTAACCATTTCAGATGCGGCATTATTATGAGAAAATGTAAGTGTTTTTTGACCTTGGATGCATTTAAACCTATGGTGGGAGACCTCCAAAACAAAATTAGGAGCATAAAATAGCATAGCGGCACTTTTATATACATAGTAATATCAGCCAACTTTGGACAGTTCACTTTTTTTTGTGTGTGTGTGTGTGTGTGTGTGTGTGTGTGTGTGTGTGTGTGTGTGTGTGTGTGTGTGTGTGTGTGTGTGTGTAGGTGTTCCACACACGTAATAAACAAGGTGTTGTGATCCACCCGACCAGCGTGTTTGCCATTGACCCTGAAGTCCTGCATGTCCCCGAGCACGAGTCCAGCGAGTTTGGTACACACTCCTTTTTGCAGTAAGACAGGCATCGTGACTGAAACGTTCTTCTTTTTTACTGTGTCACTCTTACATTCTTTCTGTAGGTGCTGATAAAGGCCAGAGCAATAGGCATCAGTTACTGGCTTTTGTTACTCTGCTAGAAACAAACAAGCCTTACGTCTCAAACTGTGTGCGGATTCCAGCCCTACAGGTCAGTAAACACTGAGACAGTTATAACCATTTCTTTCCCCCTTATTTTTAACATAAGAGTGGATGTGGTCATTTGTCCCAATGATCTCAATTAGTTTCACACATTCACAGAAAATATGTGACTTACTTCCACATTGCTTTCACAAGTTGCCTGCATTTTTTAACACCTGATTCATTAAAGGAATTATGCAAATAGGAAAATATCAGAGAGGAGCCATGCAGACCCTCGTGACTGTGTGCCAAATTTAATAAGTCTCTTAAAATATCAGATCATTTTACCTTTTTATGACAAGGCAAGGTTAGTAAAGGTTGTAAAATGTCAAGTGGTGCAACTCCCCCAAAAATGAATAATGTTTATGAATTAAGAATTTAAAAAAAGTTTGAATAACTTTTTTGAGAATAATAATTAAAATGTGTGCACATATATATTCAATGTGTGAGGAAAAATGTAAAAAAATGTATCACTTGATGGCTACACTTGACATTTTTATAATCATTAAATTTAAACTTGAAAATGCTATAGTTACCATTAGTTACCAATAGTTTTCAAAACCAAGAAAAATCAAATAAATGCAGTCTTGGCGAGCATTTGGGAAAACTTTTCAAACTAGGTTTTTCCTCTCCTTCATGTTGAACACTCTTGTTTGTCGTTGACCTCTCTCCTGTAGGCTCTGTTGCTGGTGGCCAACTCTGTGGACACTAACGCGGACTGCACGCGTGTGGTGGTGGACGGCTGGCTGGAGCTGGGCTTGGCTGACGGAGACGGGGCCATGAAAGTGCTCTCCTCGGCCCTCACTCTGCGGGGCGAGTGGGAGAGACAGCTTCAGGCTCGGCTCGGACAGGGCGGCCCGGGTAGCTCCGCTGGACTCGGCCTGAGTGGGCCCAAAGTTTCCCGCAGAGAACTGGAAAAGCTCTGTGAGGGACTTGTGCGGTTTCTGCTGTATACTGAGGTAGCGAGGCAAACATAACAATAGATCTGTGTTTAATCTGGGTCAAACGCACGTGATAATGACTTTCTCTCATAGGTTAGTTACAGTCTGAGGCGTCTGGCAGGGCTGCAGTCTCAGAACCTGTACATCGGACCCCAGAAGGATCCGGATCTTTCTTCCGCTTCAGCTCTCGGGTCTCTGTTCCCTGGCATGAAGGCGGAGCCGGATGCTATTAAAGGAGGCCTGCGTGTGTGCAGCTACTTCACTTACAACTGTCTGTGTGTAAGTGTTCTTTCCTATGGAAGTTTCTGTCCACCACAGAAAAAAAATATATATATAAAAAAGGTAATTTTAACTTTTTATCTCACAATGTCTTTTTTGTAAACTCAGAATTTCGAGAAAACTCGATGTTCCAACTCAAAATTCCAAAAAAAGTCAAAATTGACCCTTCGCAGGGAGTTTGATTGATAGGCGATCTGACCAATCGTAATCCGCCATACACCGAATCCGCCATTTTTGTCCGACAAAGCAGTCAGGAGAGTTAGTAGATTAACGTTGGAGGATTTGAACTTGAAAAACGGAGTGTATTGACGTCTTTCCGCGGTGAAAACAACACTCCTTCTCATGTTCTTTCATGTTTATTTGATGCTAAAAATGAACTAGAAGGAAGCGCGTTGTCAGTGTCCTCTTTGCTCCGCGATGTATTTTTCACTGCGTGAGAACATGGTGGGGCGTGAGAGCCGCGTGGCTTGTTGGACATAGCAACAGTAACTATAGGGGGCGGGTCTTTGCGAGATGTAAACTCAGAATTCCGAAAAAAGTCAGAATTGCGAGATATAAACTCAGAATTCCGAAAAAAGTCAGAATTGCGAGATATAAACTCAGAATTCCGAAAAAAGTCAGAATTGCGAGATATAAACTCAGAATTTAAAAAAAGTAAACTCAGAATTCCAAAAAAAAGAAAGAATTGAGAGATGTAAATTCGTAATTATGATTTTTTAACTTGTAGTTGTGAGATGTATAGACCTTATGCGCCAGAGAAACAAGCGCGCAGCCATCTTTAGAATATTGTCTTTGAACTTCCGTTTAGGCCACGCCCACACCCAGGGGGAAAACAGTCCAACGGTCTCCATTGACTTTGCATTGCGAGAGGCTGCCTCCTTGTCATTTCTTGCTTCTAACAAAAGACAGAAAAATGCCTAAAAGCTGCTGTGTGACAAAGTGTACAGCAAACAAGCTAAAAAACCCAGAAATACGTTTTTATTAGCTCTCGACCCCAAGTGTGTTTAGGACATAAAAGTGGTGAGACAGAGCGTCACGTGTCTCATTACTCTGAGAACTAACGTACGCCCGCTGGAGGAGACCGTAATCGGCAACACAGGATAGTTTATCATACAGAAATATAATATAAAAACTGACATTTGGATATTTGACTCACCAGTGACCAAATGTTTAACTTACTGCACACGTGGTGTATTTTTAGTGCATACTGAGTGTCAGGATCCCACAATTTACCCATTCGTTCCAGCCTGTATCCACTTTTATGTCCTCAAACGCTCGTTTTTTGCGGTCGACAGCTGGGTTTCTTAGCTTGTTTGCTGTACACCTTGTCACATAGCAGCTTTTAGGCATTATTCTGTCTTTTGTTAGAAGCAAGAAATGACAAGGAGGCAGCCTCTCGCAATGCAAAGTCAATGGAGACCATTGGACTGTTTTCCCCCCCGGTGGGCGTGGTCTTCAGATTATATTCAGACGCGTTGCGCTCTGTCTCTATCGCTGTTGAAGAGTCATTTGATTTATTGTAGAGTAAACGAAAGTTATCATGAGCATTGTGATGTTTGAAGCGGATATCATAACAAATGTTGGTAAACCGGCAAGATTTAAAAAAAAGATTTAAGTAAGATGATAAGATCTTACTTTCATGCTGTGGAAATAGAAAAGACAGAACACAACGAGTTCAGTGCTGAAAAGGGGCGGGGCTACATAAGCTCTATGTACTCGTAATTGTAAGAGGAAAAAAGTCAGTTTGTGAGAAGTTGCAATTACCTTTTTTTGTGGCAGAAACAAGCTTCCATGAAAGAAGAATGTGCTCAAATAAAAGCCTTCTCTTTCTTACAGTCCTTTAACGCCATCACTTCCTCTCTTTTTAATGTGTGTCATGTAGGACTCTAAGGACTTGTACAGTGAATGTTTACGCAGTTTTTGGAGCTGCCCTCACTGTGACCTTTATATGCCCCTGACGCCCTTGGAGCGCATGCAACATGAGGTCTCCTGCAGGCCACTAGAGGAACAGCAGCCCGAGGAGGAAGCAGGCGAGTCTCGCTTAGCAATCGTTTCATCTCATAAACCAGCTTTTGTGTAAAGACTTCGATGTCCTACTAGAGAGTCCTGCAGTCATGATGTATTGTTGGACGCCCACTCTTGATGTTCGCATCACCCTCTACAGAAAGCTAAAAGGATTTTTCTATTGGCTTTAGGATTATTGCAGAAAATAAGCCCTGTGACCAACAAAGGTTTATGAATCTTACACGTATTGTTCATCATGATCATTTTCACAAATGAACAACTTTGAAGTCTAAATACAATTGGCAGAAGTAAAAAGCTAAACGTAAGCTAAAACTGTGAACATATGAGTTTACCTGTTCGGTTGATGACGCTGAATGACATTTATAACCTCTGTTTGCCGCCTTTTTAAGTTAAGTTTAAGTTGAAACTTTAAAAAATCACAAGGGTGTTTTACTGATGTATTTTATGCAGAATAAAATGTGAAAATATATTGAGCTTGTGTGAACCACAAACCAGAAAAAATACATTTTCATTACTTGAAATAAACTAAACATTTTATCTGAAATAAAATTAAATTAAAAAATAGTCTGCCATTTGCCAAGGAAACATTTCTCATGTACTAACATAAATAAAACTAAACCTGAAATTAAAATAAAAAACAATACATATAAAAAAATAATATTAATAAAAATGACAACACAACAAAATTATTAAAACTTTAACTAAAATAAAAACTTAATTGAAAATATTATATATTAAATAAAATAATAATAAATATAAATATACATACATTTATAGTGTATGTGTATGTCTACGTCTGTCTTCTCAAGTCATATCAATAATATTTTTATCAGTTATTTTAGTAAGTGCTCTAGATTCGCACTATCACTAATCAGTTCTACACAGTAAATGTTTTTTCTTTGCTTTCACAGAGCCTGAAAGTGCAAAAGCGTCCTCATCGTCTTCATCAGGTCTGACCAGGGTCTATCACTGTGATATCTGTAATAAAGACCTGACTCTCACCTCAACTGAGATCCTAAAGCACAAACGCCAGCACCTGTCCTGAGCTCACACAGGGACACATGCTCAGACTTTAAGACCTTCTCTGTCCACCCAGCTCCTCTGTCTTTAGAATCAATCCATTACATTTTTAAATAAATGTGAAAACTCTCTTGATGTAATTCTACTTGTTTTTAATCTAGTGTACTTGGTCCTGGAATTGCATTACACTGACTGATGCGGCCCCTTGTGGACAGTCATGGATGTGCGTACTGAAAATTGGTTCACAGTGATTATTGTATAAAACCTGACAGAACTGTCAGGAATTTTCTCTTATTTCAATCAATTTTATTTTACATTATTTTCAATGCAGTCAAATCGATTAATCGCGATTAATTGCATTTAACATAAAATTTTGTAAATAAATACTGTATATATACTGTAACACACACACACACATATATTATATATATATATATATATATATACATACATACACACACACACATTATATATTTACAAACTTTTATGCTAGATGCGATTAATCGATTTGACAGCACTAGTATATATCCATATATATATATATATATATATACAGTGAGGAAAATAAGTATTTGAACACCCTGCTATTTTGCAAGTTCTCCCACTTAGAAATCATGGAGGGATCTGAAATTGTCATCGTAGGTGCATGTCCACTGTGAGAGACATAATCTAAAAAAAAAAAAATCCAGAAATCACAATGTATGATTTTTTAACTATTTATTTGTATGATACAGCTGCAGATAAGTATTTGAACACCTGAGAAAATCAATGTTAATATTTGGTACAGTAGCCTTTGTTTGCAATTACAGAGGTCAAACGTTTCCTGTAGTTTTTCACCAGGTTTGCAGACATTGCAGGAGGGATTTTGGCCCACTCCTCCACACAGATCTTCTCTAGATCAGTCAGGTTTCTGGGCTGTCGCTGAGAAACACGGAGTTTGAGCTCCCTCCAAAGATTCTCTATTGGGTTTAGGTCTGGAGACTGGCTAGGCCACGCCAGAACCTTGATATGCTTCTTACAGAGCCACTCCTTGGTTATCCTGGCTGTGTGCTTCGGGTCATTGTCATGTTGGAAGACCCAGCCTCGACCCATCTTCAATGCTCTAACTGAGGGAAGGAGGTTGTTCCCCAAAATCTCGCAATACATGGCCCCGGTCATCCTCTCCTTAATACAGTGCAGTCGACCTGTCCCATGTGCAGAAAAACACCCCCAAAGCATGATGCTACCACCCCCATGCTTCACAGTAGGGATGGTGTTCTTGGGATGGTACTCATCATTCTTCTTCCTCCAAACACGTTTAGTGGAATTATGACCAAAAAGTTCTATTTTGGTCTCATCTGACCACATGACTTTCTCCCATGACTCCTCTGGATCATCCAAATGGTCATTGGCAAACTTAAGACGGGCCTTGACATGTGCTGGTTTAAGCAGGGGAACCTTCCGTGCCATGCATGATTTCAAACCATGACGTCTTAGTGTATTACCAACAGTAACCTTGGAAACGGTGGTCCCAGCTCTTTTCAGGTCATTGACCAGCTCCTCCCGTGTAGTTCTGGGCTGATTTCTCACCTTTCTTAGGATCATTGAGACCCCACGAGGTGAGATCTTGCATGTAGCCCCAGTCCGAGGGAGATTGACAGTCATGTTTAGCTTCTTCCATTTTCTAATGATTGCTCCAAAGGTGGACCTTTTTTCACCAAGCTGCTTGGCAATTTCCCCGTAGCCCTTTCCAGCCTTGTGGAGGTGTACAATTTTGTCTCTAGTGTCTTTGGACAGCTCTTTGGTCTTGGCCATGTTAGTAGTTGTATTCTTACTGATTGTATGGGGTGGACAGGTGTCTTTATGCAGCTAACGACCTCAAACAGGTGCATCTAATTTAGGATAATAAATGGAGTGGAGGTGGACATTTTAAAGGCAGACTAACAGGTCTTTGAGGGTCAGAATTCTAGCTGACAGACAGGTGTTCAAATACTTATTTGCAGCTGTATCATACAAATAAATAGTTAAAAAATCATACATTGTGATTTCTGGATTTTTTTTTTTATATTATGAATCTCACAGTGGACAGTGCACCTATGATGACAATTTCAGACCCCTCCATGATTTCCAAGTGGGAGAACTTGCAAAATAGCAGGGTGTTCAAATACTTATTTTCCTCACTGTATATACACACACACACACATAATAGTGTTTGTTATATGTAGTATAAATATGAATTATACTGATTTTAATTTGGGGGGAACATTAATTGTCAATAGTTTTCTTTATGCAGAATATAATTTCTTAAATTTTTCGGTTGATTTTGGGGCGAAATATGACCTGGACAGTTCTTCCCGAAATCCGTCCTAATCCGAGTGGATATTTGAATGGAGCACAATTCACTATTGCTGCCTTGTGCTGTAACACACCACACTGATAATAAATGTGGTTATGAGTGAATGCTGTATTATGCCATCCCAGTATTAGTGTACCAATGCACATAAAACACATGTAAACACGATTCAGAGTGCAAACTTTTCATTAAAATATAGAGTTAGGGTTTAATTAATGATACAAACCCACGATATGTAACACCTCAAAGCAGCAAATTGGCACAAAGTCAGAGAAGTAAGACAGCACAGAAAATAAAAACCCGTCTCCAAAAATAAATAAAGAATTAGAATAAATATCTCAATAAATATATAAACAGGTAATATTTTCCATTGATTACTTTTCAAACTAATAGACACATACATGTTAAAATATGCACATTGGCAGAAATAAACAACCCGAAAAAAGAAAATGAGTATTTAGGTACATCGTTACTCAGAAATTATAGGTTATTGGTTAAATAAATCAAAAGGCACATTTATTAATAGGATGTATGACTAGGGCCCTCAAGGGTGGTCTCATCTCTCAAAGTTCTCTTTTTTCCAGTGCTATTTTTGGGTCTTTTTGTGTTTCTCTACTATTCTGCCCATAAAGAGTGAGTGAGTGAGTGTGTGTGAGTGCAAGAGAATGTTTCACGTCTTTGAAAATGGATTGAAATGAGTCCAAATGGACAATGATATGCAATGCATGTTTGTAGATTGAATGGTCCAGTGGTTCATCCTGCTGTAAAAACCCTTTCTTTTAAAGTGACTCTAATGAGCAGTTAATACAACATTGATTCCTACGTAACTTGGAGAAACCTCTTGGAATTGGACATTAGTCATAATTATATGTCATAATTTAGTCATTGTCCAAAATTGACTACAGGGCTGTGTCTGATTCCCTAACTCCTCATGACTAGCAGCGAGGTAAGACAAGTTTAGGGGAGTTGAAATAGCAGCTTTGAGATAATTTAAAGCAAAGTTTCTTAACACTTCGAGGTCCAAACCGTTACGCCGGTCAGCGCTTTTTTAACTGATTGGTCTGAAATCTTTATATTTCTCACTTTAACAACGGGCTTTAACCAGGCAACAAGTTTTCAGTGTCAAGTAATTTGTCCGTCCACAGTGAAGATGAAAATATCCTGTAACACAATCATCACAGCCAATCAGAACACATTTTATGCTTTTGGACCAATGGGATTTTACTGTGGGCGGGGCTAACTGGAACAACACAGACAAAATTGCACTGGTCAGGACACACAGTATAACCCATTATAGTTAATGATTGAGTACTTCTCTTGTTGCCGTACTAACAGATAAAGTGTTGTGTCACACACAACAGTCCTTTTCTCCTTTATTCTTTACTTCTGACTAATAATAACTAATTTGCACTGTATTTTTGGTGGTGTGTACAACAACATTTCAAGGCCTCGGTTTACATCTGCTGTGCAAATGTTTCAGGACTAGATTATCTCTCAACTTTTTTGGTCTATCCTTTAAATATAGGCAAGATTCTCAGTTGTTGGCAAGTTAAACACAACTATACTCTTAACAGAAGAATGAGCATGTATGTGTCCATATGTGGTGAAAGTGGTGGTTTTGGTGAAACTGCCCTCGATTAGACCGTTCACGTTTCCTGTCCTCGAACAACTAAAAGTGGTACAACATCAAAATGTTCTCCTTCACAAATATGTTCTGGCCGAACGTGCGTGAAAAACCTACCGCAAAGACCATATACAAAACCTCACCACAGCACACAGCCCCCAAAATAAGTCTGTTTCTCCATTTGCCTTACTCTCCTCTGGACATTGAGGTAAAACTCATCAACTTAGAGGTACGAGGGGAGTGTATTTGTTAAATCAATTCAAATCAAATCAAATCTTTCAGTAGTTCAAGTAAAATAAGATACTTAAAATAGGTCTGATAACATTATCTATAAACATTTTTTCATCTCATATTTTCTCCCAAAAAAAAAAAAAAAAAACCAGGAGAAAAGAAAACGAAACAAATGTTTACACGTCACTGAACCCCATTCACTCCCCACCTCCCGGAGACGACCCCTGACCCCAACGACCAGCAAATCAGAGAGCAACCTCCCCGAACCCATGCACCCACCGCCGGTACGAGCGAGAAGGGTCCGAGCGCAGAATAGAAAGAGCGGAATGCAGCAGACGGCCTCGGTGGGGGCGAGGGGATATTATCGTGAAGGTTTATGTAGGAGATCTGGCTCTACGGCTGTTCCTCCTTGTGCTCCCGTCCCGTCACAATAAGCCCCGCCCACGCGCCCTCCCCCCGCTCAGGCCTCATCGCACGGCCTTGTGCTTCCCTCCGCAGCAGCCGCATCTCTCCCCACAGCGCAGGCATGCGTGCAGGGGCAGGTAGCAGCACATGCAGGGCACGAAAAGAGACAGCACCAGCAGCGCCGTCCAGCGGGCACAGCACAGCGGGTGCGGCCCGCCGCCCATCGAGTCCTCGCACGAGCACGGCTCCCAGAACTCGCCCTCGGAGTCCGACATGCAGTGGTAGAGCAGGCTCTCTGCGCACCACACGCACGTCCACTGGCGCAGGCAGTGTAGCGCGGGGTCCGGGGCGTCCCGGCAGCGGCCCCGTCCGTTCTCGGAGGCGCTGAAGACGGAGCGGCAGTACACGCAGCGGGACGAGCAGGAGGAGGAGCCCTGTGGGCAGGAGCTGTCGTCGTCCGGAGAGATGGCTTCCCCTCCGCCGCCCCCGCGCCTGCGAGTCCGAGAGCGTGGCGTGGAGAGAGAGGCGTGGATGCAGCAGGGAGAGGGCGAGCCTTTACCCGTCTCCTGAGGGGAGCCGCTGGCCGACGACACCCCCGGCACGGCGTTGGGCATGCAGGTGGGCGAAGAGTTGCACTGAGAACCTTTGGTGTCCAGCATGACGGTGACCTCGCAGCCTGTGGTGCCCACGCCGGCCAGCTCTTTCTCGAAGCGCACCACGCACAGCTCGGTCTTGTCCTGGCTGCCGCTCACCACCACGCCCCCCGTCAGCCCGCCCACCTTGGTCCGCGTGGCACCGGCGCGTCGGTAGTCCTCGTAGCCGCGTGTTCCCCACAGGTCCTTGCAGGGGTCCAGGCTGCGGAGGTCCCCTTCCTCCAGCAGGGAGATGGTGGGCGAGAGCGGGGAGAGGGGAGAGGAGGCAGGGGGCGCTGTGGGGGGGGTCGGGGGGGCCGGAGGCGGCGGAGGGGGTGCCGGAGGGTTCAACACGGCGGTAACTTGGGTGAGCTGGTGCTGGGCGGGTCGGGTATGGATCTGCGGTGAGAGAAGAGTGAGGACTGAATGTAACTCTGCACTTGTCAGGATCAAATCATTCATTCAAAAATACAATAAGAACGCAGCTAATTCATACAGTGACTTAAATACACCAATTCGCATCATTTCTGAATTAAATTTCATTTTGATCTTAAAGTTAGAAATGTAGGGGTTGATACAACTGTCCTGTGATGTACTGACTGACCAAAATATAACGTGGTGCAACCAGCATGCAACAACAACAACAAAAATCCTACAAAAATACTATTTATGAATTATTAATTCATGATATTTGTACAAAAAGAATGCTTTTTATCTTAAAAATATAAAATATATATTTAAATTAAAACATTTTTGTAAATAATTATTATGCTGGGTACATTCACGTGTGTTAAAATGTTATTACTTTAAATTGACGGTTGCAACGTGTTAAATTTCTAGTCATTAAATCTACACCTTTTTTTGTAAATGGTATAAAAGTTTTTTAAAACCATGAAATTGACATGAATTAAAAAGAGTATATTTCTAAGAACTTGGCATGGGTGTTTAAAATAGATTTTTGATTTTTAAAAATCCCCCCCCCCCTTCCATCGTGGTCGACCAATAAAATGAACTTGCTGAAATCAACTGGAATCAACTTTCAAGCAATGTGCATCCTTTACCTGGGCCGGGGTCTGTGTCGTGACGACGTGACCTGTCCCGTACGCGAACTCCTCTGTGGAGCGCACAAAACAGGTGGAGGAGGACTCGCTGGTCACAATGGTAATGGGTTTGGGCAGCATCTCTTTTCTGCTGTTGGACGACGACTCACTCCCTGTATGAGACTGAGACAGACTGCAAGTCATCAAACATGCAGAACCACCTAATGCTAAAGCCGACAGGATGTACACAAGATGGAGGAAATACGGTGTAGAGATGACTGGTGTAGTTTGGATCGCCTTGTATTATGAATGAATCGTTCAATCATGACTCTGCTTTGACTTTATGTAAAACTGTTTGGTGCAAAAAGTGACCAAGTTGCTAAATAATTAGCAAGATTATAGATAGGAAATGGTAGAGTGATTTATTACATTTTGATTAATATTGATGATTACAAAGACAGTTTTCTTTGGAATAACATGCACCGATAAATCATGCATAACGAATCCAGGAACATACAGTATATTAAAGTCCAACTGAAATCAAAATTGACCCTATTTACTTTGTTAGCGCATATTACTAGTCTTGTGGTGAAAATGAATCCGTGCAAGTTAATACACAGAAAAAAATTGTTTGCCGTCGTAATCTTTAATCAAAGTCTGAAAAGTTACTTCCGGTCTGGAATGGCGTTCCTTCTCTGATGACGTAGGTTTGACGGCTTGGGTTGGGAAACGCTTAACCACTCCCTTCAAACCGTTAGTCTGCTATGAGCGAGAGATGGAGAGGAGGAGCGCTAGAGTAAAACCCTGCCCTCTGTTCAATATTCCGTTTCACTGGGAAATACGTCACAACACTGGAGAAAAGTCGTTTGCAACTTCCGGTTCACGCGGACTTTAACTTTCCCTGCCATTGACGGAAATTTCTGGCTTTCCATGTTTTCACTTTTAAACAGTAGGGGGCGCTATTACGAATCTTCTGAAAGAGAACTGAATCTCATGATCAAAACACAGGCAAAGAAGAAGCAGAAACAAGCAATCATATGCATATGTAAAATAATGTGATCATCAACATTAATCTGCATATAAATCAAAACTGTCAAACATTACTGAATGAAATATCGACCCAGGACGAGCTATAGGACTGTGAAGATTTGGGGGTGTTGATAGACTCGATCTACTCCGTCTATGTTTTGATCATCGTTCTGAATCCCAGTCTTTGACAAAAAACATATTTGCTCAGCTTTTTGCTCAAAAAGTTGCTTTTTTTAATGAAACTTTGAATATCTTAAAAACTAGAATAAAAGCAGAGACTCTACTTTTTCTTTCGATGTATTGCATGTTCAGATATTCATACAACAAAATATTCTGGAGGCCATGACATTTTTGTGAAAATGATTTTTATGATGGCGGGGAACGAGTTAAGAAAATAAATAGGGTCAATTTTGGCTTTACTGACTTCAATGTCTATGATGACTTTACAGGGATCTAGGCACGAAAAAATACTGTAAATCTCAGATAGACACCAGATACTTTGAAGCACTTTGACGTGATAAAAACACTCACTGCTTGACCATCATCCTCGGTGTCGCCCTCTTCAGGAGTCGAGGAGGATGGCGAGTCGGATCCTGCAGGAAAATGTTAAAAATGAACAAACAAAAAAAAAATGTCAAGAAAGAAAATGGGATCATCTAAAACACATTAGACATTTGCACTATCCTTTCATGGCATCGTCTTCTCTGGACTGGTACATTTAGAGGCCATGACAACAGGGTTACTAGGTATTAAAACTGATTGACACATACTCAATGTAAACTACATTCATTTCTTTGGCTCCAGCTTCCTGTTCTCTATCTTTTGCTGCTCTGTACCTCTGTCCAGCTTATCAAGGACACTTTGAAGCCCCCTCTCGAAGGAGATGGCATCAGCTGGACTCTGGAAGGTCAGACCAAACTTCCTCTCCTCCACACGCCAGTGATGGAAGATGGGGTTCACCTTGTTGTAGACCAGACCCTTTTGAATGGCACATTCCAGCACAGGCTACATGAAGAAAGAGAGGCGGGTCACTTGCGGGCCACTCGTGAGGGCGACTACTAAATTGCTACAACTACCGGGACTGTCAGGCTGAGGGAACATCAGTGCACTCAAAGACCGGCATGAACACACACGCACACACTCACTGCTCGATCGCGTAGCCGTTCTCCGCGTATGACGTACTCTCTCCGCCCACGACCTTCAGAGCTCCGCCCCTTACAAATGATCACGTGACTGAGGCCGCCACCTCCAAGGGGCACCCAGCCACCACTAGAATCGTCACGTGTCATCACCACGGCTCGGACACGCACACTGTTAGGGGAGTAAAAGGAGTGAGTGCACTAGCCAGCTGAGCACAAACACCCACACACACAGACACACACACACAGACTTTGAGACAAAGGCCGTTAAAGAAGAAAACGCAACCATCAGTATAACATATGGAAATATACTTAAAATAAAGGTAAATGGCAAATAATAGAGAAAAGACACTGCGTTACAGAGACACGGTGTAAAGATGTGTAAAGGAAGTAACGTTATTAGCCTGCAATATCCACTTAAAGCTACAATATGTAATTTTTTTCGCCGCTAGGGGTCGCTAACCTCTTACAATAACAAACGACGCATAAGCGTAATTATGGAACTTGTCGTCATGCCGAAGGATCTAATAATGTTTATGGATGAGTGAATACATTGATGTTTTTAACATGACCGTGGTATGAAGCAGGGCGCGATCGCTAATGAGAGACAGATATCAGCGCCACACGCGACGCGAGTCCCGCGGATATGAAGGAATAAGGACATTTCATTCTACCGAACTACACACAAATGCTGAATTACTACTCACACATGTCAGTTTATTATACGAATGAAACTTGTGAGGTAACACAGCGCTGTTTCACTTCACTATCACACTAAACTGCATTTGAGTGTGTTTAAAGTTATAATGTTATTCTGTGTGTTAGTTCATCTGTATGAGACTAGCAGTAAGCTAGATCAACATTAGAATAACATACTAATCATATTCTAACATTTCATCATGTTGAGCATTGATTCGTTTTAAGTACATTTGCTCACCTGTCTAATAAAGTACATGCAAGAGCGGCGTCTCTGTCAAGTCAAAGTTAGTCGCGGACGTGGAGCTCTCGGCATCTCGAAAACGCCACCCTGATATTGATCCTCGTTTTAGTTCTCCTTTTGTCCCAAAGTCTGCTTGCCATGGTCCATTATGTTTGAACGAAACAACAGCGTGAGCGTGCCGCTAGACGTAACGCAGTTGTCCACGTCTGTCGCCATGGTTACTATGTCAGTACGAGAAGCCGGAAACCAGGGATAACGCGGATATTAGGTCATTGACGAGCCATTATTTAAAATTGTTAAATCTTTGGGAACTTTTGGGATATTGTAAGTACACAACTGCAGGAAATATATCACACTGTGCAAGTGATTTTTGGATATTTTTTTATTACAAAAATCTTACATATTGTAGCTTTAGCGTTCGTAAAAATTTAATTACATTAAAAATAAAATTATTATTCATTTGTTAAAATTGTCGTTCATAACCCATTTTTCTTCTGTAATGCTTCTGGATGCATTCCCAAGTGAAACTGAATAGTCAGTGAGAAAAAAAGGCAAGGTGGGACACTGGATTTTATCCAGTTGAAGATTATTGGATCATGAAAAGTAGATGTTAAAGTGGTTGGACATCATCGGAAGAAAGGCTGTTTCAGACAATGAGCAAGTTATTACATTTTAAAGAAAAGATTACAAAGACAAACATATTATTATTAGAAAGCACTAATGAATTGGCGGAAATTTCCCAGGTATACTTAGTAG
The DNA here is from genome assembly GCF_964197995.2 of Scardinius erythrophthalmus. Taxonomy (NCBI): domain Eukaryota; kingdom Metazoa; phylum Chordata; class Actinopteri; order Cypriniformes; family Leuciscidae; genus Scardinius; species Scardinius erythrophthalmus. The sequence continues at coordinate 42,979,292 of NC_138228.1, forward strand.
TGAAAATGCCTTGAACACAATCCTCATTTTTTTTCAAGCCAGCCAATTGCAGCCAGTTTGGGGCTAGAAAACAGGGTTTTGGGAGGGATCTTTTGCCTACAATGGACCCTTTTCACAAACTGTGATGATGTGTTTTAATGGTCAATAGCATCATAAATCTGCAACGTTTTTTTATATTTATATTTTATTTATATATTTTTTAAAAAGTATGTACATTTATAACACTATACTTTGTATTGTATTACCTTTGCATCAAATTACAAAAAACTAGTTAACGCTGCAGTGAGGGTGTTACTAATACAGCGGCTGTGGTAAAATTTCAGTAAAATTTACATCCTTCTCTCAGCCGTTATCAATCTCTCTCTGTTTTCTTCCTCCTATTGAAAGTTGGGAAAACACTATTGTGGAGTTTTTCTTTTGCGATTTGAGCAAATGGGAACACAAAAATACATTTAATGTAGTCTCTCATTCACCGCTATAGAAATTTACCCAACTATGACGACTTACGCTTCTGAGAAACCCGTAAATGTGAAAAGGGTCAATATGGTTCATGTGATGGTCACAGCTGGCAGAAGACACATGACTGGAGGAGAGGATGAACCATGTTAGGCTCTTTTCCCTGCCCACGCCATGATGACGTTAGACCAAATCATTTCAGTCATTTCAGAGGTGGTTATTATAATTTGATCAAATATTTTGAAGACGTTTGAATTAATTAAATTAAGATCAGTCAGAGCTAGAAATGTATCTTCATATTTACAGGTAAAGCTTCATATTATGGGTAGACTACTTTCTTTGACCCCCTCAACATTTTATTTTGATGCCATTCAGGGCGGATCAAGCCTTCTTTGGGAGGAACCTTAATTCGCACTCTGCTTATGAGTGGTCCACAGAGCCATAACATACATTAAACGTGTAGGGTCAATTTTTATGTTGGTGTTAAAGGTGCTGTAATTGATTTTATCCCTTTTGACAACATCTGCCAGATTTAGCCACTAATTAGACACGTCCCTTCTCCCGCCCAAAAGATGTCAGCAAAGCAAACCCGAACTTTCTATGGATTGACAGGAGATCTCGTTTCTGATTGGCTAAAAAAGGGCGGGCCGCTCCCCCGACTAGTTTTGCGATGACAGAGACAGGTGTGATTTGTCATTTCAGTGATATCTGTCAGGTAAAAATGCATTTTATGTGTGATATTAAAAAAATCGTCCTTTAAAATCATGTAGGCTACTGTAAGTAGACTACAACATTCTTAAATAGACGCGGGGATACAGGTGAATTTTGAATGATTTCTTGAGAAAAGATGGTGTGGTAAGGTGGCGAGGACTGATTTATTGTGTTAAATGGAATGAATAATCTTAAATCACACCGTCATGTGTGCTTTTGTGTATTCCATAAACTGTAGGTTCAGTCTAGAATATATAAACAGTGAAGCACGATTATAACAATGGGAGGAAACAGCGCGATTTTTTAATGGACGGTCACGTGGGCGAGGAAAATCTAATCACACTTTCCGCGCGCACACGGAACAAGCGTTCACAGCCATCGCTCATTTCTGTAGAAAAGTCCTTAATATAGCCATTCTACATTCACAATGACACCAATATAAAACAACAAAGGACATAATGGCTCCATATGTTAATATGAGGGAGTAGCACAAAGAAAGAAACCGTAAATAAATGAATGGCCTGAGGGGAATGAAATGTGTGGAGAGATGATGAGGGAGAGGGTGGGAGATGAAGAGTTATATTCCTCCCTGAGGTGTATCAATGAACGCGCCCATTCGCCAAAAGGCCCTCGTAGCGGTTTTCCAGTCCGACATGCAAGCTCCATTACAATAAACGCTATGAAATCACATCCATTTTGATTCAGAGCCCCATTTGTGTTATTTTGAACGGTTTCCGTTATTATAAGCCATTGCACCGTCATATCGTCCGATCAACACGCGTTCACGCGCACTCATTCGTTCATCCCGCTGTTTTATGAATGAATAAAACTACATATATGCCACAGCACAGCGAATTCAATGGGCAGATGAGTGGGTGAAAGGAGGATATGGACAAGAAGAAGAAGAAGAAGAAGAAGAAGAAGAAGAAGAGAAGCGCTGGGGGGAGGGGAGACATGAAGAGGAGGAGGGGGGTGAGAGAAAAATCACATTTCATTCATAAAGTTTGGCTTTAAAAATCATAATGAAACTCGAGACGCGTTGATAAAAGCATCCCTCCGCGCCTCCATCCCGCCAATGTGTTCCCGACGCCAGAAAACTCGCCATAATTCGTCGATTTTTTAACGACACGTTTTATAATTCATGGATGTATTTGGTGGTTATACGTGGAGCCTCCTCACACACCATCCTCGAGACAAAAAGCCGTCTCTTACTGCACCCTATGCGCGGCATTGAAGGCGTTTTAGATAGTGCACTTCAGATAAGGCCCATTCATTGGCGATATTCATCAGATGTTGGATGTATATGGAGAATATGGTGTACAGTGTTGATAGCCATAGCTGCGTAATAGTGTTTATGAGCATCTAACATCAGATGGTCTCGCGTGAGCATCTTACAGTCCATTAGAGGTGCTGCAAATCAATCAGTCTGTTCTGGTCAAGTAAAAATGCATGGACTTACTCGCCCTCCATGGCTCGGTGTTGCCCGCCGCTTCGAGCTGGCTGCCCCCCGGTCTCTCGTCTTTTTTATTCCCCTTCTTACCGAACACACACACTCGCGCGCGCGTGCGTTCTCACACTCATACACACACACATACACGCGCGCGCGCGTTCTCACACTCTCGCTCACATACGCACGCACACACAGTCTCTCTTTCACTCACTCCTTGTGCTCGCTGCTGCTCTCATTTTCTTGTCTTTCTCTGTCCACCTTCATATGGTTTCGGATGGGCTCGAGGATGCAGCAGCCATTTTCCACCGGCAGCATCATCATCATCATCGTCCTCCCTCTCTCGCTCCCTCCCTCCTTCGCTCTCTCTCTCAATCACTCCCTCCCTGTTTCTCTCTCTCTCTCTCTCTCTCTCTCTCTCTCTCTCTCTCTCTCTCTCTCTCACTCTCTCTCTCTCTCTCTCTCTCTCTCTCTCTCTACCTGTCTACAGCAGTTCTCACACACTCATATTAAACACTCGTGGATGGACACAGTGTCCCCGAATGAGAGCTGCATCGGTCCAGTTTTGTTGCTGTCAGGACATTTGGAGCGATGTGGCTCTAGAAAATGTCCATGTGCTCAAGCAATCACCATTGTTAAATCTGAAAAGAGAGTGACTATTAATGTTATAAAGATAAATGTTCAATAGTAACATTGTGAATAGTGCACAAACTCAGTTAATATAGTGCAGAGGCTCAGTACCTTGGACAGCTCTCATACAGCTCTACGCCATGACAGAATTCACAGCAGCGAGTCTCCATTCATCTCCAACTCCCCATTCATGTTCACTGATAGCCCACCATTGATAAACAGCCACGCCAGCGTCGAGCCTTTATTACTCAAATAAACAGTCCGTCTCGCTCTCTTTCAACAATTTGGGGAAAGTACATTAAGCTACAGCACGGTAGAGCTTAAATAATACATGTTTGCTATATTAAAAGTCATCAATTGAACAATGAATGTTTGCGCGCGAATTTAATTGCGCGGTTTAATTCAAATATGTGACCGTTAAAAAAAAACGGTCAAAAGAACAACGGAAAACGCTATGTGGAAACTTTAGTAGTAGCCTAGTGAGTATTTAGAATTTCTAAATTGGATGTTTTTATTTCATAATTCAAACGTCATAGGCCTACTGTCATATTACTGACAAATATTGCTCTTTCTTTTACTTGTTCAATTAGTCTTATATTATATTATTCTTCTGTAACAGCTTTTCCTTTTTAATTTATTACAACAATACAAAAATGTACACATTTACACAAAAATGGCAGTGTATATAACATCCATTCATTAATAAAAAAGTCTAACAATATATTACAAGTTCTCCTTGCTTTTAATTGACAATGTTCTCCAAAAAGGAGCTGTAGTCCTTGGTCTAAAAAAATCTATGAAATTTGACTTGGACCCTGAACATTTCTTCTTGAGTTTATATATATATATGACATGGACCCTGAACATTTCTTCTTGAGTTTTTATATACAGTATATATATATATATATATATATATATATATATATATATATATATATATATATATATATATATATATATATATATATATATGACTTGGACCCTGAACATTTCTTCTTGAGTTTATATATATATATATATATATATATATATATATATATATATATATATATATATATATATATATATATATATATATATATATATAAAGTTGTACAAGAAAAATAACTGATTTTATTTTCATTGGAATAATACATTTATCAATATTATTAATCTTGAATATAATATCTGTTTTCCATCTAATACAATTTTACATATCCTAAATCTGTTTTTGCACAATTACAAAAACAATGGACAATAGATTATTTTTCTGTAGGACAAAATCACAGAAATAGTCAATTATCAACAATTAACTCTTTCAGCTGGATATATACCTTTTGATTAGGTTTAGAATTTATGGAATTCATAAAATAATGTGATAATATTCCAGTCCCGAAGACAAATGCTTTATCTTATAAGGTTTTGAGTCAAAACTCCAGCATTGGTTTTGTATGTTGGTTTTAAACTCGTAGTTCAACGTTTTATATGTTGTAATTGTTTAGCCAAAACAGAATATGTTTGATATTTACGAAAGTGAAGATGTTTGAACTTTTTATACAAAACTATTGCTGGAAAAATGACTTCTGATTCAAAACCTTCTAGTTTCTGGGACATACTGTCCACATGACCCATGTGACAACTGACCCCATTCTCCTCTAAAATACTTAAATCTGTACAGTATCATGAACAGTATGATAGGAGAGTTGCCCAGACCAACACGTCGGCTTCTGCATTCACAATAACATGTTGTTAAATTAAAACCTTCGAGAGAGGAAGGGCCCTCAACAGGATCCAAGAGAGGAAAGGTTAAAGTCTGTGCTAACAAGGGCAGATCTTTTATTAGACAGCACACATTGTACCTGAAATGCTGAGGGAAATTGCGTCTACAACCAAAAAGACACCAGCTTGGGTACCAGTCCAGCTCCACGTAAAGCAGCCAACGTGCTGAAGTGCAAGAAAACATGCGACAGACCTCAGCAAACTCAAGAGGGTGAAAATAAGGGCACACAAGGAAGTAATAAAGGGAATAAAAAAAAATCACTCTCCTCAAATTGACTATTCTCTGTCTGTTGCTCTTGTGTCTTGAAATGCAATGCAGAATGAACAATTTAAATTATTTTAATACAAGTGTATTCAGTTTGCTCAACTATCATGACAATGCCACAATAAAAAATAAAAAAGGAATCCTATTAATGGACTTTTTCTGTTTTTGTCATTCTTAAAAAAAAAATATATATATATTTTTTTTTTTTTTTTTTTTTTTGCAGTGAAGCCAAGAAAAAACATTTTGGGTTTCAGGTCTTAAAACCATTTTTCTTGGAGTGAAGAACATTTTAAAAATCTAAGAATTATTTTCCACAATAAAGAACCTTTTATGGAATGGAAAGCTTCTTCATGGAACCATCAATGCCAATAAAGAACCTTTATTTTTAAGAATCTGGTTAAATATTACCCAGATATTAGTTTTTGCATTAGATGTCTCCTGGTTTTCTTTTATAGAATTGAATAAAACAAGAGGCTCATTCTTATTGTCAAAAGAAGCTTCCCAACAATCACCCCAGCACGACAGTATAGAGAAAGATTGTGAAGGCTCAGGCCCCGGGGATCTGACACCAAACACACTCAGAAAACCCTCAACTGTAGGATCTAAACTGGTTGATGTTCCTCCCTCACGTGAAAGTGGAAAACCAGGCAAGACCACAGAGAACACAACCACTGCAGACACTTACAATAGTGACCCACACCAAAGCCACCAACACATCATCTAGAACCTGCCACTGTGGTTGTCCACACTGGGAGAAGCACCTTTACTTAAGAAAAGCACTAATACTCTAGAATAGATACATCAATCTGATAGTCTTGCATGCAGCACAACAGCATTTGCATTGGCCTTCATAGACACCAGTGATGGTTTCTATTGGAAAAGTCAATGTGGCGATACCTCGGCTTGACACCACTATGAATCCATGGACCATTCATCTTGAGAACCACCTAATGACTGAGCCAATCTCAGTTCTCAACTATGCTCCACCATAGTCCTTCGATTCTTAAAAAAGGCCTAGAGAAACACACCCTGAGTATGTGCCAAGCCCAAGGCAAACCAGAATGAAACTGAAATTAGAGAATGAAACAAACGTAAGCACATCCTGAAGGGCCCTGCATATATATATATATATAGCAAACCCTAAACATCGTACAGCATCCATTGCCTTCCTCTTCTGTGATTGCTCAGACGATATATTTTTGATTTAGAAGACCTACTTACCTTTACATCTGAGACAAACCCTAAACATCGTGCAGCATCCATTGCCTTCCTCTTCTGTGATTGCTCAGAAAATATATTTTTGATTTAGAAGACCTACTTACCTTTACATCTGAGACAAACACACTAACATGTTTCCCAGTAGTTCCTGCATCTAATTAGCACAATATAAATAACATGCTACTCATTCACTGCTTCAGAAGACATTTTATAAAAGAGTCACACAAAAAAAACCATTTTATTTATCAGAATTGTCAATGCCTCGTGACAATTTAGGGGAGGGATCATCCCATTACAGGACAAAAAAAAAAAACATAACCAATTACAAAACATCTGCAAACTTTTAACTGCAATCATCACGCTGTTGCTAGGATACAAGGCAAGGGCAAAAGAGTATAATAATTCAATGAACACTCCTAGGGCAACAATGAATAAGCACTGAAGTTTAGCTGCTGCCGACAACATCCATCTCAAGCATGCCAGCCAGACCCACTTCTCTTCACACACTCACTCTTGATAAAAACCATCAGATTTTGCTGAGAGGAACAACATGTGAATATTCAAAATAGGACAGATTAAATGTTTATCCCAACCCCCCCTCCAAAAAAAAAACCCTTTTGAGATCCAGTCATTAGATAAGAAATGCAAGAAGGTTCCTGAAAACAGATGACACACACACCAGACAATCATACAGAGAGATCCTGACACCGGTAGATACTGATATATAAGTGTAGGTCAAAGCGTTCTGGTCTCATCCTCTGAGAGCCATTATTAGCGGCTGTGTCATCCGGTGTCTGAACTGAGTACAGATATAGGGCTACTGTACAACGGTTTTATTTGGATAAACAAATGTGAACCTTTATGTATACAGGTGTCTAAATGCTGCCAGATCCACACTACACAATCATTTCCAGCTGCCTTGCATACTCGATGACTTGTTGGGCCAGTTCTGTGGAGGGGATGTTCACTTCCTCTGTCTTTTGGTGCTGGGTACTGAACGAGTAGTATCCATCAGGACTCTGGGTCCATCCTCTCTGCAGAGCACAAAAAGCATATTAATATCCATTCATCAAATAACATTAAGATTAAACAATGTGCGATTATTGATAAATCATCTGATCGCGGTTATTTGATCTAATATGCAATTGCTGCAATAACTGTGCAGTTAAGTTTCACATTTTGTGAAAAAAAAAAAAAAGTGCAATGAAAGTGCTTAAAGGGATAGTTCACTTTGAAATTAAATTTTGGTATGTTTTAGCTTACCTCAAGGCCATCCAAGATGTAGGCGTCTTTTTTTCCGCAGTAGTTTAAATTTTGATATTTTTAGGTCAAACCGTTCTTGTCTGTCAGTCATATAATGCAGGTCTATGGTCACTGTCTCAAAGAGCAAGCACAGAGTCCAAATTAAACAATTCCCCATCGTCCAAATTAAACAATTCCCCATCGTCCAAATTAAACAATTCCCCATCGTAAGTACACATTGATGGCCTAAGACACGAAACGAGCGGTTTGTGTGAGAAAACGAACCTTATTTATATTGTTTTGACCTCTTATACACAGCCACGTCCAAGTGATCTGATCTGAGGGCGCAGTATAGATATATATACACTAGATGTCGCCTTAAAGACATTCGTTCCAATGAACTAGAGTTCTCAACGGGTCGGGTCGGCCCGACAAACCCGACGGGACCCGCGGGTTCGGGTCGAAAATATAATCAAATGACTCGGGTCGGGTCGGACCTCGGGCTTAATCTTTTCCGCTCAGTAAAAAAAAAAAAAAAAAACATTTATTAATTATCGCTGCTGGTCACCGTAAAGAAAGTCTGGCTGCTGCGTGTAACGTGCATCATGGAGAGGGGCGGGGGCAGACCTGACGCCGCTGCGTGCACGCCTTTAGCCTGGAGAAGAAGATGGAGTTGGTGAGAAGTAAACTTGCCGCAGGTGAATTCACCGTCGCTACTACAGCCTATTTATATATTTAAAGTGTATTGTTTCAGTTGTTTGTATTGTTTGTATTGTTAAAAGGCGTGAACATTAAAGGTTGATTTGAATTCCCGTCTGCTGGTTATGATTATAGCAGACGGGAATAAAATAGTGTAGCCTATGAGAGAAAAAAAAAAACCGACGCGGCGTCGGGCCGCGGGTCGGGTTCGGGCAGATAATTCATGTTTATGTGTCGGGTTACATCGGGTCCGGGCTTTAAAAGCCACGGGCCGGGTCGGGTCGGGTTGTAATTTTCAGGCCCGTTGAGAACTCTACAATGAACTGCCATAGACAAGGCGACATCTAGTGTATATATATCTGTGCACCAGTCTGCGTACACGTCACACACCAGGAAGCGCGCGCGCCCTCAGATCACTTGGACGTGGCTGTGTATAAGAGGTCAAAACGATATAAATAAGGTTTGTTTTCTCACACAAACCGCTCGTTTCGTGTCTTAGGCCATCAATGTGTACTTAAGATGGGGAATTGTTTAATTTGGACGATGGGGAATTGTTTAATTTGGACTCTGTGCATGCTCTTTGAGACAGTGACCATAGACCTGCATTATACGACTGACAGACAAGAACGGTTTGACCTAAAAATATCAAAATTTAAACTACTGCGGAAAAAAAGACACCTACATCTTGGATGCCCTTGAAGTAAGCTAAAACATACCAAAATTTAATTTCAAAGTGAACTATCCCTTTAACATTTTTTCCATTATATGCGTGATAGTGGAGTCAAGCCCCATTCGCACCGCTAGCAACAAAGCAACATGATCCCATTCGTTTTCAATGGAGCGCTGGCGACAGTGACCGTTGGCGTGTCAAGCGACGGGAGTCACGTTTAACAGTTTGGGGAGACCCTATTACGAGCGAGGACCCGACTTGTCATGACACAGGAAAGACATGGCGGTTCCGGAGCGATTTCACTGTAACCACATACATTGATATAATGATGCTTGGAAAAGAATCACACTACATAAATGAACATTTTAGCACTGCTGCAGTTCGTTTTACAGATTCTCCTGCATTCTGTTGATTATTAGGGACAAGAAAATGTATTACTTTTATGATTAGTCATTTTGAACAGTATGAGCGATTTTAATTCGTCGATTGATCGATCGTTAATCTAGTTAATGACTTGTTAACTACTTTAATGCACTGAGCACCGCTGGAACACTCTCTAACAGCTGAATGCTACTTATATTTTTATTATTAATTATTTTACGTCTAATTCCTAGTCAAATAATGATATCTTAGTTTTATATTTAAAAAAAAACAAGTCGCTGGCAGTGTGAACGGGGAACATAATCCAGGGAGTAAAGAATATAAAACAAATTGTTATAAAGTACACAAGATATGTCCTCCTTCACAAGAAATAAGGCGGGTTGGTGGGTTTAATGTATAATATTACAAATAATTGATAAATACATGTTAAATATTATAAATTTTCAAAGCATTAAAGTAAAAAATATGGGCCTGTTCTATAATCATTTGTATTATTATATTATATACAATTCCAAGTAAAATATACATGCATTAGACTTGCGGTGTGTTCACACTTGTAGTTCGATTCGCTTGATCCAGAGCAAAAAAAACAACAAAAAAAACATTTAGTCCTGGTCAAATTAGCGTTTACATTGGCATTTTTAACATCGAACTTAAAGATACCGAACCTAAAGACATAGGGTTATATTCATAACCTGATTGGTGGGCTTTTATTACGTATATTTTGTGATGGAACTTCCAAACATCCAAAACAAAGCTGTGTTCAGGGCTAAATGCACTTGTTGCATGTGCATAGTCTACATATGATGGTATTTTAATTGTGAAGAGCTTATAAAATGTGTAACGAAGTCAAAACAGCAGCAGGTCACACACACACACAAACTGATCTGCTGCGAGGAGACGTGGTTCTGACGCCTGTACCGAACTGTGATGGGCAACATCGCGACTATGACGAGTAAAAACAGGTATGCTTGAGCATTCTGTCCTTTTTAGGGTCGCATCATGTCCTGGTTTTGATTAGTTTACATGTCTTTGGTCCGTGATTCGTTTATATTTCATTCGAACCGCACCAGAGTTCGTTTGGAAGCAGACCGAGACCCATCTTTTCAGGGTCTCAGTCCGCTTGTTTGGTGCGCTCCAGGGTTCAGACGGCAGACTTCCAGGGCTGTAAATCAACCAAAGAAAATCTTGGTCGACTGAAGTCCAGACATTTTCTACTAAAAATCGACTAAAAATGGCGTTAGGAAAAAAAGCGTTAAATTAATTAGCTGCGCACTGTACGCAGTCCTTGGTAGCCTTGTTGCCCGCCTAAATGAATTATAAATAAACATAAAAAACTAGTAAGTTATTTGCAGTAGGCTATATAACCTAATTATTTTGCACTGAAATGAGTCTGACACACGAGTCTGTCGGCTCTGACAGCGTTGCATCACGTGCACCTGCGCAATATCATAGCCTATGATTTCCGAAACTAGTGATATATCATCACAAGCACTTTTGAGGAATATGCAACATAATTTAGACAATTGTTTCTGTCATATGTATTATAATAACTGACAGACACTATCATTTCAGCCGCTCTGTGCAGCTCAGCTTCGCGGCTGAGACACAAATAGACTATTAACTTTTTAAAAAATGCTGCCACACTGCCGATGTCTTTGTTGACATGGTAGAAGAGGACTGACTGACTATGAATTAAACGCTCTCACAATTAAATAATATTCAGCAAACCTTCTAGTAGCCTACTTTCTTCAATCTGTCTCTCTTCTCCGGTGGGTTGGGCTAATCCAAAAGAAGTGAAAACAAGGGGGGTGTTCTGAAGACAGACTGTTACCCGAAAACAGGGGTGCTCTGAAGACACCCCCATTAGCAATTAGTGCTTTCCACCTGATGAAATGAACACGTCAACGCAGCAAAACTAATGAAATGAACGCGGCAAAACTGGTGAACGCGGCAAAAAATCGACCAATCAGAATTTTGGTCGAGCCAGAACGCATCGACCAAATAATCAACTTATCGACTGGGAGATTACAGCCCTACAGAGTTCACACGTTCAAATGGACCGCACTAACAGAGCGATCACACCATAGTTTGTTTTAATCAAACCAAACATGCCAAGTAATGCAAGTGACAAACCGAACAGAATTAAATCGTTAATTGCAATCATTTGTATGACAATTAATTCTCAGCACAAAATTCATGATCGTGACATGGCAACATTTGACAAACACATTGAACACTTACTTTCTTCGCATATTCAGTCATCTTTTTTGGAGAGGAAAAGAAAAGCACCCGCGTGGCCTCATTGAACTGAATCTGTTCATATGCTTTCTCTATACAGCCTGCAATCTCATCTCTACAAACAAAACACAACATATTTAAATGACCAAACGATCCGAAACATGGTTCATCACCAACATTTAGCTATTAAGACTAAGAAAACCCTACCGAATGGTATCAAGAAGAATGTCAATGAAGAAGGTGTAGCTCTCAGCAGGGATGTTTCCTTTGGCGAGGAAGACCTTGTTGTAACTGCCTTCCATCAGATACTGAAATGAAGAAGCAAAAAAGTAGGAAACAGACACTGACAAATGCATTCAATATAAGTGACGAGTAAAAGTGTCCCACACCTGCTCTAATGAAACTGGGTGTCTGATGTAGACATTGGTCTGGATGTCTTTTGCGCTCAGTCTTTCCAGCTCTGTGTGGAACTCAGACACTCTGTTCTGAGAGAGCAGGAAGAGCAAGTTGAGACCCAGTAACTGGTGTCTGTAGGCCGACTCGGGCAGCTCCTCCCTGAGACATTGAAGAAGAGAGGAAAGTGTAACAGGAGCAAACAATTCAGGGTAAATCGTGCTGAAACGTCCGAATGTCAATTTATTCTCGAGAGAAATACAGAATGCAGTACATGTTCGTTGTATGTGTAATGTATATGAAGAGTTCAGATGAAAAAGCCTCTAAGTGCCATCTGAAATTTTCTTCTAGAATGATAATTTTTATCAAGCTTGTATATTAAAGTTCAATAATTTCACTTAAATGGCAAAGCAAATGACCTATTAATTGTCATTTGAGTGAAATTACTGAACTTAAATATACAAGCTTTAGAAAAATTATCATTCTAGAAGAAAATTTCAGACGGCACTTAGAGGCTTTTGCATCTGAACTCTTCATATATAAATATTTACAATATACACGTGATGACCTGCTACAGTTGCCCACAATATGTCTTTAATCTACCTTTTAAATGTGGCATTTTGTACACTTGGTACCAACATACAGGATATAGGCAAGATGCGGTTTCAGCATGACTGCTGTCAGCACATATAAAAATTTTAATTGCCCTATAATTTGCTTACCCTCAAGCAATCCTAGGTGGATATGACTTTCTTCTTTCAGCTGAACAGTCAGAGTTATATTAAATAATATTCTGGCTCTTCCCAACTTTGTAATGGCATTGAACAGTGCCCAAACTTTTGAAGATCCAAAAAGCATATTCATCCATCATTAAAGTAATCCATATGACTCCAGTGAGTTAATAAATGCCTTCTGAAGCAAAGCGATGAGTTTTTGTAAGAAAAATACCGATATCTAAAACTTTATAAACTGTAATCACTATCTCACCTAAGCTTACGTCATACATGAGGTCAGAGGTCACCCCTCATAAACACACGGCAGTTGCCGGAAGCCAGTGATTATAGTCTATAAAGTTTTAGATATGGATATTTTTCCTACTAAAACCCATCGCTTCACTTCAGAAGGCATTTATTGAAAGAAAAAAGTAATATATGCCTAGGATGGCTTGAGAGTGAGTAAATTATGGGATAATTTTCATTACTGGGTGAACTATTCCTTCAAGTGATAGTGAGCAAATAGAAGATGTAAGACCAAAAAATGTCATTACTTGTAATCAAAGTAATAACACTTAAGCTGAGCCATGTAGCGTTCAAAGGAGGGGATGTCTTTCTTCAGGATGCTCCACAGTGCTCCGATCTCCAAAACATCTCCTGTGAAGAAAAAAAAGAAAAGAATAAAGATTAATAAATGACTGAAGCAATTAAAATAGATATATAATTTCTGCTAAAAACAATAAATACTCACTGGCAAGGATAAGTTGCTGTTTGGTTAGTTTGGTCCCAGTAGTCGGTAGAAAGTTCAATTCCAACAGGGATATCTACCAAAATAATAATAATAAAATAATCCACCGCAACATAATGAGAATAATTTAAAATAAACAAGGCAGACATATAATAAGAGATTATATTAATAAACGATTAATGACGATATAGTAGGAATTATCAATTGAGGGTCTTTATTTTTCTTCATTATTCAACACGTTAAAAAATAAGTTTCCCGAGGAAATGTAATTTGAAACATAAGTAATAAAAAACATTATATAAATTAATTAACAGTTCACGACAAACGCTGTCATTGTGTTTCACTACTGTATGAATTCGCTGTCTGCTAAGTTAGCTAACTTGCTACTTTGGCGAGGAACAAACCCAAAGCCACAATACAGCTCACAAAAATGGCAACTGTACTTTATCACATAAATAAACTAAAACACACGCATAACGTGTTTGTCAATAAGTTGAATGGGAATCGACTGGACCGATCTAGATAGCAGCACTAGAGCTAACTGCTCATCACACTACAAGCACAGCTCATTTCTGCAGTTTAAGAGTAATGTTACCCGTCCATATCATCGGGCGTACCTTTAGCTTGCTCAGGATCTCGCCACATTTGTTAAGATTTGGATTCTTTTTATTCCACTCGGCTTTCAGCGTTTCATACAGTCCCGCAGTCTCTTTCAACACAGACGCCATGGTGATTCTGCAAAAACGTACGACACCGGTCAGTCAGAATACGGCAGTACGCTGTCGTAAAGAATGTTGGTGCTACCATGGAAACCAGGAAACGCGGACGGGTGATACCGTTGAAGTTTGTCTGAAGAATATAGTTCTAGAAATATATAGTTTTCCATAATAAAATCTGATAACCTTAACTATTAAGTAAATACTTTTATACTGAGGTCTACACCAACTGGCTGCATCACATTATAGAACTGCTTGTAACTGTTGTGTACTTTGTAAAGAAAAGGTTACACTTTATTACATTGTAATTAATCATACACTTAAGTACTGAGTTATATTAATAAACAACATGCACTTACTCTATCCTCCTGGGACCCAGGAACAGACTTGTGTCCTCTGTAGTGGACATTATATTTTAGTGAATTTCTCTGACACCTGAATTTAGTATTTTTTCCATGTCATTACATTGTTTAGAGAGAAAAAAAAAAAAACTAATGGGATGAAAATTTTTTTGACAAAATATATTTTATTAATATGTTATGTTATGTCCTCTGTAGTGGACACCAGAACTCGATTGTTTAAAAAAAAAAAAAAAGGGACAATGGGAGTTTTTTTTATTCACCAATTAAATATTAAGTTTCAGGATTTTGTTTAACCAAAGATGATTCTTAACGATGTTATGAAAGATATAACTAAATGAATTGATATACCATTTTACTTTATGCAATATGTGTGTAAAATAGCCATAAATGGGCAGTGCCATTCAATACAATGCATCTATACACTGTATCTAATATGCATATTAATGTGTTCTTGAGGCAACATGTAATGAAAAAAGAAGTGTAATAATGGGAGTAATAATTGGCAACATTTTCCTAATAATATCTAATATTTCATAGGAATATTGATGTATAATATCTTTCCATATTCATTTATTGTCTCCCAAAAATGCCTGATAAACATGCTTTAAGTCTCTACATCGGACATGTATGAAATCAATGCCCTGTTTCGTAACAGAAAGTAACATATTGATTAGAAACACCATAACATTTTCCTGACATGTTGATTTATGACAAACAAATTGAAAATTAGTCAGATTTTAATGCTAATTTCAAAATATTATCATATTTCCATTAGAGTGCTACATTTGATCACTATTAATCTCAGTCATTTTAAAAGACCAAGGAGAAGTTGTTGTCACGGTGAAACCTCCAACATTTGGTCTCTCTGAAAAGCCCTGAATGTGCTCTTTACAGGACATTAAAACTATGACATATAACTATCCCAGTTAAAGGGATCGTTCACCAAAAATGAACCAAAAGTTTTAAGTTGTTCCAAACCTGTTTGAGTTTCTTTCTTCTGTTGAACATAAAATCAGACATTTTGAAGAATGTTGGTAACCAGACAGTGATTTTGGGTGAACTATCCCTTTAGTTTAAAGTGTAGTTGGGGGGGGGGGGGGGGGGGGGTCATAAAGTGATGCATCTGCGCCCTCTGCTGGACACTAGTGCAGTAGTTCATTACTAGAACCTGAAATAATGAAGGGGCGCAGACAGGTTCATCTCGACTGAATATTTGTAATAACCTATCGATACAATGTCATGAGAATTATCGCGTTACTGCTCCGATCGGTTATGTCATTGCTGAAAGAAGACGTCTCTATTGACTGTGGGGCATGCGCAGTTGAAAGGAGACAAAGAGGAAGGAGTGGGTGGCGGATGAAATCTATTCATTGCGATATTTTTGTCACACCAGTGAAGCGCTGGGACACCCGTAAAGGTCCAAGCCACACCCTTTAATGTAAGAAATATTCCAGCACAACTTCAAATGCGACCAATCAATGGGGGTAAACAATATGGAAGACCACGCCCCTTATACATACTTCATAAAAATGCCTTTTTTTGTGTGTGAGGGGGCAAATGGTTAATTTTAGCCTTTATTACAAAGAAGCCAACCCTCCACTGTTATGCTTGAGATCGCACCACCCCTTATTTGTGATGTTTAACAAACAGGGCCAATCACAGCCACCAGTGTTTCATCAAAACAGACTCCTTTGTCATAAAAACATCCGGACCCAAGGTGAAGCTGTACAGACAACTGCCTGTTTGTTATTGTGGAGGGAGCCATCCTCCAACTTAGTCCCATCTAACTGTTGTGGGACAATGTGTTTCTTGGGGAGGAAGATTAACAGTTTTATTCATGTAAAAAAATAATAATATAAAAATAATAACTGGATATGAAATTAAAATGGTAATCTTAATGTTGTTCAAGTTAAGGTTAAATTTCATTCTCATTGAACGTTACATCTTATCTAATCTGTAGCCTGTGTTTACAACCTTGAAACAAGATAATGTATTTCCGTTTAACGCAATCAATATATTTCCGTGTTACAGTGAAATTGATACACAAATAAAGTATTATATCGTGCCGATGTAAAATGGCAATTATACCGCAATATTAAGAGCAACAATAATAGTGTGGTGTTGTTTATTAATCAGGCGATCGTGTCGGGCCTCTGTTTCCTGCTTGTGAGAGCTGTGCTTGGGTCCTGACGCGGAGCCCGTGCAGGGCCGTACTGGAGACCCCGCGCCGCCTGCACCTCTATCGTCTCGGGTGAGTTTGATACAATGTAGCAATTTCTCTTTAATTCTCAATAACTATTGCAACGCTGCAACATTCGCATGCAGACCTCAGCTCTTCCCGCTTCATTTAGCCGGCCCGTTGCACAGGTCGGTTAATAGGTTGAGTTTACAGCGAATTCCCAAGCATACCCCCTTGATCCTGGAGTATTCCAACATAAACTCATATTTAGCTGGGATAAAGATAGGCTACGCAATTGCATCAATTGGAGTTCGAACACAAAATATTCAACAATCATGTGCACTGGCAACAGTGAATGCGCTCGTACGGCAGAAATACTACGTGTTTACAGTCAGTTGTTGTCAGATTTGTTCGTATTGCGTCTGTAAACGCACATATAACAGCTAGGAAGCTAGCTAGCCACAGCTAGCTGAATCTGCTGCAGAACGAGCGTTAAAAAGCGAATTAAATGCGCTCTGTGTTGGTAAACATATAAAATGGTCGCAAATAAAAGTATCTGCACCAGTGGGAATGTCGACGGAGTTATTACATCTTTGCAAATGAGCAAAATAACCGCCGTGTCCTGCAGGTCCAGAGTGTCCATTCACGTCTCCGGTGTTGTTCTGATGCGAGACCCTCTCAAAATGACCTAGAACAAATCTCTGACAGAAGAAGCTTTCGCAGATATTTGTTAATGATGGTATGTGTGCTACTCGCACTGTGTGTTTGCCCCCAACAAACATTAGTGGCGTCCCCGCCTACCTCATCTTCATTTTGTGGTTTTGATTTGTTTAGCTCGAGACTGTGAACATGAACAGGCCAGCGACTCACCAAAGTCTGACACTTAAGTGAAAATAGGTGTTTGTAACTCTTTAAATCGTGATATTTGACACTCGGTCTCGGTGGTGTTTTTCTGTGTGAGGTGATGCGCGCGCTTTTTCCCATCAGCTCTCGCGCCTCAGATTGTGCACGAAAGTTCAGCTGCTGCCTTCAAAAGACGTGAAAGCGTTCACTCTTTTGTTTTTTTGTTTTGTGTGTGTAATTGTTCTTCCTTAAAGCCTCAGAATGCGTCAGATTTTGATTATAGTTTGGTATTATCGACAATGAATGTGTATTCGAGCATTAAACGATCCATATAGTGTTTTAATGATTGAAGTCAATTCACCAGAAAAGTATACCGTAATGATGGGTTAACATTAACATTGGGGGGGTTTGGACACGTGACGCGCACTGATAAAAGATTTACCTGGCGACACTTTAGTCTGCTTTTAATATTATTTGCATTTGTCAACAGCGTGATTTATCCTCTTAAGATTGAAATTGATAGCGTCTGAAATGGTGTAGTTCATAAACGTTTTAATAATGCTGACTGATGTTCTACTTTATTTTCACTAATGGTTGATTCAAATAAGAAATTGACTCCTTATAAATGCACCCACATTTCACTAGTAAGGAAGTACTTGCTTGAAGATTTGCTTTTGAGGTATGTGTAAGGTTTAGCAGAGTTGCATAAGTGTTAATGTTTATGCACTTTTTTTGTACAGTTGACATGGATGATGAAGATGGCAGGTGCTTGCTAGATGTAATTTGGTAAGTTGTTACACCAAAAATGGCATAACTGTGTTGAAGTCTGAATGTTGGATGTAGTGTAGCTGAATAACATCTTTCTTGTTGTACAGTGACCCGGAAGCACTCAATGATTTTCTTCATGGATCAGAAACACAAGTGAGTACTTTGCGGGATAACCTAGATGCATCACACACAAAAAACAGCACACTCACCCAGCAAGATTTCCCACAAACTTTTCCGGGTTATTTTTACATTTCTTCCCCCTAAATCGGTTGTCCAGCTCAATGATCTTTTCTTTAATTTCAATCCTGTTTTTTCCCCTCTTTGGTTAATTCTTAAATATGAAATACTAATCTAATTTTCCTCTCTTTTGACTCCTGTTTTCTTTCTTGTTTGCTTGGCCTTTTAACTTGGTTATGCCTGCATTTTGTTCTGGTTGATTGGTGCACTGTCCTCACTTTGCTCTTCCCTTGCCTTTCCCTCTTTGTCTGCCTATTTGCCCTTTGTGCATCTGCTCTGTCGCTTTCACACGCCTGTCTGTGTGCTGTGGTGATTTCTGCCTGTCCTATACCTGGGTATATCTGTCTGTAGCTGGACACTGATGACCTTTTGGATGGCTCAAGTGACCCGTCCAGCTCGTTCTTCTCCAGCACTGGGGTGAGTGATATCCCCCATTTGCGCCAACCTCCTGTCTCCATCCTTTTTTGTAGCACGTGCTCCTCAGCCCCACCATCCCAAACAGATGCATCGTGCACCAGACCTGCATCTACAGCAGTCAGTCCCAAAGGCCTACCACCATCCCAGATCCATCCATGCCATCTTATTCTTGCATCATTCTGAATGTGTGGCTAGGTCGAAGGGCTAACATTGGTCTTTTTGTCTTTTCCAGGGCCACATTCCTGAGGTCCAACCACAGGTTCAGCTGTCAACAAATGAGCCAGGCCTTCCAAGAGTCAGCGTTGATTTGGACTTCCTGGAGGATGATGACATCTTGGGGGGATCGCCGGGAGGAGACAATGGAAGCAATGGTGTTGGGGCAAATAATGAGCCCTGTGACATTTTGCAGCAGAGTCTGGCAGAGGCTAACATCACAGAGCAGAGCCTTCAAGAGGCCGATGCTGATCTTGACCTTAGTTCCTTTGGGTTAACTGGCCTTACACAGGTGGTCCAACCGCTGCCTGATGCTGGGCTGTCTGGAGTGGGCATTGGAGGTGCTACTCAGATTTTTTCAAACCAAGGCACCCCTACCGCACCCTCAAATGCCACCCCAGACATGCTCGGCTCAGTCCTGGCACATCCAGGCCTGCAGCTTCCCCAGGTCATGAACAAGGCTATCAGCGTCCAGCCATTCGTACAGCAAGTCGGGCTTGGAAATGTAACCCTTCAGTCCATTTCAAGCCTTCAGGCCTTACCGAATGGCAGTCAGTCCGGACCATTGGGCATTGGACAAATTCAAGTTGTGGGCCAACCCACTGTAATGACTATAAATTCATCTGGGCAGCAGATTTTGACGAAAACCATGGGTGGCTACCAACTGCATCAACCTGGGCCTGAGGCAGCAAGCGCTGGAACGCAGGCTGGGCTTGGAGGCTCTGTTTTGAGTTCAGGAGGTGGACTTTTAATTCAAGGGGGCAAGGCCACTCTTGGGTCCCCTGCCTTAAATGGGCCAGCTGTCAGCTTAAGCAACACAAATACCAACAACAGTGCAACTACAATGGCCACTGCTGGTGGCATTGTGGGTTTCGGTAATGCCTCTCTGGGTGCAGGAATTGGATCTCAAACCCAGTCTCAAGGCCAAATCATGCAGAATGTCATCATCCAGCGAACGCCAACGCCAATCCAGCCCAAACCTCCTCAAGGGGGTTCCATCCAACCCAAAATCTTCAAGCAACACCAACAGCTTCCTGCCCCACACAACTTGCCAAATGATGCTAATAAGGCTCTGGGGGTGCAGCAAATCCCAGTGTCAGCTGGTCAGAATGTAACGTTCCTCCCTGGGAAGCCTGTCTCAAATGTAGTCTTGAGCACACAGGCTGCATCACAAGGCACGCAGTTTTCTCAAGCGCTCTTAAGGCAACAAGGCCCCCAAACGTCAGGCAAACCGCTCAGTGTTCACTTGTTAAACCAACAGGGAAGCATTGTCATTCCCTCGCAGACTGTCCTGCAGGGCCAAAACCACCAGTTCCTCTTACCAGGGCTTCAGGCAGGAGGTCAGATCCTGACTCAGCATCCCGGGGGTCACATCATTACCAGTCAGGGGCCTGGGGGACAGATAATTGCTAATCAGATCTTGACAGCCAATCAGAACATCAACCTGAGTCAGGTGTTGGCCTCACAGGGTCACCCTGGTGCCGCCCATATTCTCTCTGGACACATCCAGCTCCAGCCCGGTCAGATGTTCCAAATGCCGGTGTCATTGGCGCAAACGCAGACACAAGCCCATCCGGTAACGGGCCACGTTCAAACGGTCATCCAGGGCATGCCTATACAGAATTCCCTGTCCATGGAGAGCCTTAGCCCAGCAGTCAGTTTGCAGACGCTGGAGCAGTCTGGTGGCATCCCCAATAACGGTAGCAGTGGATCGACAGCCATGGCACCATGCCAGCCAGGAGAGGGAATCACAGTATTGGGCGGCTCTACGGACCCCGCTGCTCACCCAGCACAGACCCAGCCCTCAATTCTCACGGTTCAGGCGACTGCACCGGTTTCAGTAGCAGCTTCGGTTCCTTCCGCTTCATCTCCATCCCCCACTATGGCCACATCGACGCCCTCAATGGTGGGTTTGGGTTCCCAGGCCCAGCACAGCCCAGGAAAGGTGTTCACGTCACCTGGTTCCAGCATGATCCTTAGTCAGGAGTCTCTTCAAATGTTCCTGCAGCAGGTCAGTGTGCCCTCTTTAAACCTTATCTGCTGTTTGTAAACTGTGTCCCTTAGCTAATAAGCTAACATAACAGCATTTGATCCCCAAGCTGACCTCTGACCAGATTGGATAATTGTGTTACCTCTCCCATTCCTGAACTGATAAATGTACCCATGTTAGGACCAACAGCAGCAAGCAGGAAAAGACCCACCTGCTTCTGTGGGTGTACCTGCGTCTGTTATCGTCAGCGGCAGCAGTTCTGGTGCCGCCCCTTCAGGCCATGACAACTTGTTAGCTGAGACTCGGCAGAGGCAGAGTCCCAGCCCCTCCCTTGGCCCCGCCCACATGGCAACAGTGGTTAACAAGGTAGATGAGCTCATGCTCTGCACTAAGCCCCACCCACTTGTTGCTGCCACTGCTGCGTATTGGACCACTGTCTCCCAGCAGATCTCCCTCTCTTTCTGTCCCATTGTCTTTCTACTGTCATTGCTCAGACTTGGATGCTTTTATTTGTTCCTTCACTCATTTTCACTCTTGTTTTTGCCTGTTTTCATCATTCTTTCTGCATTCTGCACCTTTCACGAATGTTATCTGTTTTTGTTATTGTTACTGTAATGGGATTATAATTTCTTTTGTCCATTAGTTATTTAGTACTATTATTGCATGCTATACCTCCCCCCCATAATATATTTGTTTTCCGCTGTTTATTTGCACAATAATTTTTTAACAGGAAGCTTGCTGAACTAAATTGACACTAATTGGGATATGGGTTGATGCCAAAAAACAGTGCAGTTGTTGCTTTTCAAATGGTGTCACATGCAATAATAAAACTCTAGAGACCTTATTTTTTGGTTGTGTGTTTGCATCATCTTTGTGCATCTTCCCATGAGCATGTCATGATGGAGCAATAGCTCTTTCTATTAGTTTCCCTGTTGTAAATCTTTGCCACTCACTCTACCATTCATTTTAACATTCAGACTACTCACTACTTCTGCTCCTCACTTTCGGTAACTGCTGTTTTTAACCTCAATCAGCCCTCCCTCCCCCCCACCACCACCCAGCACCCCCAAGAGAAATTAAACTAATTCCCTTCAAGATCACTTTCAAAGATTTGATCTTGATCACTTGCTCGCTGCCCTGAATTACCTTTGCCCTCTACCAGCAAATCTGTTTTGGTTTATTTAGACTTGTACTTTTTTTTTTTTCTTGTCTATTCTCTGTGAACCAATTTTTGTTCTTTGCAAAAATTATGTCCTCATGTCAGTTGTCCTCCCTTCCTGTTTGAAACCGTGCCTGATGTACAGTTTAGATATTTTGTCAGCAGTCTTTGTAAAAACTTTGAAAAGATTTTTCCTTTCTATTTCTTCATGCTATTATATTATCCAACTTGTATTTGTTTGTTGCTTGTTGCTATTTGGTGTTTTTGCACCTCATATTTTTATTTTTATTTTATTTATTTATTTGCACTGTAGGTATGTTTGCAAGTTAGTCATTGTTTTAGTGATGCACTGGAATACATTTCTTGGTCGAAACTGAAAACCAGATAAAGTTTTGTTTTTCTTATGCTCTGTACCATTTGCATATATTGAAAATGATTGTGAAACTGAAGTATAAAGCGGTTATGCAAGAAACTTGTTATGGATAGTCTCATCATTAGGAGATTAGTCGATAAACTGGCTAAATTAAATGGCAAACAGAATGAATTATAAAGCCGTCTAGAGCTCACTGATGTTGTCATTTAGTAATGTGACTTGTAGAATATATATATGTTTACATGTTGTTGCTGTGGTTTCATTTTTATATTGCTATTGAAATGATTTTATTGAAAACATGTTTGTGAACAAGCTGTTAATTTCTGTTAAAAAAGCTGTTAAAAAATGAAAGATTTCAGTGCATCCCTAAAAATTTAATTTCCCAAAATGATTCATTAAAAAATATGAACTGGCTGATTATTGATAATTTTCTCTCCTCCTCCTCTTTCATCCACAGACTATAAAGATCCAAAGCGCATCCCCTTCTCAACATGTGGTCACCCCTACACCAACACCCACTCTGTCTGACAGCCCTCAACCTGCTCAAGTGTCTCCCCTCACCCTCGGGCAACAGATCCAGTCTCCTCACCAGCACCAGCAGTCTCGGCCTCCGTCGCAGCCCCAGCCTCAGTCTCAAGCGCAGACTCCCTCACGCTCCTGCACACCTTCCTCTTTACCGCCTCTCTTCATCATACACAATCAGATCGGAGGTTCTCCACAACCACCACAGCCAGCTCCTCCACATCAGCAACAGCAGCCTCAGCAAATACAAGTGCAGCTCCAGCCTCAAGTTCTTCCTCAGACTCTGCCTCAGCCTACCACCCTGCAGCCAGACATACCTCCTTCCTCCTGCTCCCCGAAGCCTCCACAACCACTTCCCGCGCAATTCCAGTTCCAGCCTGCCGTGAGCTCGTCTCCAGCTGCAGTGGTGAAACAGCAGGTGACTGTGGTGCCGGGGCTGACTGCAGAACAGCAGCATCACCTACAGCTGATCAGTGCGCAGCTGCAGACCATGTCATCCATCACACAGCCCTCTCCTCAACAAAAGCAGCTTTTGGAAAAACTTCACCAGGTATTGCATCATCACTATATATTTTGTTCTAACTGGTTATGACACAAGTTTGCACCAAAATATAAAAAAAACACTGCCACTTCTGACAATATTTTTGATGATTTCAGAGTTATATAGAGCAAGGCTTTGTTGACATTCGCGTGTCACTGTGGGCAGGGCTACTTTGGAAAAAATGAGGGGAAAAACAAATAGCCATCAAACTCTATGGTCTAAATTATTGTTATGTAGGCCTAAAACTCCAAATGTCCCTTTCAAATCTCCATAATTGTTATTTTTTATCAACTCTGATAAGATGATTGTCTATTTGCTTGTGATATATACAGGTCCAGCAAAACATTCTTCTCCAGGCTAAGCAGCAAGCTCAGGCACAAGTCCAGGCCTCTCAGCAACAGGCCTCAAACCAGTTCAGCAAAATGCCAGATCCGCCTTCAGTCCAAGTTGCAACTTCAGCGGCCAGTGGCACCATCCAAGCACCAGTCCAGTCCCTTCTGCAGCAGAAGTCTGTGCTTGTCAAGTCCTCTACTACAGGTGGGCATCCCATATTTCTATCCTTTTAAAAGGTTTACTTTAAAATAATTCTAAGTTGACAAAGCATTGTCTTAACCTCAGGTGCAAATGACACTCCAGTATTTTCTGCTGTGTCTGCTGGGGCTACAGTGAACCAGGGAGTCACGACTCCAAATCTTGCACAGGCTGTTCAGGTGAGTGAAATGTAGTTGATAGTATTTTTACTGTAGTTTGCAGCTGGACCATTAACCTTTTCAGATATATTAACTTTACTCACTGGAGACTGATCATTTTGAATGCATTCTGACTCTGGTTTGCAGGCAAAGCCAGGAGTCATAAGTTCAGTTGGTGGGCTAACTCTGGGTAAAGCTGGTTTGCAGATTCAGGTTTTAGGTGCTGGACTCTCTCAAATGCCTGCACCTCTACCACCCGCTCCTCAAACACAGGTAAGGTTCAAAACCACATTGCATAAGACTGTTATAATAAACTGAACTGGATGGTGTCATATTTATGATAAATTATTGTATATAATTTATCTATTTGATATAACATTTTGTCTTTTCACAGACGTCATTAAAAAGGCCCTTTAGTATGGAACCAAGCAAAGAGGCTAGGTAATCTATTCATTTACAGAGTGTAAATTGCAAACATGTTATTCGTAAAAATCTAAAATTAAACCTATAAATGAAGTGACATGCTAGTTATACAATTATTATTATTTTTTATTTTTTTTTAAAGATCAGCAGTTCTCCTACTCATGTGCTCATGTATCTGTTTGTAGGATGCTAGAACAGCTGCGAAAACAGCAAGGCTCAGTTCTCCATCCTGACTACAGCTCTCCTTTCCACTCATTTGAGGACACACTTCATCGACTGCTGCCATACCACCTGTATCAAGGCATGGCTTCGTCCACGGGAGACTACCGCAAAGGTAAACACTCATACAACTGTGTGAACCTCTACAGACCTGTAGTGTAATTGTGTGGCACCCTCTTCGGGGCCAGTGTTTAACTCTTTCATAACTCTGGGTTCTCTGTCCAGTGGATGATGAATTTGAGAATGTCTCAAGCCAACTCTTGAAGCGCACACAAGCAATGCTGGATAAATATCGTCATTTGCTTTTTGAGGAATCAAAGGTATCATTTAAATCTCACTCACTTGACCTCTCTTTATGTCTGAAGCTTCTGAGCCCTGAATTCATTGGTATCTTGTGTGTTTGTTATTTTGAGCAGAGGCTGGGTCCCTCTGCAGAGATGGTTATGATTGACCGGATGTTCATTCAAGAGGAGAAGGTTGCTCTGAGTCAGGACAGGGTTCTGGCCAAGGAGAAACCAGGTAATGACCAAGGTTAAAGTTGCCATGAAATTACTTTATGAGCATTGTCTTTTTTCCTGTTTATTATTTATGTGCTATTGGTAGTGTATGTTCTGATGTTGCGGTATGTTGAACGTGATTTCACCAAGTACCACATGTTCCTGGATCAACATCTTTGTTGATCCTGGAACAACTTTCCAATCAACCAATCAGATTTGAGGGACAAGTTTACAGTTTATGTCAAGTTTACGCTTACAACCAGGATGAGGTCTTTCAACATCAGTGTTATTCACCTATCATTTCCCTCTGATTTTAGGGAAAAGTTATGGGTATGGTTAGGTTTAGGGGTAGGGATAGGGTAAGGACTACATTTTGGGACAGGAATGTTATTCCAGGATCAACAAAATATGTTGATCCAGGAACATGTCTTACTTGGCAAAATCACGGTGACCATTGTGGTATTAAATCACTTTAATCTCTTACTTTTTGCAGAAGAATTTGTGGCCAATTCCTGTTTGCTGGACAGCAGTGCAGCGAGGCCTGTAAAGGTGGAGCTGAGTTCTGTAAGAATCACTTCATCATCATCAGCAGCAGCAGCAGCAGTTGCAGGTCCACCTGCACCAGCCGCACTTGCTCTGGCTCCAGCCGCAGCAGTTGCCCCTGCTCCAACCACAATCCCTGCACCTACTCCAGCTGCTGCCCCCACTCCTGTTTCTGCCCCAGCGCCCTTCCCTCCTACCAAGCTGGTGATCAAGCAAGGTGGAGGGGGAGCATCAGTATCCTGGTCCACCAGTTCAACCCCTACACCTGCTCCTGTGGTCCGGTCATCTGTGGAGCCAGTCGCACCAAGCGCCTCCTTCAGCCGCACTCCGTCCTCCCGCCCTGCTGATGACGACGATGACGTCGCGCTTCCCCAACGGACCAGCAAACCGCCCATGAAGACCTACGAGGCACGCCGGCGAATAGGTTTGAAGCTGAAGATCAAACAGGAGGCGGGGCTTAGTAAGGTGGTTCACAACACTGCCTTAGATCCGGTCCACTCCCAATCCCAACTCACGCCACAACTACCGACCCCTGAGCAGCCGCAGAAAGTCAAACCACATGTAACCCCACCCACCACTGTCATTAGAACTCCACCCCCAACTTCTCACCCCACCCCCTCCTCCACAGTCACTACAGTAACAACACACACAGGTTCTGCCTCCAGTAGTGCAACTTCCTGTAGTGGGGCAAAGCCCTCATTTTCCTCCTCCTGGTCTTCATCGTCCCCTTCCACGTCTTCGGCGCAGATGAATGGCACTCTGGAACACCACGAGGTAGGCGGGGCCAAGCGGATCCCAGCGTCCACAGCAACTCCTTCACTAACCACTTGCCGGCTCCCACTACGAAAGACGTACCGTGAAAACATCAGTCCACGTCACAGGCCGGGAGTACCAGGAGGAGGTGGAGATACGCTGCCCATTCTGCCAACAGGACCCCCTCTTACCTCTTCCCCCCAGCCACAAGGCTCTTCCCCTCAACCTGAACGGACTGTGATAGCCAGTGTTAAACTAGAAAGGCAGGGTGGACATGGGCGGTCTCACTCCCACACAGAGTCGCAGAGCCTCACAGCGGTGGAGGACGTCCTCTACCGTGGCATCAAAAACGCGTACCAACACCACCGAGAGTTCTCAGACAAAGAGGATGAGGACGAGGCAGAGGAAGGTGGTGGTCTGGGGCGGTTGAAGGCCATAGGGAGCAAATACCGAGAGGGAGGAAGGGGCACCTTCAGGATGGATCAACATGCCCCTGGCCCGCCTTCTCCCGGAGAGTCTTCCTGCACAAGAGACTCCTCACTTCCTGCCAAACGCTGTAAGTCAGACTCTCCGGACATGGACAATGCAAGCTTCTCCAGCGGTAGCCCGCCACCGGACGACTCGTTGAATGAGCACCTGCAGTGTGCCATAGACAGTATACTGAACCTCCAACAGGGCCCTCCTGGACATGGAGGCTCAGGGAGAGGGGCTTTAGGGAGGGTTCATGGGGCAAACCTGCCTAACCAGCACCAAACCCATCCTTCCTACAGACAGTCCATGCCTCCTCTCTCCACACCTCCGTCATCCACCCCCATGTCCCAGCATCCACAGGTAGGGGGCAGAGGACAGAATGGAAATCTGGTTTCACAGACGCACAGTAGATAACAGCCCCTTTAGCTGAAGTTGACTGAAAGACTGAAAAGCAGGATGTCAATGGATGGGGGAAGCAAACGGAGACACTTTTCCCATGTTCAGCTGTGTTTGCTTTGTTTGTCTGTGGTTTGTGCTGATGAAATGTGTTCTTTTGGTTTACATATGGCCCTTTAAGTGTACTTTCTAAAGTATAAAAAGTGCACTTTGATATGATTTTCAAAATTTTGTCCCTTTTTGTTTTTTCCTGGGACGGTTCCTACGTGGGTTCCCCAATTTAAAGATTTCTCGACTTGTGAGAGACGAAAAATATATCACCATTCATTTAATAAATAATGTTTGTAATTACCGTGACGTATGCAGATTGCAGGAACTTTTTAAGTGATATCATGAAAATTGTCATATCAAATGGTAGTTAATTTGTTTATTTTTTGAGAGACCAATGAATCACTTCTCCCTTTGTTAGAATGGTCCCCCCTACCATGTAATTATATTTTTAGGAACTGGTGATCACTGCATAGAAGCTCATTAATGCATATTAGTATAGTGCTCTGTCTCCCCGAAGACTTGAATTCAGGTTTTGGTTATCTAACTACAGGAATTAACAATGAAGCATTCACAAACCGAAAAGTCACCAGAACTGTAAGAAATCTGTTGACCTTTAAAGCATTCCAGCATCAAGAGCACATTTAAAAATCAAACATACAATAACAGCACAGCAAACTTGGGTGATCCTTCTAATAATTTTTTTTTTGGGGGGGGGGGGGGGGGGGGTATTATTACAAGCTTGAAAAACAAGTCATTTTTGCATCTCTGAAGTGCAGACACAAAGCCTCCCTCATTCATGCTTTTGTTTTTTCTCTTCGTAGGCATATGTATGTTCAGACACTCGTACACATTTAAGATAGAATCACTGAAAGATCTTTGAACCGTTCAGAAGCAAACACAGCGAAAGCAGTGACATGGAAAAAAGAACAATAATAATGTAAAGAGAAAAAAGAAAATAGAAGAACTGTAAGAATTTGAAGTATAGTACTACAGATTAATTTTGTATTGTATTTATTGTGTATAATGACACTTTTTAAAAAAAAAACTGTACATTTAGTAAAACTGTAAATTAAACCTTGCTTCTTTTATGAAACAATCACACCTTTTGTTTGCCATGTGACTTGGTTGTTTTTGAGACTGAGTGTATTTGACTTCATCGTGTACATGTAATGATCTTACTGGCCAGTAGGTGGCATTGGTTAATCGGGTCTGAGTCAGAAAGGAGCAACAGAGTGCAACATAGATGATCTGCCATGTGTCTCAAATGTGGTCTTTCATGCCATCATCAAGGGTCACGTGAGCGTCTGCTCTGCAAACATCTCTAAATCAAACAAAAAAGTCATAATAGAATATGCTGCCCCATGGTGAAGCATCCGCTGAAAGACGAGCAGTGCCACACCCTCATGTTTGCAGGCAGTACTTTATGTAAATGAATGACTCTCCCTATAAAATGCTTGACTCCACCTTAGCATGTGGATGCAACTCCTCAACTCCCTGTCCCCACCCTGGTTTAAACCCATTGTCATCACTCGCCTAAAACCAATCAGCCGTCCTGGGCTCTCCCCTGCTTCTGCGTCAAGCAGTGTTTGAAGAAGAGGTGCAGAGAGAAACGTAGGCAGGGAAGAAGGCAGTACTTGTGTGCAAGCCTAAAGCTTATTTTGCAGCAAGGGACAGAAGCACAGGCAGATCAAGACCTCTCCTCTGAAGAAGAACCGTTACTTGAAACGTTTTACTTGGTGCTGCTACTCCAGTGTCTTGGACAGATTGTTCCTTCTAAAGCGTATCCTTGTGTGTAGAAACACATCCAGAGCAAGAGAAGAGTTGCTAAGGTCCGTCATCTCTTTAAGTACTTCAACCTGAGATTCGGCATTCTCCAGGTAAGAGGACAAATATTGGATTTTTTGGAATGTTCCATTGTTTTGTGTTACACTTTAAAATCCCTTTCTAAATAAAATAAAAAGTTTAGAGCAGTTGATGCGTGCATTGTTGGAATGCACGCATCAAAAAAAAAGGATTAAACAGGAGCAAATGCCTTTGGCCTTTCCTTTCTTTACTGGCACACATCAGTGTTCTGGTTTTGTATTACTTCTGGAAATGATCTGAAGCTCAAGGCTTCTCCCAAAGAGTCAACTGTCTGTTGCAATTGAAGGATGCCACAAGGCATTTTCCATCTCCTGCGCAACATGTGAGTCTTATTACATAAAGTCAAACTTTTTTGCCAAGGCAGCTGTGCTAAAGTTGAACTTTTAATCCGACACACAGTAACTAGTTTCTTTTCAGTGGTTAACTAAGGTTTGGCACAACTGTACTTCACTGGAATACGTTTACTTCAGCATAAACTCCATTTTGATTCAGAATAAGTCCTCTGGAAAAGCATTAAGAAGGTGGTGTTTAGATCCACTGTGTGCCAAATGCGCATTAGGGGAATTGCTGCAAAATCCTGTCAGGATTCTGTCAGAAACACTAAATATGCTTGTGTTTGATGCATCACTGGTGCTTTCAGCCCTTTACACTCCGTAATCCTTCACACATTTAACTTTCCACTGTGAGCCGCTGCTGGAAAATATGTCTCACTTTTTTCAATATACGGAAGTAATGAATGTGTGTTTGTGGACTCAGAGTTTGGGTGTGTGTGTGTAAGTGTTTCCAAAATGAGCACCAGCTTTTTCCAGGGACATGCATGGACAATGCACTCTACTTTCCCTCTGGGCTAAAAACATTTCTTAAGATTCTTTATTTGAAGATAAATGGAAAAGTTAGACATTTTAATGGGAGCAAGGCCTTCTAACTAAGAAATTATTAAGATGAAATATATAGTTAGAAAAACACCTACAGCATATACTGTAAGCAATATTGTTCTAATATTTTATTTCCTGTTTTCTTTTTTTTTTCAGGCAATATTTTTTTTAACTAAGAAACAAGAAACCCGGGGGTTACAAATTATATAACATTGTATACACTATAGCTTGCTTTATAACTCCAGCAAATCACTGTAAACCTTCAAGGCAGAACATTTAGTTGCTTTACAGAAATACTGTAAGCAAGAGAAGAGTCTTCACAGTCATCCCCGAGGACACGTAAACAGTGCATAACACAGCCATAAATTAACTGCAAAGGAAACTCTGAATACTCTCGCAAGTTCGCAAGATGTCACGCTGGGGACGTAAGAATGTCAAAAAGGCCCCTGAGGTGATTAGGACAGTGACCGAGGGCCTTAAGTCACTCTATCGAAAGAAACTCCTGCCCCTGGAGCAGTACTACTGCTTCCATGACTTCCACTCACCGAGTCTGGAGGACGCTGACTTCGACAACAAACCCATGGTGCTAGTGGTTGGACAGTACTCAACAGGAAAGACCACGTTTATCAAGTAAGGGTTTTTAAAAAAAAAATGTTTAAGGGGTTTAACGAGTTAAAACATGTCTATGGCGGTTAAGGGCTTGGATAGTGGTATTAGTCCACTCGTGGTTTAGGATCTTGGGAGATACTGTATATACTCTACATTACATTGGTTTGATCTCTGTACTAAATTCAAAGGTTATTCAAATTCAAATCAGATTATTTAGTGAATGGAAATACATTTATCTGAACTTAAACAGCAGTTCCATTGTGTTTTGTCCATCTAGTAGAGACATAGAAGACAAGCTTCAAGGTTATTAAAGACTATCATGTCAATACATTAACCGTGGCTTTGTTCTGTCAACACAGGTATCTGCTGGAACAGGACGTCCCAGGGAGTCGTATAGGGCCGGAGCCCACCACCGACTGCTTCACCGCTATCATGCACGGAGACGTGGAGGGGCTCATTCCTGGAAACGCCCTCATAGTGGATCCCAACAAACCCTTCCGCAAGCTCAACCCCTTCGGAAACACCTTCCTCAACAGGTGAATAGATTCACACAGGCAGATGTTACACTGAGCTGCTATGTACGACATGACATGTGAGATGAAGGCGGGCTGTGTGAAAGAATGTGCCCACTGATCCGTCTGCTTACACTGGGCACGCAGGGAAGATAACAGAGAAACAGTGTGTTAGTTTTTGCTCTACGGAATTTCAAGAGTCCGTGCCAAATTTCTAATGGAGGAGGGACTTTCCTTATTTGTGGAAAACTTGTGGAAGGGAGAGATATCACAAGAGAGGGCAAACGCAGAGCTGTGATGGGTGATGACTTAAGAGGCGTCAGAGTCCTTAAAGAGAAGGACTAATTTCAATTTAATTTATGTTTTACATTTTCTTAAGGTAATGGATTATGTCAGGACATTACTATGGTGTTGCTTAGGTGTTGTAAACATTTTTTAGCTTGTTTCTGTACGGTTGCAAGGGTGTGATTGCTTAGAACCTGGTCACTTAGAAAAAGAAACAGAATAAGGTATCATTCATGTAGCACAAATCATGGGGGATGCGTTTGTTCGTTTATTTTTAATGCTTTTAAAAATGTCATGTGGTGTAACCGTCAGCTAAAAAGAAATAACCTATTTTTCTTACACCTTGCATACATTTTAGTGTAAAGCTTTACAATTTCAAGTTAAACAGGTAATATATCATGAATTATGAATTCATAAATATCATCACATTTGGGGAATCACACCACATGACATTTTACTACCTAAACTAATCTTGCCTTGACCTTAAAAGGTCAAATTAACTGATATTTTAAGAAACTTGACCTTGGGAAAAAAGTTTTTCAAATATTAAAAAAGTAGTGAATCAGATATAGAAATAATATGGAAATAATAATAATATATTATGCCAAACTAAATAAAAGACAGATTTTTTTTCTGATATCACCCTGAATTTTTTTACTTCATGCCCCTCCAAAATATAAAAACATAAAAACATGCTCATTGTAGAAGAGATGTAGTAAGTCATTGCATGTACAAATTGCATATTTATTTTTTAGATTTCAAATAAATTAGTACATCTGGACAAAAAAAGCATTGACCCTAACATTTAGAACAAATCTCGAAACCTCTGTGTGAACGATAATGGCAGTGAAGCTTGCTTTAGCAAACTCCACTTATTTGGTGAATTAAGACAGAGCAATGTCTGGTATTGAAATACCAGGCAGTAGCCAGAACAGTGTGAGGAAACTAAGCTGAAGTTCAGGTCCAGGTCATATGAATACCTTAGTCCTCTCATTAAGTGTGCCAAGAGAGTTTCAACATAATTAGCTTGTAGTTGTCTGTCAACACCAAAGGAGGCGCTATTTTGAGTGCCAGGGAGAGTATCAGATCCAGTTTTTCCCTGTTCTCTTTGGGATTATTTTTGCAAACATGTTTTGAGAACTTCTTTTCTCCTACTTCCTGCCCAGGGAAGCAGTCCACTCATTAAGCCATTTTGAAGCAGGAAGAGACCATGTTTTTCTATGCCGCAGATCATTAGTGGCAAGTATTGTTTGATTTTGGCAGCGCTGGTCATTTTCCCTCAGGAAGCCCTGTGTGTTTCAAGCACCACTTCCACACAATGGACCAGCCTGGGTGGAGTGACGCTAGAAGTCTGCTTCTTAGATCACACTCAACAGCTGTGATAGGAGTAATGGGTCATTTTTTCAGCTTTTCTCAGGGGGAAAGTGATTTTAACTAAAGAGCTCCTGAATGTTTGATAATTGTGCCGTGTCCTTTTAAGGAATCATACACCAACTGTTTTGTGCATAGGATGTAGATGAGACCTACAGTGACTATTTTGGGCAGTTTTGGACACATACACATGTTGTAAAATCATTGTATTAGTTATAAAAAAAATTCTGTGGATGTATGAAGTTGAAAAATGCTACACAGTTTAACATTTTGATTAATGCTAAGACATTCATGCATTTTTTAAGTGTCTAAATATTTTGGGGCAACTGTAGCTTAGCAAATCAGATGAAACATGTAATGCTGTATTTAACTAAATATATCAGCTTAAAGTCTGTAGCCTTGATTTACCCATTCAACCAAGAGGAAAAATTAAGTTATGAAGGTTTTTTTTTTTTTTTTTTTTTTTTGTCTGTCTATCACCGAATGCAATACAAACTCTGACCTCATCTCTTTCTCTGACAGATTCCAGTGTGCTCAGCTGCCCAACCAGGTCCTGGAGAGCATCAGCATCATCGACTCCCCAGGCATCCTGTCCGGGGCCAAACAGAGAGTGAGTCGAGGTAAGGCTGACTAAAAAAGTAAGGAGAGAGGTTTGGAAGTATTTTCAGCCAAATTTCAATAAATTTCCCACTTAAAATTCAACTTCATTCAAACTGGTCTACAATATCTCTTTAATATGTGTTTATTAAATGAGAAAATGATTAGTCCCCTGGGAAAACTCACAATATGCTCCAATATGTCTTGTACTGCAAAAAAATGTAGAACATTCTGTTAAAAAAGTAAACTAGTCCCCTGGGAAAACTCACAATATTCTCCAATATGTCTTGTACTGCAAAAACGTAGAACATTCTGTTAAAACAGTAAAACTGAATTGACCCCATAAAGACCCCAGAGAAACTCTAGATGTTGGGAACTAAGTGGTGACATCATAAATAGAAAGGACAATACTGATCTGAGATCTTTTACATGGTAAATAACAGATGAATAATTTCTAGGCTCTCCCTCAGAGAACATCGTTGGGTAATCTTAGCTTATCAGTGTTGGACTTCACTGGGTGATGTCTGCTTTTTCTCACATATTTTCCTGCCTCACAGCATTTGAAATGACGCACAGAATGGGAAAGTGAGCCATAAAGGTGTGACAGGGAGAGGAAAGGGAAGGAATGTAAAAGAATGTTAGGGGAATGTAAGAGACTCACAACATCAGTTTCATCAAAAACACAACATTTGCACATAATCAACAAGATGATTGTTAAAGAACTAATAAGATCTCAAAATTTGAAAATAGTCTCAATAGAGCACAACAGCTGGGTTCAAGAATTATAATCCATAGAAAAGGGGTAGCCAGCTCTACTCCTGGAGAGCTTCCTTCCTGCAGAGTTTAGCTCCAAACCTAATCAAAAATGGCTGAAAATTACAGGCAGGAGTGTTGAAGCAGGGTTGAAACTGACGTCTGCAGGAAGGTAGCCCTTCAGGAGCAGAATTGGCTATCCCTTCCGTATAGAGAAACAGCAATAACCTACAAACCACGTGTTGCCAACCCTACTCCTGGAGGGCTACCAAACCTCTAAACCTAATCAAACAAACCAGAACCAGCTAATCAAGGTCCTGCGTCCTGAACGGATTACTTGAAAACAACAGGTGGATAGGTATGGATCTGAGGTTTACAAGAAGGTTGGCTTCCCACGATACAAACCTTTCAAGACAGACCTACTATGAGCTCTAAGGTTAAGCAATAGTGTATCTAATCTAGAATGTAATCTAGGACCCATAACCCAGTGTGAGTTTACCTGAAAAGAGAATTTGATGTTAGCATGGAAACAAGAACAATGACCGCCCACTTGCAAATCAATCTGAATGACATAGTCGTTTCTACTTATGTTAACTACTTATGTATTTGTATCTGAACCTTCAAATGCATTGCATTTTATATTTGTAGCCAATAGTTTTTGTACTGTTGGCTTTGAATTGTTTCTATAATTTGCAATACTTCACGGGATTAGTTCATTCCTTTATAAAAGAATTTAAGTACATAGTCTTTTACCTTTTTTCAGATTTTCTGACTAAATCTCTCTTGCTTTGAATCAAACCAGGGCTGGTGGGTCTGATCACCGCAAACTTGCACAACACTGTTGTTATAGTCTTTTCTTTTATTCGATTTGATGATT
Source organism: Scardinius erythrophthalmus (assembly GCF_964197995.2). Classification (NCBI taxonomy): domain Eukaryota; kingdom Metazoa; phylum Chordata; class Actinopteri; order Cypriniformes; family Leuciscidae; genus Scardinius; species Scardinius erythrophthalmus. The sequence goes on from NC_138228.1 coordinate 43,014,968, forward strand.
TTATTCCACCTCTTCTTTCTCTTTGTAGGATATGACTTCCCAGCAGTTCTCCGCTGGTTTGCTGAGCGTGTGGACCGGATCATTCTTCTCTTTGATGCCCACAAGTTGGAGATCTCGGATGAATTCTCAGAGGCAATCGGAGCCCTCAAGGGCAATGAAGACAAACTCCGTGTTGTGCTGAACAAGGCTGATATGATTGATACCCAGCAGCTCATGCGAGTGTATGGAGCTTTAATGTGGTCTCTGGGGAAAGTGTTTGGTACTCCTGAAGTTCTGAGGGTGTACATCGGGTCCTTCTGGTCTGAACCTCTTATGGTGTCCGACAACCGCAAGCTGTTTGAGTTGGAGGAGGAAGATCTGTTTGCTGACATCCAGAATCTGCCACGCAACTCAGCCCTACGCAAACTTAATGACTTGGTCAAGAGGGCTCGTCTTGTGAGGGTATGTTAACGTATCATTAATGACTTTTTGTTGGAACTGTGATATCAGAAGGTAAATGATCAAATGTAAACACTTAAAATGATAGTTCACCCAATTTATGCACCCTCATATCATTCCAAACCTGTATGACTTTTTTCTTCTGTGGAAAACAAAATAAGATTTTCTGAATAATATCTCAGTTTTTTTCTGTCCCCTGGGCTGCTTTTCTCATAGGTACATGCCCATATCATCAGTTACTTGAAGCAAGAGATGCCATCTGTCTTCAGGAAGGACAATAAAAAGAAGAACCTGATCTACCAGCTCCCGGTCATCTTCTCCAAGATTCAGCTACAGCATCATATCTCTCCAGGAGACTTCCCCGATTGTACCAAGATGCAGGTTAGTGCAACCACCTTGCTCTTGTATTGAGCTTAAAACACTACTTTTCTTGCTTGACTGTCCTTTCTGTGTTTATTGTATAGGAGCAACTAATGGCACATGACTTCACCAAGTTTAAAGCCCTGAAGCCCAACCTGATGGCAATGCTGGATGAGCTGTTGGCTAACGACATTGCCAAACTGATGCCCCTTCTAAGGCAAGAAGAAATAGACGCTGGGGTCCAACCTGGGGTCCAAGGCGGGGCCTTCTTGGGAACCCGTGCCGGACCTTTTATGGAAGGGGACCCCTTTGGCGAAACCGCGGATCAAAATGGCGAGGTGGGTGAGGAAGACGAGGAATGGGTAGTGACCAAGGACAAGCCCAAGTATGATGAGATCTTCTACAACCTAGCACCAAACGAAGGAAAACTAAGTGGCATCAAAGCCAAAGATTGGATGGTGAGCACACGGCTGCCCAACTCTGTGCTGGGCCGCATCTGGAAGCTCTCGGATGTGGATCGTGACGGCATGCTGGATGACGAGGAGTTTGCCCTGGCCAGCCACCTGATTGAAGTGAAACTGGATGGTCATGGGCTGCCCCCTGAGTTGCCTGCCCGTCTCGTGCCACCATCCAAACGCCGACAAAAAGGCTCTGATGCTTAGACAATGCACATTTACGATCAACTGATCCTCGTCCGCATGTTGTCCAGCTCCACAGCTGCTGCAATGCATCTGCATTCACTGTATTTTGGTGTCATTTTGTACTTTGGTCATTTTGTAACTCGCAATTAATGTCTTACTATGTATTCTTGGTTCAAATGCAACAATGCAAAGATTCCCAGCTGGAAGCCAAAGAGCTTTGTGATAAACCAAAGACTGGTCTCAGTCATTTGAAAGGAATGTCGCATCTGTCGCCATTTTAAAATCATATGACCTCACATCCAGAAATGCTACACACATGACTCAATTCATAGAACTTATAATGGCTCCTGAACTAAGGGATAGCAAATTAACTCTTGTAGATAACAGACATTCATTTTTATCATTTAGTGTGGAAATCTATAGACTTGGCTTTACGCACTTTTCAGTGTGGCTTTTAATGTTGTAGTCAACTAAATCAGAATGTGAAGTCAAGGCAAACACTCAAAACTCTGAAACTGCTTTGAAAGAAGACCTGAGGAGGCAAGTTAAAATACTTTGTTTTTAGAACATGTAAATCATTACTAGAATGTTGCTGTCTATGCCTTTAAGATTGAAAAGGAAATATGCTTTATATGTGATCAGTTTTACTGTTTTCTTCCTTTTTTGTATTGAATGAGCTCTATGCATACTATGAAAGACTGTCACAAGATATGATATATATATTAGGGCTGTCAAAGTTAGCGCGTTAATAACGCGTTAACGCAAAATCATATTAACGGCACTAATTTTTTTAACGGACGATTAACGCAGCGCGTATTTTCTGTTTGACCCGTGACCCAACCCCTAGTTGGAGAAATGGAGATACACAGTGTTGGCAACTTAGCCACATTGCAGACCCCTTTAGCGATTTTTTTCCCTTCAACAAAGCGCCCAAACCTTATTTAGTTTCTGAGAATATACCGGTACCGCCGGTAGGCTACTGCTCTCTCAGCACGCGCGCGTTCCTCTCTCTCTCTCTCTCTCTCTCTCTCTCTGCGTCTCACGCGGAGGAGCAGCGCTTTAATTCAGTTAAACACAGATATTATGTTGCTTCTCTAATTTTACAAATATAGCCGAAATCAGAGCACGGATATTGTCTTTAGCTTATGTGTATTTGATTTCACCAGACGACGGCTCGATTATCAGAATTTTTGTGCAGATTAACGTCTTGGAAGGGAGAGCTGGTTATGTTTATTTTGTCGCGTTTCAGTCACCATTTCAAATTCATTCCGTTGTTTGACAACAGAAACAGTAAAATATACGTTTTATTGAGAATTTATTGAGAATTTAGCTTCATCAAAATGGGCACAGAGAGAGACTACAATGTAATAATAAATGCTAAATGTACATTTAGCATTTTCAGAAGAGCTGCCCTGTCATGCAAAAATCTAAACATTTTTGTGTTAGTAAATTGCTCAGTGCAAAGAAAGAGAAGTAATGGGAACCTGGTATTTCTTTGTTCTTTCTACATGTGTCTAATAGACATGAACAAGTTCTTTGAAAAACATCTATGACCTTTGAAACATGTCTCGTCTTCATGCTATATTGACTATGGTTTCAATAATAAACATACATTTGCATAAAGCATCTATATTTATCCATGCCCACGTTGATTAGAGTATTACAAACTTGAAAAGTATTAATTTAAGGTATATTTAGAACAAATAAAAAATGTGCGATTAAATGCGATTAATCGCGAGTTAACTCATGACAATCATGCGATTAATCGCGATTAAAATTTTTAATCGATTGACAGCCCTAATATATATATATCATACAAGCAAAAATGTGGAGATTTCTTTCTGACTACTGTAAACGGTTCCACTGACTGCTTCAGTTAACCAATGTTTTCACAGTAAATATATTGAGCTGAATAAAGACCCTTTGTATCTTGGATCTGTTTTGTTTTATAAAAGATTTTTTAACAAAAAGAACTGCACTGAAAAAGCATAACCTTTGAATAAGTAGAAAACAAGAACAAACAAATTGCCCCAACTAACAGGGCTGAGAACATGCAAAGCTCAAAATAAAATGAATGGAAAATAAAACAACTCATATAGGCTAGTATTTAAATTTACCTCCTTAGGCTGACATTTAACATTTTCTGCTTTTCACTGACACTTTGCTATAGGGGGAAAAATAAACTTAAACGTTTCAAAGCCTGTTTGGTATGGTTTCTGTGGAAAGAGTCTTACGAATCTTGAAATTTTGGGAAAGGGGGCATACTAGCAGACAGAAAGGCTGCAGTCTTGTGCACACATATGCTGTACAGTTGCTCGGTGACAGGCCAGATAAACAGTGAGTCACAGAGATCCCAGCCAAAACCCCATACCACCATTTTCCATCCTCCAGTACAACCACCCGTTCCTCTCTTCGCTTATACTTTCCAGCTCTGCATCATTCCAGAGACTCTGTTATAACTTTTCACACATCTTGCTCAATGCCTGTGTTTTTCCTCTTCCCTCATACAATCCCACAACCTGTGAGAGCATTGTATGTGTGTAACCCTTCAGGTTTATAAAGAAAGAGAGGAAGGGTATCTCCCCGTTTCCACAATTTCGCCATGGAAAGATACACAAATGAGAAACAGAGGCAATCCACCCCTGGCTCCAATTGCTAGCTGGTTTACATTGTGACTCAGTGGTGAAGAATGTGGTGGGATGGGCTTGAAGGAGTTATTAATATCTCTTTTCCTCGGGTCCGTTAGATTTCGTTAGATCCAGGACTTCGACACAGTCTCTTTATGGAAGACGTTAACATCCCCCTATTTGGACTTTTCTTCAGGCCTGAATCCTGCAAGTTTCTCTGTGTGTGTGGTGACAGAGTTACAGAGGCTGTGTGAACATGCAGACATTTGAGATCCACCTCATAAATTGAGCAAGTGAACACAAATCATTATAATCATCTGCAGCTTATACTGAAGCTCCTAACAAATTCCTTAAACAAAACCGGGTGGTTAAAGTATTTACGGTAAAAGAATACGCAAATATATTGCCCATTAAACAGAGAAAGAACATATTTTAGTCAGTGTGTCAGCATAACAATATTCCCTTTGGGATACAATGGCATGTCATTTTCCATAAGTCTCGTACCAAGCGTTTGAATGTGTTCACATGCAAACTATAACATTGTGTATAAGGGATAATGAAAATGTTGTTATCATTTACTTACCCTTATGTTGTTCCAAACCTGTATGAGATTCTTTCTTAGGTTGAACACAAAAGAAGATATTTTAAAGAATGTTTGTAACCAGACAGTTGACGGTAGCCATTGACTTCCTTTTCTATTGGGTGCCTTCAACTTGTGCTGTCTGGATACCAACATTTTTTTAAATATCTTCTTTTGTGTTCAACAGAAGAAAGAAACTCATACAGGTTTGGAACAACATGGGGTGACTAGACTAAATGATGACAGAAATTTCATTTTTTTGGGGTGAAATATCCCTTTAAGAGGGAAAAAAGTGTTACATAAAGTCATCAAACACGTGGCAGTCTTGACTACATAGCAACCACACAGGCAAGAAAACACGCACAATATTTGTTCATGTCTTGGACACCGCCTCCACGCCGGGATTCCCTCACAGACCAGCACAGGGGGGTCGTATATACGTCACCATGCCTACATGGGGAATTCCTCACAAAGATGTCCAGCAAACCGCAGGATAGCTGGGCCAGTGTCATTTCACATTATCAGAGTGCGTCCTCTGGTGGACTTTTACAGAGACCGCACTGTTTTAAGTGTTTGACTCATAGACTGTAAAAAAGAAGAAGTTTGAATTCGGTCATCGCTAGGCCTATATCCTGGAGTTCGGAATATTAAGCAGACATTATGTTTAATTTTTTTTAAAACATTTGTTATGTTTATAATTTTAAACGTATTGTAGTGGTTAGTTTATAAGAATCTTTCATTAAGTGCAAAAGAGCGCAGCAGAATTATTATTATTATTATTATTATTATTATTATTATTAGAAAGCCATATTAAAAATATGTGTGCTCATTTTTGACCTTTGAATAAAATTGTACTCAAAATGTATTGGAAATAAATTAATTAATATTATATTAGGGTACTTCAAAAAAAAAAAAAAAAAAAATATAGCCCAACTTAACTTTTATTTTGAAAGGAAACAGTGGACGGACATGTTGAAAAAGTTTCCGCAGGGATGTGTTGATGTGGCTGGATTCCATAGTCTGCCGCTAAAGTTGATCTGTAAACAGTATTCATGGATAACTCCGGTAAAGAAAAAGAGGCCATGGCTCTCATGGCAGAAGCCGAAAAGAAAGTGAAATCCTCGCAGTCGTTCTTCGGCTCTCTGTTTGGGTATGTTTTCTAACTTTTAACACACTGCTGATAGGCAAACCGGGGTAAACAGACAGTTAGCATGCTAGCAAGTTAGCTGTCAAACACTAACTTTATATAAGTAATTATCAGAATGAAAAGAAGAAGAAAAAAACTCCAAACATAAAATCTTATGGCTCTATATCGCAAAGTTTGAGGTCTAGTCTTGTGATCTGGCGCTAAATGATAAAATAGTCTAGTCAGGCGACGAGAAATCAAGTCAGCTGACACCCTCTTCAGCCAGTTACAACATCACTGAGCGTATCTGATCACATGAACTCAGAGAACCCTCAAAACCCTCATAGCTAAAAATGTAATTCACATTAATTTTATGACAAATAAAAAAAACTTAATACGTGTCCTTCATGACAACATTTACTGAACCGAAACAACTTCGGCTTACTTGACTACCTACACACACACACACACACACACATACATTCATATATATATATATATATATATATATATATATATATATATATATATATATATATATATATTAGGAAAAATCATATTAAAAATGTTACAGGAGGCTTATATTAACAACGTTTATTTATAGCCTTACATCTCTCAATCAACATTGCAATTGCACAATTCCAATTAAAGCTAACTTACAGAACTTTATTTCTTATTTCACGAGTATGAGCTCCTTATTCTCACTATATAATACTATATGGGCAATAAAAGCCTCAAATGTATAACTTTTTTTAAATTATAAAAAAAATGTTTTGTTTAAAAAGGTTCATAAGGTTCATTCCATTTTAAAAAAAATATATCCACATTCCTATCAACAAAATATATGTACTAATCAACATTCATTTTATGGTAACAAAAAAATTGCTTAATAATGTGTCCCTCATGACAATTGTTATATTACATATATTTTTCGAGCTCTTTCGTATGTATATCGTGGCCACGAATTAACAATTTGTTCTTCACCGACACGTCAACGCGTTCTACTAATTTGTTTGTTCACTCGTTTGAAGTAAATTGTGCGCACAACATAATCATTTGTTCCCTCGATTTAATAAAACAAGAGAACAAATTATTGGTGGCCATAATATATATATACACACACACACACACACACACACACACAGTTGTAATCAAACTTATTCAACCACCATTGCAAATCAGGTTTATTGGCAAAATATACAGACTTTCAGCTGTTTGCAATGAACAAATCAAACAGAAGTAATTGAAATAGCTCAACACAACAAATGTTTCAAGTGGTTTCCCTAAATTCAACTGAAAATGCAACTTTTAATGACTTCTGCAGTCTCAAAATTATTCAACCCCTTCATGGCAAGCATCTTTAGTACATAGTAGAACACCATTTTGCTGTTATGACCTTCTGCAAACGAGATGTATAACCAGACACCAGCTTCTGGCAGCGTTTCTGAAGAATCTGAGCCCGTTCTTCTTGAGCAATGGCCTCCAGTTCAGTTATATTCATGAGATTAGTCAGGACTTAGTCAAGTCAGGTGACTGTGATGCCACTGTAGAATCTTCCAGGACTTCTTCTGCAACCAAGCCTTGGTGGAATTTGAGGTATGATTAGGATCATTGTCCTGCTGGAAGGTCCAACCACGCTCAAGCTTCAGCTTCCTCACTGACGGCATGACGTTTTCTCCTAATTTCCTGATATACAAAAATTAATCCATCTTGCCTTCCACACGCTGCAGGTTTCCAGTGCCAGAGGATATAAAGCAGCCCCAGAGCATCACTGCCACCCCCATGCTGAACTGTAGGCAGACTGTCCTTTTCAGCATATGCTTCATTCTTCTTCCTCCAGACATACCGCTGATCCAAAGGGCCGAAAAGTTCCAGTTTTGTTTTATTGCTCCACAGAACAGAATCCCTAAACTTCTTTGGCTTATTTATATGATTTTGAGCAAATTGGAGCCGACTTTTCTTGTGCTTTTGGGTCAGTAGTGGTGTCCGTCTTGAAGTCCGGTATGCGTTTAGTACGTGCCTTCCTGTGCAGCTGAAACCTCAGTGCCTGTGGCCACCAAGTCTTGCTGCAGGTCTTTTGTCTTTCGAGGGTTTTTCTGAACCTGCCTTCTCAGAAATTTGGTTGCAGCCGTTGATCGCTTCCTTTTTCTGCCCCGTCCAGGTAGTGTAAGGGTGCTTTCACACCTGCCTCATTTAGTTTGGTTGAATCGCACTAGAGTTCGTTTTCCCCATTGGTGCGGTTCGTTTGGGCTGGTGTGAATGCGGCAATCGCACTTGGGTGCGCACCAAAAGCGGACCAAACAAGCGTACCGAGACCTCCTGGAAGAGGTGGTCTCGGTACGCTTTGAAACGAACTCTGGAGCGGTTCGTTTGTGGTGAGAACGTGATCCGACCTCGAACAGAACCAACTGCCAAAGAACTGCGCATTTTTGGACTAAGCCAGTTGCATTATCTAGGATGAGGAGAAATTGTTTGTTGACAGTTTGCAGCTCGCGGACAAACTTGGAGTTGTGAGGAGGTGCGGAGCCTGATAGAAATTATTATTAACATTATTTTCGAGCCGCATCCTCGGTTCATTCTCAAATATTATTGTTTGTCTAAAGTGGTGTAGACAAACTATATAATAAAATATGACCAAGGATACAATCAGCCCACGCAGTCGTCTCTCCGTGTTGTCTGCCGGATTTTCCACCTCTTTGTTCTTTGTGAGTTCTGTTGGAATTTTCCTGCACGTTAATTCTGACCAATCGAAGTGCAGTTATGGAAATGCATTCCGAGTGATGTGGATGTTGTCACGGGACTGCTTTTTGGTTTGTTTTATCAACTCATAAACTGATTCGGACCAGAGCGATCAGTGTGGTGTGAAAAGGAACCAAAACGCCTTAAAAATGCTACAAAGTATAACTTTTCTTCCTTGGTCCGGACCAAATGAACCGAACTACAGATGTGAAAGCACCCTAAACCACTGTTTGTTTAACTTTGAACTAGCGAACTATGCTTCCAACGGTGTCTCTAGAAACATTTAGTGCCTTCGCTATCTTTTTGTATCCTGTTCCTTGTTTGTAAAGGGTGATGATATCTTCTCTTAACTTTTTGGACCATTCTTTTGACTATTTATAATAGGAATGCACCGAAATGAAAATTCTGGGCTGAAATCGAAACTTCTGGATACATTTGTCCGAAAACCAAAACCGAAAATGACTGAAATAACCCGGAATATCGGCTGCAAAGGGGGCACTCGCGAGCACCCATCTGAAACCTAAAATGACAAATGGGACACCCTACGGTCTCATGGACTTAACAGGCACGCGGCAGCGATTGTAAGTCCACAAGACCGAAAGTGCATATGAAGTGTGCTCTTTGTGACAGGGCCTGAGCAGTTGCTTTGAAGTTGTGCGTCTTCAGAAGCGGAGCCGCTTGCAAAGTTACAACACATGGTAATAGGTCATTCCTGATTGCTGAACACAGAGGGCCGGTGCGGCGCGGCATATTTTCGGCTAACATTTTCGGCCTTTTTTTCTCTTTCTAACAAAAAACGAAAATAATAATATTATAATTTTCGGTGCATCCCTAATTTCTAACATGCAGTCAAACGTGACACTCAACAAACTTAGCCAGTTCAGATATTTCATGTGTTCTAGCTCAAGCACACCTGGTGCAACTAATGAAGCCCTTGATTTGCATCAGGTGTGCTTGAGACAAATATTTTGCAGATTATATACATATAGTATGTACTAGGGATGGGACGATTACCGGTTTCACGATAAAATGTGCTGACGGTTAGTAATATCGTTTAAAATTTAATTATCATTAAAACCGTGTTTGATTATCGCGATTTAGATCCTGTTCAGCCAGCAACAGTCTGACGCAGGCGCAGCGCGCGATGTTATTTTTTTATTCAAGAAGGAATGGCGGAAGGCAGTGACCGTGCTCGGGAGATTTTTCAGCCTTTTAAAAGAACCAATTCTGATGTGTGGTCATATTTTGGCTTTAACAAAAGTCCTGAGGGAAACTTAATCGAGGATGGTCACCCTGTCAGCAGAACATGCACAAGAAAAAGTCGCTGCAATAACTTCAGATCTGCCGAGTCGTCTTGTGACCATCACCGACTGTTGTATAGCGAACGCAAGGCAAGTTAACTCAATACCAAAACTACGTCTGGGAAATCATTGGGCATGAAATGTTGTTTTAAGTTGAACTATTTTATATCAATAAACGTGAAACTTCCGCAGTTGAGTAAAGTTCGCAGCAAGTGGCTTAGCCAAAGACGAACGAACAAGTTCAAACAAGACTATTATAAGAGTGACATTTAAGGGATTATAATTTATATTCATTACACTTATTACACCGATTTTTTATTTTTTTTTTACCACATAGGCTAATTACGGGGACATTGAATTGAGATTAATGTTTTCTTACCTTTTTATAAATCATGTACAGCGTACAAAGCAACCGTTCAGATAAGATGATCACAACAATATCATCAAACTCTGTAAACAACAAATCAACTCTGATTTATTAATTTTCAATACAATTAAAAACGGAGACGCGACGGCAAATTGTATTTGAATGAAACGAGAGAGCGCGTCCGTTGTGATGCATGTTGTAGGCTAACGTCTGTCAGAGAGTTTGAAGTCTGCCCAGATGAAGAATACATGACAGTGCAAATGAACTGGTAGTTCCACGAGACTTTTATAGATGTTTTCTCTCAGTTAAGCACACTCTTCACATACATGTCGAAGAGCGAATGTTAAAACTTAAAAGGGAAAAGAAAACACTAAAAAACTCTCTACAAATCAAAGTGGAAGTAAACACGTTATAATAACAACGGTCAGCAGTAGAACGGTCATCTTCCTCTTTGCGCGAGTAATCTCACTCACTGTGCGTGCGCGCTCACATAAAAACAGCATGCATACAATAACGTAGGCTACGCCATAGAAGTAGTTATCTTAAAGGCACATTAACATTCCTGTCATGAACACTACTTAACACTAGGTGGCCGTTACAATGCATGTGCGCGGTCTTATGATGCGTTGCTATTGATTCATTATAAGGAAGGAAATGCTTTAAAAAGTGCATAGAGCTGCTTGTTTTATTTGTTGTTTGTTGATTTTCAAATATAAAACTTGTTGCAATGTCTTCAGTGTGAGCATCAACCCTTTTTGAACACTTTCATCACGTTTTAACAAAACCGTGATAATATTGATAACCGCGATAATTTTGGTCACTATTATCGTGATATTAAATTTCCATACCGTCCCATCCCTAGTATGTACTCTATAAATATGTCTGCATGCCATGTGTGGAGCTTTGTAGTTTATGATTTGTTATAATTTATGACTTGTTATTTGTTTGAAATCATCATTCTAATATTCATTATATTTCACCAGGGGCTCTTCAAAGATGGAGGATGCTTGTGACTTGTATGGAAGAGCTGCAAATATGTTCAAGATGGCCAAGAACTGGAGTGGTAAAGACATTACAATTAGCTTCAGTATAAATAACATATTAACATATCTACTTTTGACTTTTGTCATTTTGTCCTCTTCATTTACATGTGTGAATGGGACAACAATGAGGAAGAAGTTTGTGTGTTAAAGCATACAGTCTATTTATGTCTATTTAATGTTTGCATTTTGTTGTGTAAATGTGTTTGTTAGCTGCAGGAAATGCTTTCTCGCAGGCGGCCCTCCTACACCTGCAGATGCAGAGTAAACATGACGCAGCCACAAACTTCATTGATGCCGGAAATGCCTTCAAAAAATCCGACCCTCAAGGTATTTATTTAAATGTCACGTTTACATTTCTCAACATCCAACTACTATTAACAAATATGCACAGCAAATAAAGCTGTGTGTGAAATCAGTGTACAAAGATTTTCAAGAACATATCATGATTCATCAGTAACTTTTGCACTAACATTCATTCAGAATTTTAAGCAAAAATATAGTAAAAGCAGTAATATTGTGAAATATTGTTGCAAATTAAAACAATTTTCAAATGTAATTGTTCAAGTTTTTGCTGCTTATTATTTTTGTGGAATCTGTGATACACTCCCATTCAGAAAGAAATACTTTTATTCAGCAAGGACACATTAAATTGATCAAAAGTGACACAAAAGACGTTCGGAAAGTTACAATAGATTTCTATTTCAAATAAATGCTGTTCTAGTGAACTTTCTATTCATCAATAAATCCAGAAAAAATGTATCAGTCTGCACAAAAATATTAAGCAGCAATAAAAGTTTTCAACGTTGATAATAATAAGAACCACTATTAATAGAGCACCAATAAAGCAGCAAATCAACATATTAGAATGATTTCTGAAGGATCATGTGACACTAAAGACTGGAGTAATAGCTTTGGAAAACTGTAATAATATAATATATTTTACAGAATTACTGTGTTTTTGATCAAATAAATCCAGCCTTTGTAACATGAGACTTCTTTCCAAAGCCTTTTAAGCGCATCTTTAGGGAGTGTGAGTGTCATATGTTTGTTATGAGGGACAAAAGCTGAGTTTGCGCGGAAAGCCCTTATATGGGCGTTTTAATCAAATGACTTGCCTAACACATGCGGTCCCTCATTTAGAATGCTACAAATACATTAATGTTAAAATGAGGTAAAAAAAAAGAATTAATATCCATTGTGAATTATTATAACTAGTTCACCTGTGTGTAGAAATATGAATAATTAACACATATTAGTGAATGAGACCCATTGTTTTGTTTTTTGTGCACTAACAAAACCAAAAAAATTGGTTCTTATTACTTTTGAGTTAATAGTTATCTAGCAATCTGCAGTTCATTGAAAATGATTATGGTTCAGTCAGATGTCTGTCATTCTCTCCACAGAGGCCATAAACTGCCTGAACAGGGCCATTGAGATCTATACAGACATGGTAAGAGTCTTTCTTACATCTGTGGAGGCTGTAGACAGTGTTATAAAAACAAATAGAGCTGCTTTTGTGGCACAGAATCATTTTGACTCTGTTTATCTTTCTGAAGTGAAAACTTGTTTTAGAAATTATTCAACATATCCAAACCATTAGTTTATAAAACATATTGCAAGTTACTTAATACACCACTGGAGGGCACTGTAACCCAATGCATGTGTTTTAGTGTGCCGAGACCTGAGTTCTAATTCCCGCTTTCACACACAAGATTTCTAGTCTCAGACTAAAATGCATGTTTGTGCTGTTTTAACTGAAATCAATTTTCACTGGCAAATCTTAAAATGTCAGTGCCATTGTTTTATCTCAAGAGGCACACCGGTCATGTTTTTTTTCTAAGGCCCGTTTATAAAAGCTACTTAAATATCCTAATTAAACCAAGGCTTAATCCAAGCCCTGTCTGTGAAAACAGGGCTAAATGTCAAGTTATTAATCACAATTAAAAAAATGACAATATGACCTGTAATTCCTGATGAAACCACGGTCTCAAACTTTTAACTTGCGAATATCCTTAGCAGACGGAAATAATCTCCAAAAATCAGTTACTGTTGTCAAATGCCATGAGGTGCGACTCCCCAAAAACTTGATGATATTTATGAATTCGTTTGAAGATATTTGTAAAACTGCTTATTAAGTTTTGATATTTTGAAATTAGAATAGATTAGAAATTAGATATTTTTTTGCAGATTTTTTTTTATCAGTATAATCTGATATTTTCGAATGGCTTTCAATGGAGGAAATAGTCCCCCCCCCCCCCAAATGTAATGGTGTAGTTTTTCGTCTCAAACTGACCAGCTGAACTCGCGAAAGACATTTAAGCTGTTTTTCTCCTGTGAAGTCATTTTCTCTGCTGCGTGTTTCCTCTTGCCTGGAAGGAATGAACCCGCATCACAAGTGATTGTTTTGTGTTTCTCATCTTGTAGGGACGTTTTACAATCGCAGCGAAACACCACGTCACCATCGCTGAAATTTATGAGACTGAACTGGTTGATATTGACAAGGTCAGACTTTTTTTGTCACAATAATAGATAATTTTCTATTGTAAACCATATAAAATCCATCAAGTTTATACAAAATCTGAAAGGAAAATGTATTCACCTTATTCAGTGGTTGTTGTACTTTATGACCTTTTCTCAGGCCATAGCTCACTACGAACAGGCAGCAGACTATTATAAAGGCGAGGAGTCCACAAGGTACGGCAGTTTTGAAGCTTTTTTTCCCCTGCTGTTGCTCAATACTTAGGCTATAGGTCTTCAGTGACGATGTTGAGAAGGCCAGTACAATGGGTTATCTATAACTTCAGATGTTCTCCAGGAAATAATTTAGATTACTTATTAAAATACCTAATGAATAGCAAGCATGTTTGCTGAAGCAGACCTTTGCCCCTTTCACACAGTTACAGTACTATTCGAGATGTATGGCCTTGTATGCAATATATGACACATGACACTATTATTCATTAGTTCATAGCCCTTTGGGGGATTTTTCCCGTAATTGTAACAGAGTCATACTCTAGGACTGTGAAATAGTTTCTAATCTGTTCACTTTGTCTCTGATGCCAAAGTTCAGCCAACAAGTGCTTACTCAAAGTTGCCACCTACGCCGCTCAACTGGAGCAGTACCCTAAAGCCATTGAGATCTATGAACAGGTAAACAAACATATGACAGCCTTGGTTTCAGTGCACTTGATCTCATTGGAGGTCCCATATAAGGGTCATCAAAGTTTAGCCATAAATATTTCCATGTACAGTACATATTTGTGTTGCTAACATTGATCTGAGATACGTAAATGAAGGTAGCTGTTAAAGGGGTAATTCACCCTAAGAGGAAAAGCAAGTCATCATTTGCCCACCCTGGTGTTGTTCGAATGCCCTTCTTTCTTTCTTTCTTTTTTTAACCACAAAAGGAGAATTTTTATAAAAATGTCCCACTCACGCTCGTGCGTATAATGGCAGTGAATAGCGATTATGCTTTATCAAGCTTTAAAAAAGATGCAAAAATATCACAGAATTATCTCGTGTGACTCGTGCTGTATATTCCAAGTGTTCTGGAGGTGTAACGATAGGATTTGGTGAAAAACAAACCGAAATTTCAAGTATTATTTAACGAAAATCCTGACCTTGGCCGTTGGTCTTCTGTGCACGGCATGTGTTCATGAGACTCTGTTAGTGCCGCAGTTTCCGATTCCCCCTGAAAAAGCACACAAGTTGTGGTCACTTACTGGCTTGCGAGAGGATGCTGGCGCTTCTCCATCAGTGTGTTAAATTGTTTATTTTAAGGTGTTGTTGACAGGGGCCGGTTTCACAAAGCTATTTTAGACCGGTCTATAGCGTTAGACAAGTCTAAAATAAAGACTGACTTAATTTAGACCAAAGAAATTTAACACCTTACCCCCAGGCTAACTTAGGTCTAAGACTCTGTTACCTTGGCAACCAGCAGTAACAATCAGTTACATTACAAACAGCCAAAAGAAAAGGCAAAATGGCTCATAATTTGTGGTTTGCTGAAGACGTTATGAGCTATGAGAAGGGAATATTTCCTCTTAAATATTTCTTTTTTGGCATCTTACCACAGGGATTAAAGTTCTCCGTCGCTACGACGGATTTCCGTTAATTGCAGCAAGTCTATGACGGATTTCCGTCAATATGGTTCCAGTCTGTCCTTAATGTCTTAAATTCACTTTTAATAATTTTAAGGCCGTAAATAGGCTTTCATTTCTCAATAGTGAAATAAATGTCTTAATTTTAGTTTAAAGACGAGGTGTATTCACCCTGCTGAAGGGGATGTGATCAAAGCCTGGAGTGGAGCAAAAGCACGTTCCTCTCTCCACTTTAAGCGTTCTGTAATCACTTCGCTTATGATCCACTCCGGGTTTTCAATTACCGCGCACGGAAAGTGCATGTCAGGCTACAGCTGAGCGCTGAGGTAGAATGGAGACACTTATAATGCAGGTAGGGCTGGGCGATATCGATATAAAAAAAATATATCGATATATTTTTGAAATGCGATATGGAATTAGACCATATATCATATTGATATAGTTCAAATTTGCGCTGTGATCCTTGCTCCCCGCGCCCCGGCTCCTCCTTTTCCACTCTGCGTGCGTGTTTATTAGAGCATGTTGTGTTACAAGTCCCTAAACAAAGTCCATTTCCGATGACGTCACATTTCTCCTGCAACTCCTTACGGCGCCATCTTGTGTGTCAAGTGGGTCAAGCGTTTGTGTTACGGAGCATGATAATATCCTGAATCGGCATTATTCTGAACATGAAAATCATACGATTATTCTCCGTTTGGCTGGAGTTAATGTTCAGTGCTGCTCTTGTGAACATTTAGAGGTTTTGTGCTCTGGAGATGTGACACTTTATCTAATCATTTCCAAGATGGGCTAGCTAAATGCGCTAACGTTAGCTCTCATCGGCTGTCAAATCGCTGTACCCAGGCGGCTACTATCGACACAGCCTTTGAGAGGTGCTGGCTGGGCAGAAGCACACTCTGACGATTGTCCACCTTCATCACTTTCTCTGTGGCCACATCAGCTGGTCGAGCCAGAGGCAAAGGCTAAACCTGGAGTACATCGCTCCGTGCCTCTGCTCTCCATCTCTCTCCTACACTAAATTATTTCGGAGCGTTGTGTTGTTGTTGTTTTTTTACCCAGATGGTGTTGTCTTGACACTGAGTCTAAATGTACCGTATAATAAGGGCTGTGCAGATATCAGCCGCCTGGCTACAGCGATGTGAACCGTCAATGCAGGGCTCCAGACTAACATTTCCACGAGGGAGAGAGAGCAAGACAGCGCTTAGTTTGGAGACGGTGAAGTTTTGTTTACACTTTCGCCTAGCTCCGAAGAGAGAGAGAGAGAGAGAGAGTGCGTGCTCGCGACCGTCTCTCTCTCTCTGCTCGTTCTTTCAGTTAAACATGCGCCCAGTTCATCTACATTACTCACCGATCAAATAAGACTTTGGCGGGACAAAAATTCACTTTGGCGGGCGCTAAAACAAGTTCAATGCAGGAGAATTCATGCGTGAATTTAACTGAGTAGTACATGACCATGCACTCGCACAAATGCGACCATATAAAATTTTAACTCGCACATTCTAACAAAATAATTGTATGCTTCCAGAGACTTTCTTCCTCTTAATTCGTCAAAAGTGTACGCACTAACGGTGTGGATGAGATACTTGGCAATGTCCATTTCCTGAATATCGGGGTACGCCGCAGGATTAGCCTACATAACCAGTCCTCTTTCGACATTGTGTAAGGATCCTTTCCATCGATATAACTCAATTTCTCATCATATCTTGCCTTGCAAACATCGTCTAATGTGTCCCTGTAAATAACCTTCACCTTGTCGCCAGGTTTGGAGGAATTTGTCATCGTTATCTCAACACAAAAGAGTCAAAAATACTTTATATTAACTGGCTTTCTATTAATGCAGCACAGTGGCTACTGACAGCTTTGACACACAACATGGCGGCGCGCCACAGAGGATAATGGGTAATTCGCGAAACGGAAACCCATTTATACATAGTTCCCACAGGCCAATTAATGTCACGTGACCTCCCCGGAGACGCCATCTTTGAGGGCAAAAGCTGCTGTGTTTACAATGTTTTACCATACTGTCTATGAGTTTTACAAGCAAATTTCGAATATTTCTTTCCATTTATAATGTTACGAAAATCACGAAGAGACAAAGTGACAGAGATTATAAAGAGACTCTATTAACACAAGACAGAGAGAGGTACAATGCGAAAATTTCAGTCATAAATGGTGTGGATCCGTATGCGCTAACAAAGGAAGCACTGAGCACTGATTATGCAGCTTTGCCTCAGATACAGTATTATCATGTGTATCATTATCTGGTATTGGCAAGGAGTTTTAATACATGTGAGCAATTCCGAGCCTGGAAATATGTGCATGAATATGAATATAAACGGTAATATACACGGTATGAAAATAAATAAAACTCGCGTGCAAATTAATTAATGTAATGCGGAACTACTTTATACGCAGGTTCTTTAGGGACATAATCTGAGATTGCCGTGCTGGAATGTGTGTGTGTGAGTGTGTGTGTGTGAGAGAGTCGCGGGCGCAGTCGAACAGTGGAAACAATGTTGTTTTTGTATGTTTTTAATATCTCGTCATTTTGTTCATACAGGACATAATTCAAACTGCAAAGTGTTAACTTATATTTGTGTACACTCGCAATTAAAAACAACAAATTCTTGCGTGTTTTGAGGGAGTTTCTTTCCTGTTTATCCTCGCCAGCCATAACCTCCGCCGTTGTTCTGACAAAAGCTTAGTCTTCTCACATTCATGAAGTCTAATGACGGGTATACTGTAAAATCCAAATTTAACTGAACCTCCGACACGATTTAAACATCCATTGACCCAGCAGGAGATCACCATTTTCACTTTTTATCACGAAATTAACTCGCTTCAGCTTCTTCCACTATTGTTCTGCCCACAGAAATGGCGCTGGGTCGGCAAATGCTAAAAAACTAAATTTAACTGAACCTCCGGCACGATTGGAACATCCATTGACCCAGCAGGAGATGACTATTTTCACTTTTTAATCACAAAATTTCCATTTCAGCTTCTTCTTCTCATGTTCTGCATTTTAAGAATGTTGTGTTCTGCCCTCAGAAATGGCGCCTGGTCGGCAAATGCCCGTATGTTGTGACGTCATGTGGGAACTATGTATAGAAGGGAGTCACTTGCGCTTCAGCCTGGTTGGTGCTCACGGAACAGGACACAATATTCAAGAAAGGAAACCCAAGGTCTAGCTAGGACCAAGGAAACAGAACCGGAGCACACAACGTTTTAAATAATTTATTAATAAATAACGACTAACGTTTCGACGCTCATGCGTCTTCTTCAAACAATGGATGGCAACGATGTACAGATTTTATAGCATTTAAGTTCCAATCATTGGCTACAAGCCTAGATAGGTGTGGTACATCAATTAATCAATCATAATCAAGCACTCAGGTGTAGACCAAAACGAAAAAAAAAAAATAAATAATAATAATAATTTACAACACCTTCAGAGAAAAAAAAAAAAAAACACAAATGCAAAAATATCGACATGTATAGAAGTGTCTCACAGTGTGAATTATAAAAAACATGAGAGGCCCAGTTCCTCATTCAGACCATTAGGTTCCACTGTGTTAAGAGTGAAAATCCAGAACGCCTCTCTTTGTAGTAGGGACTTGACTATATCGCCGCCTCGTTGGGAGGGTAGAATTCTTTCAATACCCCAAAATTTTAAGGACGCATTAGAGCCATGATTAGCTTGTACATAGTGTCTCGCAATTGCATAGTCCATATTACGGTTCTGAATTGCTGCTTTGTGTTCTGCAATGCGTAATTTAAGGGGCCGTTTGGTCTGACCTACATAGACTAGACCACATGCACATTTCAACATGTAAATCACGTGGGTGGTATTACAATTAATAAAATAATTAATCTTGTATTTTTTACCTGACTGAGGATGGAAAAATTGCTTAGTATCATTTGAGTTAGAGCAATGGGTACAATGTCCACATCTATAAAAACCCAAAGGAGGAGCCGGCAACCACGTAGATTTTAGTGAAGGGCTCATGGTCGTGTGAACCAACCTATCTCTCAGTGAGCGCGGACGTTTAAAAGTAATACGCGGCGATTCTGCACATATATCTTTAAGAGCTGGATCGCTCTGCAAGATGTGCCAGTGTTTCTTAATCACATGCTTTATTTCTCCGCCAATATGAGAGAACTCTGTGGAGAAGCAAAGTCTTTGCCTAGAGACGCCTTTGGTTTTAATCAAAAGATGTGATCGTTGCGTCGATCTAGCTCGTTCATAAGCTGCGGAGATGTCGCTTTCAGTGTAGCCCCGTTTCGAAAGCGTTCTATCATTTCTACTGCTCCACGCTCAAACTCGGCATCGTTACTACAATTTCTTCTAAGCCATAAAAATTGGCCAATAGGAATATTTTTAATAAGTTGTTTAGGATGATGGCTATCTGCTCTGAGGATAGTATTTCTGCTAAGAGGTTTACGATAGATCGATGTTCCTAAACCGCCTTGGGAATTTTTGTAAATAGTCAAATCTAAAAAGTTAATATTGTCTGTAGAGTGTTCTACTGTGAATCTCAGAAAAGATGTGGTAGAGTTAATATAGGCCATGAAATTCTCCAATTCAAACAAAGTCCCTGTCCAAATGAAGAAAACATCATCGATGTATCTCTTCCACAAAGGGATTTTAGGGAGAAATAGGTTGTTCACAGGATTACCAATGAATTTAGCTTCCCAAAAACCCATTACTAGGCATGCAAACGACGGTGCAAAGCAACTCCCCATACTGATCCCACGCTTTTGTAGATAATAATGGCCCGCATATTGGAAATAGTTCATTGTTAAAATGACTTCCGACAATGTCAGTAAGAATTCATTGGGAGGAGCTATATCCGTGGCCCGTCTTTCAAAGAAGTGTAACGCCTCAGTCCCTGCTTCATGAGGAATGCATGTATACAAGCTTTGCACGTCTCAAGTTACCAACATGAAATCATGATCACATTCAAACGAATCCAAAAGTCTCAATATGTCAGATGTATCCCCTAGAAAAGATGGTAATTCACATACATACTTTTTCAAAAAGAAGTCAAGGTACTGTGACAACGGTTCAGTTAGACAGCCAATACTAGACACAATGGGCCTGAGTGGTGGATCAATAAGAGATTTATGTATTTTGGGAAGTCCATAAAACACGAGGCATACAGGATGTTTTACAGTTAAAAAATATTTTTCTTTTTCAGTAATCCAACCCCTATGTAGTGCCTTCTCCAATAGCTGATCAATCTCCACTTTATGGTGTTCTAGGGGATTGCGAGTTAATGGAGTATAGCAATCTTTGTCATTAAGTTGGGACATGATACTCAAGTTGTATTTATCAGTACTCATTACAACAATCGAACCCCCTTTATCAGCAGGGCGAATAAGAATATCTGATCTCTTTTCTAGTTCATTCAAACTCTTTAATTCAGAATGTGACAAATTAATTCTCTTTTGGCGTGCTTTTTTGCATATTTTAGTGAACTCGTTTTCTACTAGATTTTTGTATGTAGTAATAGAAGGGTTCAGATTAGAATAGGGAACAAAAGTAGATTTCTTTCTGAAAGGTGTATTCTCTCTAGTAGGTGCCATGTTATCAACGGTGGAAATTGACTGCACAGAAGTACCCATAATAGGCCCAGATAAACTAGGTTTAATGGAAAAAAAATTCTTAAGTTGAAGTGATCGGAAAAATTTAAAAGTATCTACCTTGAGTTTGAATGGATTAACAACGTTGGTGGGGCAAAAAGATAAACCTTTACTTAACACTTTCGTCTCTCCCTCGCTTAAATTGAATCCCGAGATGTTAATCACAGTCTGTTCAGGTTGCGTGGATTGCGTGGGGAGCGGCGCGTTGGTTCTGCTGGATACGCTCTGCGACCTCTGCCTCCTCGACCCTCTCGAACCCCTCTTTGTCCGTTTAGACGGGGAGGCTTGGCGTTGGGAAAAAAATTCCTAGTACCATGTTCCTAGTACCAAGTCCATTCTATGTTGCCTAATATATTTAAGCCATCTTCTCCAAATATTGTTAAATTTATCGACTTCCTATCTAATGTACGCAGTTAGCTTTTCCATATTATAAATGCTTAGCATTACATCAAACCATTCTTCCACTTTAGGCACCAAATCACTTCGCCATCTTCTGGTTATTGCTTTCCTACTAGCCAACAACATAATTCGAAGCAATTTATAATCGTCCCTTCTTTTTAAATTAAGAGTCTCAACTATCCCAAGATACATAATTTCAAAGCTGGTTGGTATTTTCATTTCTATCACCTCTTCAATTATCACTTTTAATTGTGTCCAATATTTCGTTATAAGGGAGCATCCCCAAAAGATATGGAAGTGATTTGCTTTAGTTTCACCACAAGATCTCCAACATTTGGTATCTCCATGTTTTCTCTGTGCAGGGGTTGCAAATGGATGGTGTATTTTTCTATCCATATTCCCTCCAAACTGAGGAATTTGTAGTTTTCCACTGATATTTATTTATTTCCCCCCAGTTCTCACCTGACACCACTATGTTTGCCTCCCTCTCCCATCTTTCTTTTACATATATTGTGTTGTCTGCCTTCATGTCCTCCAGGATCCTGTACAGCTTGGAAATAACTTTCCGTTCTATCTGTGATCTATTTCTGTACGTCTTTAACGCTCCGCTCAACGGTTAACGCTGTTAACTGTCGTAGCAATCTTTTTCCAAATTAAACATTTCCTACTACATTCTCTGCTAATTTTCCCAAGTAAAATGTCCTTGTAACTGTTATACTCCTCCAACAAACACATATTTTCCGGCATTTTTCGGACATTGTTTGGACTTAAAGGCAAGATTTATTTCGACAACCCAGACTGCACTATCAAGGCTCGAAATTTCGACCATTTTGGTCGCATATGCTCCTGAAATTTAACTGTGCGACCTAAAAATATATTTGGGAGCATTTGTGTAAATGCAAATGATGGTTCTGGTGAGACCGGTTTTCATTTCTGTACAAAATGTTCACAAATTACTGTATAGTGTGTACCTTATGTGCGCTGATACGCGGTGGCCAGACCATGATTCTATCCAACGTTACATAACCAATCAAACTTCATCCTTACGTTCTTAAAGGGATAGTTCACTTTGAAATTAAATTTTGGTATGTTTTAGCTTACCTCAAGGCCATCCAAGATGTAGGTGTCTTTTTTTCCGCAGTAGTTTCAATTTTAATATTTTTAGGTCAAACCGTTCTTGTCTGTCAGTCATATAATGCAGGTCTATGGTCACTGTCTCAAAGAGCATGCACAGAGTCCAAATTAAAACAATTCGAACTGAATTGCCGTAGACAAGGCGACATCTAGTGTATATATCTATGCACCAGTCTGTTTGACACTTGCCACTGCACTCTGTCCAGTTACTCTTTTAACTGGTTATTTAAATATTCATGTTGACAATATGCAATAATGCTGTGTGCTTCATGGATACACTAGAATGTTTTAACCTCACTCAGCATGTTCACTTTCCGACACACAAATATGGACATATATTAGATCTGGTTTGCACTTCAGGTATACTTATTGAACAACTTGAGTGTACTGATGGATGTATAAGTGATCACAAGCACCTCAAGTTCAATTTGACTCCTCCTCCTCTGCGGACTGTGAAAGAAGTGTTATCTGTTTTATGGAAATCAGTGATATTGATCTTGACCTTTTTAGTCATACTATTGGTGACTTACCAGTTGTGGTCTCTATCAACCAGTATAATGCTGCTTTTACATCTATTCTGTTTGTTAGTTTGCCCCTGTTGTTGAAAAATGTTTCTTTTAAGAGATCATTTACCTTGGTATACATCTGAGTTAGCCTACTTAAACATTTAAGGCGATAGGCAGGCAGTTGGAGTGGAAATATAAAAAATCTGGCCTAACAGTTCATAGATCAATGTTGGATCAGCATCAGATTGAGTATCATAATGCTCTCAAAGCTGCAAACGTGCCATATTATTCTACTATTATTAGTAGTGACATCTCTAATCCCAGAGTTCTGTTTAGAACAGTCAATAATCTAATTAAACCTCCCAGTAACTTTAACTGTTCTACCATTGAGCAGTGTAACGCATTTCTCAATTTTTCTTTCAACTAAAATTGAGAATATTTATAACGCCATTGCCTGTGAGGATGCTTCTGAGCTTGTTGAGATGCATTCTCCTAATCTCTCTGGTCTCATTTTTTCAGTTTCAGTTTAGAGTTGATGTCTAAACTTGTTTTGTCAGTTAATCCTACTACTTGCATACAATACTTCCACTCCCCTTGACTTTTTTGAAAACTGTCTGCCTGTTATTGTACCGCTCATCACTGCTATTGTCAATGCTTCACTCAATACAGGGAGTGTCTCTTCTGCTCTAAAAATGGCAGCAGTTACGCCAGTTCTTAAAAACTGACAAGCCTGGGACAAGACTGACAAGTTTCTTAAAAACTGACAAGCCTGGGACAAGACTGACAAGTTTCTTAAAAACTGACAAGCCTTCCAAAAAGCCTGGGAGTGATACGATCGATATGTCGAATTATCGACCTATTTCCAATTTACTTTTCCTGGCAAAAGTGCTTGAGTGTGAGGTTGCTGGCCAACTCCATACTCATCTCTGTACGAATAGCTCTGTTCTGTCTAGAACTGTGTTAAACTGGTTTAAATCTTACCTCTCAGATCGTGCCCAATTTGTCTACCTGGGTACTAACAGATCTCAGACTGTGCCTCTGTGTCAGGGTGTCCCTCAGGGGTCAGTTTTGGGTCCTGTTTTATTTAGTGTTTATATGCTGCCTTTTGGGCAGATCATTCAGAAGTATGGCCTGAGCTATCACTGTTATGCAGACGACACCCAGATTTATATCAGCTCTCAGCCTGATCTCTATTCTTCCTCTTCAGAACTTTCTGAATGTATTTTGGAAATCAAAGCATGGATGAAACTCAACTTTCTAAAACTAAATTGCTCCAAAACTGAAATCTTATTAATTGGCACTTCATCTAATGTCAGTAAATGTAATGATTTTAAACTTTCAGTAGACAACACTCAATTGTCCCCTTCTGGCCAGGTGCGTAATTTGGGCGTGATTTTTGATGCTCAGCTAACTATTAATTCTCATTTTAAAAACATAACAAAGGTTGCTTTTTTCCATCTGAGGAACATTGCTCGTATTAGACCCTTTCTCTCTAGGCCTGATGCAGAGAGGCTTATCCATGCCTTCATCACGTCAAGGCTTGATTATTGCGGGTTTACCAGCAAATTCTGCGAAGAGGTTGCAATGTATACAAAACTCTGCCGCACGTGTTTTGACTTGTACATCCTCAAGCCATCACATTACTCCCATGCTCCAGCAACTACATTGGCTTCCAGTTCAACCATGTATTGATCTAAAAATTGAGATTTTAACCTATCAAGCAGTACACAGGTTGGCTCCAGATTACATCTGTGATTTGGTTACTCCATCCATTAACAGATCTCCATACTCTCTCTCTCTGTGTCAGCCTTGTTGTAAATTAAAGGGGGGGTGAAACACTCATTTTCACTCAATCTCCTGTTAATCTTGAGTACCTATAGAGTAGTATTGCATCCTTCATATATCCAAAAAGTCTTTAGTTTTATTATATTTATAAAAGAAAGATAGGCTGTACCGAGTCTTTCCGGAAAAAAACGAGCGGCTGAAGGCGGGCCGTGTGGGCGGAGCTAAAGCTGTGCTAACGCGCCGAGCTAACAACACACAGAGACATTTGAAGCAGTTTTACTCAACGCCCGGTTCCAACGCAAGACCGCGAACCTTTATCATTGCGACTGCTCGATCCTTAAGCATTAGACGATCTGCAAATCCGTCGATCTGGGCTTTGTTTATAAAACAAGCATCGTCGAAATGCAGGGAACAAACAGTCTTGCACAACCTCCGTTGATGCTCTGAAAAAACAAACTCCATCCACTGGTCCCTCCTTAACGCTGGGTTCTTTGGGAATCTGTGCAGGGTTGTCTTGCCCTGGCAACTAAAAACCCACTTCTTTGGTGACATTGACTTCCCTAAAGCCGAGCATAGCGCTTTGATGGGCGTAGTCGTACTGCTTTCGCTCTCTCGCTCTGGTCTACGGTTGTGCGCGCGCCCGCGTCCTTCCGGAGAAGTGCCCTTAGGACCCGTATAAGGAAATTCCGCCCCATCTGACGTCACACATGCCCATACTCGAAAAAAACTTTCCGAAACTTGTAACAAACCGGAAGGAGCATTTTTGGAACAGAAATACTCCTTCAAACGTACAATTTAATTTTTGAAACTTTGTCCATGTTTAGCATGGAAATCCAACTCTTTAACAGTGTAAAAAACTCAGTATGCATGAAATAGCATTTCACCCCCCCTTTAAAAACTTTTTTTCCTGTTTCCTGTTACAGGAAAAGGCCCTTCCCCCCATGGTTTTTAAGTTTGGGGTCAGTAAGATTTTTTAATGTTTTTAAAGGAAGTATCTTCTGCTCACCAAGGCTGCATTTATTTGATAAAAAACAGTAATATTGTGAAATATAATGACAATTTAAAATGTTATAAAATAAATATTTTAAACTGTAATTTATTTCTGTGATCAAAGCTGAAGTTTCAGCATCATAACTCCAGTCTTCAGTGTCACATGATCCTTCAGAAATCATTCTAATATGATGATTTGATGCTCAAGAAACATTCATTATTATTATCAAAATAATATTTTGTCAAAATTCTTTGATGAATAGAAAGTTCAAAAGAACAGCATTTATTTAAAATAGAATATTTTCTAACATTATAAATGTCTTTACTGTAACTTTTGATCAGTTTAACTCATCCTTGATGAATAAAAGTATTGATTAATTTATTTATTTCCCCCCAAAATAAAATTAATTCTTACTGACCCAAAACTTTTGAAGGGTAGTGTTTAATGTTACAAAAGCTTTAGATTTCAGATAAATGCTGTTCAGATAAATGCTGTTCTTTTAAACTTTCTATTCATCATAGCATCATGAAGTGAAACCCACAAACACGTCTGTCTATACTGAGCTGTTTTTCCACTCGTTTCTCTGTAAACACTCTAGTGGAGTGCAAAAGTCTACCAAGAACTACTACTGTATGTTAGATATGTTTGCATGATGGTGACTTGAAGTAATGTTTAGCATTTTTCTTGTGATTCTTTCTTGTGCATCTTGATGTTGGTCGCTATTCACTGCCTTTATATGGACCAAATATATATTTTTTACAAATTTTGCTTTTTGTGGTCTGAAAAAGAAAGAATGTGATACTGCATTAGAACGGCATCCAGTGAGTAAATGATGACTTAATTTTCACGTTAGGAAAACATATCCCTTGAGGAGTGATCATACACATGTTTCACCAGTCACAAAAGCATCACATTTATACCACATTCTATCACTTTTTCTAAGTTTCTCAAATGAAGCCTGATCGAATCTCATGTGTGGGTTTCATTATCTAATTAACAGATCTGAAGAATGCAGTCAGTTTAACCTCAAACTCACTATTTGTACATCAGCTTGAAACAAGAAGTTGCATCTTTTTGCAAATGTAGATTTGGAGGAAAAAAGTTAAGCTATTTCTTTATTTGTGCTGGTGGGTTTCCAGGTTGCAACGCATGCAATGGACAGCACTCTGTTGAAATACAGCGCAAAGGACTATTTCTTTAAGGCAGCTCTCTGCCACTTTTGTGTGGACATGCTGAATGCTAAGGTATGAAACACCCTACAATTACCCATTCCTTCAAACAAGCAATGGAAAACAGCGGTGTCTTTTGCAGCTTCCTTTCATATTTCTTGTCTTTGATGTACCCCCCCTTCCCCTTCCCCTTGTAGCTTGCCCTCCAGAAATATGAGGAAATGTTTCCAGCCTTTTCAGATTCACGTGAATGCAAATTGTTGAAGGTAAGGTCGGCTCTCAGCTCAGTATTTATACAAACCATTTTTGTATTCTTCCTGCTAAAGGTGTGTTCCTAGATTGGCTTGTCATGCAATGATATTTAACAAAATCTGCTGAGAGTTCAAACTATACAAATTGTAATCGCATCTGTTTTAAACCAGTATGTTTAAACGAAACTTGCTGGTGATGTGAAAGTATTGTGAATAAACCACAATCACTCTGCCTGAAAAGTGTGTTTGGTGACATTAGCACATTGTGGTCCTGACAGTGGGATAATGCATGAATTATGTGCTTAATGTTCTTTTCTGTTTTTTTAACAGAAACTTTTAGAGGCCTTTGAGGAACAGAATGTGGATTCATATACTGACGCTGTAAGATGGGCTATTAATTGCTCTTTCCATTTGGTTTCAACATATCAGTTTCACTAAAAACAAGTAAAACTACCTACCTGACACGCCGAAAGCCGTTATCAGTAGCCATGATTCCACCCACATATTTTTACGCAGTGTTTAGGGTATTGCGTAAAAAAATAATAATGGATGGAAACACCAAGGTGTGCATAAACAAAACAACTTGCCGGACTTCCTCACAGGAGGATGGGATTGATAACTGGAATAACCAGCGGATCGGTTTCATTGCATTGCATCTCAAATGTTGGTTTGGTCATTCTGAAATGCCTGAGCCAAAGTCTGTCACCAAACTGATTCGGTATAATGACCTCTCAAAAGTGTCACAAACACCAGGGGCCTGTTTCAGAAAGGAGGTTAAGTGAAAACTCTTGAGTATGTTAACCCTGAAATGAGGGAAACTCTGGGTTTTCTGTTTCAGAATGGGAGGTATGTTAAACCTGAGAAAGCAGAGTAAGTCAAGCCCGTTTCTGAAAGAGAGGTAACTTATACTCAGAGTCAGTTACCATGGTGACTTACTCTGTGAACCTAACCTGGTCGGGAGCAGGTTTTCTTCGGTAAACCCAGAGTTTATATCGGTCTCCTCCCCTTTTGTAAAGAGGAAGTGGTGTTTAAACACCTCATTCATTCTTTCAGTACATTTTTATTAATAAAATTAATCTTTTATTAATAAAATAGTGCTATTTTTACTACAGTTTTTTTCTATTTTTTTTAATAAGATGAAGTCTATATAACTCCTTAACTGGCAACTGAAAATACAGTAGTAGATTAGAGTAATGTAGATCTAAACAAATTCTACAGAATTAAACTGTGGCATTTACTGGAAATCACTGAACTGTTCATCTGCGCTGAAAATCACTGAACTGTTAGTCTGTGCACCCGAAGTTGATGGACCGTCCTCCTGCTGTTCTTCCACACTCTGGGGGCGGGGAAGAGATAAGAATACCTGTTTATACTTAGATTTAAACTTTGATTCTAGGCTACTCCACATAAAAATGTGAAATAATCTGAATGTGTAGATTGTTTGATGTTTAGACACATAATATTAACATTACCTCTGTAGCTCTGGCAGCAGAAACACTTTATCCCCATCATCCTGTGAAGATGAGCATTTGGTTGAGTGCACTTTATAACACTATTTGTCATAATTTCTGGTGTATTGAGTAGGCTGCTTACGACTGCCTGGGGTTCTGTTGGGACAGGAGGCTCCAAAAGACAGATATTACCATCATAATCTGTTGGGAACAACAAAAACCCAACCCAAAGTAGAATAAATGGAAATATCAAAAGTAGCCTATATAAAAAATAACACATATGTAAACCATTTTATGAAGGCCCTTGGGTCTTCGGGAGTGACTGGCTCTGAAGTTCCTCCAGGAATTCCTTCAGCTGAAAATGCTGTTGCGCTGCTATACACTGGATGCTTTAGTTATTTAATATGTCACATGTTTGTAAAGTCAGGTAGCCTACACCCATGATATGCTCAAGCCTTACTTGATTGAATTATGTTTTTTATATTTAATTTTCAGCTGCTGCCATGTTCTTTAATGCCTGCAGGATTGCCCCTACATGAAAATTAAAATTAGGTTGAATAACACGCTGTTCTTCCAGTTTCACCTCTGATATTATAACAGTTGGGCAAGTTACTTGTATTACTAACTACAAATGACATCTTCAAAAGTGTAATTAGATTAATGTAATAATGACTATCTTTAGAAAGTGTTGGTCTACTTATTACTAAATCCCATATCAACCTGCATATCAAATCTCCATATCAAAAAGAAACTGCACTTTTAATGCTTTCAAATAAACAATATACAATTGCATGAATTATTCTTGAATTGACCAAAGTGTGTAGAGGGAGAAGGTTACATTAAAAATATACCTTTTAAAAATGTATGTTAAATATACAGAATTGTTCTATAGTCTAATGCAATTACATCAGATTTTACTTTAAATTACAGAAGAATTAAGAGTAATCCCTTTAATTAAATTACAGTGTTAATGTTCTAATACTGTAAAATTACAGTAATAATGTTCGTACTGGTGAGAAATATGAAGACCTCTTTTTGTCTGGCGCTGTTGCCATGGTGACTCATAATATCTGCGCTCCATTGATAATGGCTCTTTATAGTTGTGGTGCACGCGCTTAACTTACGTTGATTGAACTAACTCATTTCAGCTGTTCTGTAACCGAAAACTCAGTTTCCCATCTCAGGGTAAGTCAACTCAGAGTTCAAGTTTTAACTCAGAGTTGGTTGAACCTCCTTTCTGAAACAGGCCCCAGGCATCCGAATGCAACATAACATGACAACGTTTACTGCGTTTCGTCATAAAAAAGTCATTTATAATGTAAGATACAAGATCCGCAATGGCTTCCCCGATTGCTGCAACTTCCATTTTTATTTCAGATATTTTGCGCCAGTTTCCCAGGAAGTGAGGATTATGTTTCCTTGAACACACAGAATGTAAACGGTGCTTTATACGTAAATGTTTCCAATTTTCCGCACAAGTTAAATTTGCATCGTTGGATAGAAACATAGCTAGTGACTGTCACACCAGTTAAGCCGAACAATACCAACTTTATCTTCATCAGTTTCACTGTCATTTCTCTCCATTCTTCAGGTGAAGGAGTACGACACCATCTCACGGCTGGATCAGTGGCTCACCACCATGCTGCTTCGTATCAAGAAAACCATACAAGAAGACGAAAGCGACCTTCGCTAAGATCCTCCTCCTGATCTCTGCCCCTTTCCGCTCGCTCTGCCTCGTGCCTTTGGTCGACTATCTCTCTCTTTTACCACCAGCTCAACTGTCAGTGCCTTAATTTCCTTGCTTTACCTCAGACCTCTCTCTCTATGACATGCCGTGCCGCCAGACCTCAAAGAACACTAAATAAAGAGAGGCTGGTTGTTTAAATGTGATTTTGAGCGAGTGTTGTGTGAGAACTGAAACCAGCCACATTTATATTATGGGGTGCTGTGCACACCAAGCTTCAGAAATGCTTTGTCATCTGCCTATTACTGTATTACTGAGCTAAAAAAAGCCTTAGTTATTTCTGTTAACTTAGTTCTTTCTTTAGTTGTGGCATACATATTTTAATTCTTAGCGGAAGTACCTTATCTTGCATCTCTGCATATTTTGCTTGCGACTAATGTTTTTAATCAAAATGTTCCAGTTTGTTTATTGCTGTTATTTTGACATAAGGAGAAGTAAAAGAAGGACTGATTCCAACATGTACAGGGTGATTTTATTTATTCTCTAAAAAGTGAAAGGCAAGTGCTGGCCTGTCCTGTAACGTTTAAAATATTTACTTTCATCTGTGATTAAATTGTCTCTCAGCTTAAAATCTAAATACATTGCTTCTGTAATTAATAGAGCTGCGTGTTTTAATGCTCTGGTGTGCAAGGAAGTTTAGAGAGGTTATTTCCCCCAAAATAACCACTTCCTCACCACACTGGAAAAATTAGAGATTCCTTAGGGTCTTAATTATAAATATATTATAAATTATAATCTTTTCATTGAAGGATGATATAAGAAGAAATGATATAAACCATTTCTCTGCTTTGTTTATAATGTTAATATTTACCAATCACTCATAAGTGATCAGCGGTCTTGTACAACGTTTCTCGAGAGACAACCGTGTAATTCACTCTTGAATTTGCATGTTGATAAATGAACGGGGAAACATCAAAAATATTTTCATATCGTGACAACTATGTTTGTAAGTCAGGAACACGTTCATGCCCTCAAATTATTTTTGAAATGCTGTTGCAATTATTTGTAAATAAATAATAATAAAAATAATGACTTGTGAATAGTGCTATATTCTCTAATTGTACATTGCTATTCTTGTTATGGCGGGGCTTAGGAGCCGGTCCTTCCACATTACATCTGCTGCATAAGCATATCAAAGCATTCTGCATAAATAAACTCCAAAGAAAAGGTGTCAACAGTCCCGTGGTTCAGTGTCCAGGTGTGTTGAATGATAAGCACCAATCATAGTCAGGTGCTGATGATGGGGAGGGAGAGGCCGACGTCGCGTGTTACAGTGAGGAACAACGCGGTTCCTGTTGTGAAAGCGATCAGTTTGGACTAAGAACGTTCATAGACGCTCACACGGTAAGTCCTAAATGTTTTTTTCTCGCTGTTTTGAAAAACGTTTAACGTTACTTTTAATTTAAATTGAACTTGCCAATCGGTTTAATACCCTCCATAGTTAGCCTTTACCTTTTATCCACCGTTAGTATTAAACCATCATAGATAGTAGCCTATAGCCTATACATTCATCTGCTCAAATCTTATTCAAATTTTTACAGCAGTGACACCGCGACGATTTAATATAGGATCTCCTCTAAACCGTATAAAGAGCATTTTTAACAAATGTAGTGAACTTGTATTTTTCCGAAAACAATGCGTAACACATTGTAGGTAATGTGAGTTTTCCAAAGTCAGTTTAGTTTATTTTTCAGGAATGTTATTATGACACTAGCTGTTTCTCAACCTAGTGCACTGCTTTTAGGCATATATGGCCAAAAATGTAGTCTAGGGCAGCAAGTGTTCAGACTGAAATTCTAGTATGCTTAATGTATGCATGCGCATATATGTTCAGACTGATACATATACATACATTTATTCATTTAGCAGACGCTTTTATCCAAAGCGACTTACAAATGAGAAAAATAGAATCAGTTAATCTAACAGTAGGACAACAATAAGTGTTATGACCCCTCTGTTTTTTTTTATAGAACAGAATAGAAGAGAAAGTGTTAGTATTACTGGATCAAGTGCTGTCGAAAAAGAAGCGTTTTCAGCCGCAATATGCCTACGCCGTTTAACAAAAACATTAAGTGAATCAGTAAGCATTTTTAAGTGTTTCGAACAGTTATACATTTATTTGATGAGGTATTATCTTGGAAATAACTATTTTGCCATGTAAGTTTTTGTAAACATGCTTAACACTTCAATTATGATTCAAGATAGATATGGTTAAAATAATAGTGGATTGCTTGTAGTTAAAGTCAAAATACTGGTAATACAGGAAAGGCAAGCTCCTTCCTGAAAATAGGCATGGCTTTGAGATTCAGCCTAATTCGAAATGCTTTTATCATTGATCAGAGCAAGGCTGGAACATAAGTCACATTAGATCAATCAGAATCCAAATACCACTCCTAAAGGACAAATATTTGCTGTAGAAGTTTCTACAAGACCAAATGCACACACTTTCTAAGGCTGTCTGCGTTATCTGTCTTTGAGCTCAATACAGTGTCCTTATGGGAGTGAAATGTACTTCATCTAGAGCCTGTGCTGTTTAATTGGTCACCTGAGACCATATTTCCAGTAAATGTAAAGCTTGTTTATTTTTAGATGCAAATATATGTTTGCCAATGTAGCTGTAATGCTGGCATCTACAAAGCTCTTGCCCTGTTCCAGTGAGTTTTAAGAGTTTGTTCACCCTAACAATGAATGTTCTGTCATCATTTACTCACCCTCGTCTTGATCCAAACCCATACGACCTACTTCCCCCACTCCTGCGAGGAGTTCAGATGATGCAAACTCTGAATCAACAGGCACCAATGCTAAATTTCTAAATCTTGTAATCATTATGTTGACAACTTGTAATTAATAACTTCAATGAGCTCATTGTCTTAAATTTAATATATTGTTTGCTAACTGTGTGATTTGCTGAAATACTTTACTTTGGCACAGTCACCTCTGATATTAGATCACTCTAAATTGTAGTGTAGATGCATGCATTTTCTGTAAAGCTGCTTTGAAATATTCGATATGTATTGTGAAAAGCACTATACAAATAAATGATCTGAAACACAAAAGAAGATATTTTGAATAATGTCTTGGTGGTTTCTTTTGTTCCATACAATGGAAGTCATATTGAGCCCCTTTGAAGTATCTTGTGTTCTGCAGAAGAAAGAAATTCAGGTTTTGAACAACATAAATGATGACAGAAATTTTCATTTGAGCAAACTGTCACTTTAACTTTCAGATAGTTAGTATTTATGCAAGGCTTAGAGCCCAGTGGTATTTGAAGTGCTATGTGTTCATAGTACAAAAAACTAACAAACAATCTTTGTTTCAATATTTGTTTCAATCTGCTGTTCAAGAGGATGTTCCTGTGATCTCACTTGCATTACTGTTTCCTTGTGTCTGCTAGGCTCACACCTGAACTTGACATCAAATGGGAATATAATCGAAGAAACTGAATTCGGAGGAAGATGCACATAGCAGATGTTTGTCATGCCTATAAAAAGCAAGTGTAGGATCAACTAACATTGATTCCCCCCCCCACCCCACCCAAGAAAGAACAAAAAAAACAGCAGCACTTCGACGCACGAGCATTCTGTTGTGTGAACCCCACCATTTCCTGTTGAGACCGACATCCTTTCTTGCTTCTCAAAGTTAGCTTCTCTCAACAGAGTTGTTGTAAAATGAGAAATAAGTATGCTAAATTCTTCATCGTAGCAGTAGCTAGCAGCCTTTTCTTTGTCATATTCTATTCCAAACTAACAGATGTGGAACGCACACAAAGAGACGTTGCCACAATCCCTTCGGCTGCAACTGCCACTTCTAGAAAACCCACAGTTGTACTGACAAACACCATAACAAAAAAACCCCAAAGTGATGGGCCAAATGAACTTCCTCCCCTCACTATTTCTGAGAAGTTCCGAAATGACGTTCCCAAAAACGGTGCCTTCTGGAACCGAAAACTTCATTCTCTCTTCAGGCAGTTTGACTCCTCCAACAATGAAACGCATAGGGAGCCGCATAAAAAGTTTCACTGTCAGCCTAAGAGTTTAGAGTTGCTACAAACGAACATTCAGGATATCCATTCGTATCCCCCTCTTTACGGAGACTTCCTTAAAAGTATGGAGTGTCGAGACCCACCGGTTCTTCACGATCAGCCTGGCAAGTGTGCGTCGGATCAAATTTTCCTTCTCTTTGCAATCAAATCCATCCCAAAGCACTTCGAGAGGCGCCAGGCAGTCCGAGAGACCTGGGGAAGAGAAGGGTTGTATGAAAACGGACTTCAGGTACGAATCGTCTTTCTGCTGGGTCGATCATCTGTGGATGATCCCAGTCTCGACAAAATGGTTTCATTTGAAGCTCAGCTGTTTAAAGACCTGCTCGTTTGGGATTTTCACGACACCTTTTACAACCTGACTCTCAAGGAGCACGTGTTCTTCAAGTGGATGCTCAATCACTGTCCTCAGGTGTCTTTCATTTTTAAGGGTGACGATGATGTTTTTGCCAACACTCAAGCAATCCTGAATCACCTTAAGTCTCTTGATTCCGCACAGGCCTCGACGTTATACACTGGGCAGATAATTTCTGATGCCACGCCATTACGGGACCCTAAAATCAAATATTATGTTCCTCAGTCTTTCTACGAAGGTCCTTACCCTCCTTATGCTGGTGGCGGTGGATTCCTCTTTTCTGGAAACCTTCTCCCATCTCTTTACCACGTTTCCTTTTACATACCCTTCTTCCCTATTGATGATGTCTACAACGGGATGTGCTTTAAAGCAATTGGAATCACTCCGACCAAACACGATGGTTTCCAGACATTTGACATTCGGGAGCAAGATCGAGAGAACCCCTGTGTGCACAAAAACTTGCTCCTGGTGCACCAACGCAACCCTCAGCAGACCATGAGACTGTGGAGAAATATGCACAGCTCCATGCTGTCCTGCTGATATGTCTGGTCAATTGTAAACGGACTATTATTAGACCAATTAAGATGATAAATAAGTTAAAGAATAAGCTGGCAACATTTTCTGGGGACAATAATGTGCATTAAAGTACCTTTCAAGACATTTCTGATACTCTGGATGAAGGCTTTTTTTGGTTTTCACTTGGGGTTGAAATGACTTGGGATTGTTTCATTATTGTACTTGAAAGAGAACACGGGTGATGGTGATGAACACCATTTATGTTTCTGTGCAATTGACACTGAGCTCTTTGTAGGTTATCTTTAAGGCAGTGTTTCCCAACCCTGTGCCTACACTGCACATTTTTGAACTCTTCCAAACCAAACATGCCTAATTCAACTCATCTGCTCCTTTATAGAGACTTTAAGACCAGAAATAGATGGTCAGATAACAGACGCATCAAAAATGTGCACTGTTGGTGTGCCTCCTGGAACAAGGTTGGAAAACACTGCTTTAAGGGTTAGATCGCCCAAAATTACTCTGTCCTGCAGAACACTAATATTTTGAAGATTGTTTCAGCTGTTTTTTGTCCTTATTGTGAAATCTTTCAAATTTCTAAAAAGACCAAGATTGTGTGAAATTAACTCCACTGGAAATCATGTTTTCTGAAGCGACATGATCACGCTATGATGAACGGATCAAAATGGTTGCCATTCTTCTAAATCTCCTTGTTTCAATTTTTTTTTTTTTTTTTTGGATGAACCTTTATTGAATGTCAGACCTTGTTTTTCATATTTCATGACGTTTGGTCACATTTTAATCTGTTCCTCATACAGAGCTATCATGTTTCACATGAGGGTGATAGATTTCCCCTTCGACTATTTCGCAACACTTTCCAGCTGATCACACTAATTTGTGCAACAGAAAACTGCTTGGTTTTAAAAAAGTAACTTCTGTGTGAGCTTAGCTTCATAATTTGCTGCGCTATTGAAAATAGATAATGAACCATTTTTTCCCCTGCAAAATTTCACTAATGTGACTATACCTTTAGAATACGCAGTATTAGTGAAGCTGATGGATTAATTCACTCTACCTTTACGTCCCATTTTGAAAGTTTAACGTTTTGGGTTTTTGTTGACTTGAGCAGTTTGTCTTTTCATCACAATATATTCTGTGTTCAATGTGAGAAAGTAAGCTACTATTTTTCAAGTCTGCATGTGGGACCTCAAATTGGCATGGGAGTAAATTGCGAGGGTGGCAGTATTCCTTGGAAATCACTGTTCTTGGAAAGCACATGTTCCTGGAACATGGGTCTTGTGGGAGATGAATGTCTTATCAGGCATTATATATCTGGGATGTGTTTCTCAAAGTGATTATATAACCATTAACACCAATGGTCTCTACGATCAACTTGGCTCATTATGCTTCTGAGAAACGCAGCCCAGAATGTTGAGCTGTGACAAGTTCTGTGGCTGGCAAAGTTATCTGTGAATTATTTCTATACGTGTGTAAAAATGTAACAAAGTACGAGATGTTGTATGTACACTCTAAAAAATGCTATGTTGTTTTAACCCATGTGTGGGTCAAGTATAGATAATCCAATAAAACATTTTTTAAAACAACTGTTGGGTTTGTCTGTATTTGACCAAAAACATGGGTTGAAACAATCCAACATTTTTAAGTTAAATTTGTAGTATGGGCTGAAATGGTATTTAAATGTATAGGGCTAGGCTGTTACATCATCATTATCTTATTTTTTTTCCATGTCACAGTATCCATGTGTGTCTGCACAGCTAAAACATAATGTAAAGTTCACATCAAAGTTATTGTGTGAGTGTTATATCTTGAATAAGAACCTAATGCAACTCAATGGGCTGATTCTGGTTCTGATGGACAGTTTTAATTTCATTTTGAATATGGAGGAAGCATGCATTTACACAGAGCTCTCAGAAACGAGGAAGCTGTGGTAGGTAAGAGTTCATTATTGTGACATGAATGAACAAGTAGGCTACGTGCTTTCTATCTACGTTCTTTGACACTTGCTTATGAGACTGAATATTGGAATCAAACTGCATCAACAAAACATCTTAAAGGAACAGGGTGTTTTGGGGCAATGATGTACTAAAAACAGGTTTTTCTTTTGCAGTTTTCACGCAGAGATGAGAATGTTTTCAAAATGATCCCCATACGAATTCGCAATGAATAAAAGCCTTGTATTATGCTTGCCAGGCCAGTAGCTGGCTATGTGACTTTGACTGAACACGTAAGACACATGCACACAAATTCACCATTTTCACAAATTCATATTTTAGTAGTTATGTAGTTTTGTATTTTTTTTTCAGGTCCCCAAAACACTGTTGTCATGTAAATGAATGGCCAAAAACGCATGCGTGTTTTTAGTTAAAAAGTGTCGTAAATGGCCCAATATTTATTTATTTTTTCCACATGCTGGTTAAAAAAAAAGAAAAGAAAATTAAGCAATAATTAATTGACTGTAACAATAAAGACAGCATGTTACTTAGTTAATAATAAATAAATAAAAAGTTAATTTATAAATAGACACTTGAAACCACTAATTCAGTCACCATGCCCTACTGACTGAGATGGCCAATACAAGTTTGCATGGATCAGTGCCATTTCACTGGTAAAATTGTTTTGTTGGCATACAGAGGACGTTTAGGTAAAGTTATCTATTTATTACTCTTTTCTCGTCTGTATTAGCAGTACTATGCTGATGAAAAAAATATGAGATTGGAGAAAAATTCTATTTTGATGGATTTTTTTTGTGTTCACTAGCAAAACCTTTGCATTCCATCGAGAAACTTTGCTGCCTGTCACTCAAAAAAATATATATTTCAGCATTTTAAAAGATCAAAAATACAAAACTGGTGTGCACATCCAAACCATCTGATGCAGATTGCACCTGATGAAGACCTGATGGTCGAAACGTTGTGCTTTTAATACATTTATCTTGAGCAGCATTGCAGTGTGCAGACTTCACTTTTCTTTTTTTGGTAACATTTTAAAGGAACCTGGGCCCAGTTTTTCAAAATTTTTAATCCGAATAAAATTGATCCGGATTTAGTAATCCTTTTTTTTGCGATCCGTGATCACGTAATCAATCTTACTTTTGAGCCAGTTTTTCAAAGCAACATCGGATTGGATCAATCTGATCCGGATAGGAATTTTTCAGGATCACCAAATCCTGAAACTAGAGCCTTAAATGGAACCAACAGTGTAGTCTACTGGCTTAGCAAAGAACAACAGTTGGCAAAATACCGGTGGCCACAAATAACCATTGTTTATTTTAATTTTAAGAAACAGAAACACTGTAATAAACAGAAACATTTTACTTTCCTTATTTTGTTATAATGTTAAATTGCAGATTTTGTTGTTTTACCATAATGGTAAAACAACAAAATCTGCAATTTAACATTATTTGAAGCATATATGAAGCATGTCACATCTAATGAGATATTATCTCATTAGATGTGACATGCTTCATATATGCTTCAAATATGAAGAAATGTATATATCATCAGTAAACATTGATTTTGTGATCATTCACTTAAAAAAAAAACCTCTCTGGTTTTATTTGGTTCGAAAAATCACAACTGAATCCACCCTTCTGATGGGATCAGGATAATCCTGTTTTTTTGGATCAAATAGATCCCAAACCGAGTTCAAAGTTCTGAAAAACCCAAAGGGCAGGTTTGATACAGATCAAATTTAAGATCGGATTACATGATCTGATCTTAGTTCAGAATCCCTCTTTTGCTTTTGAAAAACCCATTTCCAAAATTTGATCCAATCTGTGATCCAAAATCCCACTGGATTACTTTTGAAAAACGGCCCTGGAACAGGATTGGGCACTCTTGCCCTAGTCTCAGACTACATACCACATACTTATGTGTATGAGTACTCATACATATTTGGCCACATACTCATGGCCACATACTTACACTCCTGCTTTAGGGCATCCGTACATTCCAAACCCCAACGCCCTCAGGCTTTGTAAGATCTTCACACAGACCTTTTTTTCCTATAATAATACAAAAAGCACACAATTGACAAACTATTAGTTAAAGGGATAGTTCACCCAAAAATGAAAATGCTGTCCTCATTTACTCACCCTCATGTTGTTCCAAACCTGTATGACTTTCTTTCTTCTGCTGAACACAAAAGAAGATATTTTAAAGAAGGTTGGTAATTAAACAGTTGTATATTATTATTGTAGGAAAAAAAGGCCTGTGTGAAGATCTTACAAAGCCTGGGGGCGTTGGGGTTTGGAATGTACGGATGCCCTAAAGCAGGGGTTTAAGTATGTGGCCATGAGTATGTGGCCACATATCTATGAGTAATGAGTAAATGAGGGTTAGTTGACCCAAAAATGAAAATTCTGTCAGTAATTACTCCCCCTCATGTTGTTCCAACCGCGTAAGACTTTCGTTCATCTTCGGAACAAAAATTAAGATATTTTTGATGAAATCTGAGAGCTGGATCACTCCTCCACTGGCTTATGGACACTATAACTTGCTGGCCCAGAAAATGTATTAAAGACATTGTTAATATAGTCCAAGTGACTCCAGTGGCTCAATCTTAAGTTTATAAAGCGACGAGAATACTTTTTGTGCGCAAAAACAAACAAAAATAACGACTTTATTCCACTTTTCATTTCCTTCTCTCTGGGCCTCGAGTCTTTTCACGTAGTGTTTAAGCGCAGCGCGTCTGTGTTGCACGTCACCACGTAGGCTCACTATTGGGCGACTCTGGTCATGTGTGATACGTGGTGACGTGAAACACAGACACGCTACGCTATTACACTACGTAAAAAAAACTCTCGAGGTCCAGAGAGAAGGAAATGAAAAGTGGAATAAAGTCGTTATTTTTGTTTGTTTTTGCGCACAAAAAGTATTCTCGTCGCTTTATAAACTTAAGATTGAGCCACTGGAGTCACTTGGACTATATTAACAATGTCTTTAATACATTTTCTGGGCCAGCAAGTTATAGTGTCCATAAGCCTGTGGAGGAGTGAGCCAGCGCTCAGATTTCATCAAAAATATCTTAATTTGTGTTCCGAAGATGAACGAAAGTCTTACGGGGTTGGAACAACAAGAGGGTGAGTAATTACTGACAGAGTTTTCATTTTTGGGTCAACTAACCCTTTAAGCGAAATTAGAAACTTTACACAAGCATTGTATTTAGCAACAGTATACAGAGTCCTGACTGTTACAATAGAGCCAGCATTTTACTAAGTTAATAATAAAGTTAATTTATAAATAGACTGTTAAAACTATTAATTCAGTTACCAATCCCTACTGACTGAGATGGCCAATACAAGTTTGCATGGAAACTTGAATTATTTTCCTTTTTTCTAACATTAATCATTGCCATTTCACTGGTAACATTGTTTTGTTGGCATACAAAGGACATTTAGGTAAAGTTATCTACTTATTACTCTTTTCTCGTCTGTATTTGTCTTGAGGTAGGCCTCATCCAAATGACGTATTGATTTCAGTACTTTCATTTTTGTGGAATTTGGATTAGGTTAATGATTACTTCATGTATGGATTTATGAGGTCAAATGGTACTATATACATGTTGATAGCTTGATCATTTACATCAATAAATGACAGGGGAAAATGTGACATGAAAATTTATATTTTGTCTTAAGGTGTTGATTCCGAACACATAATTATTGTGTTGTTTTCTTGGGCACAATGTTTTAGAGCTTATTTTCAGTAGTCTGATTATATTCTGTAATATTTTGTTCTGTCTCTTATTGTAATTACATAATTATGAGATTGTTATTGGTGAGTTTCACTGTAAAATAGTGCAAAATGCTGCTTTAATTCTTTGAGAAAATTCACAGCAATTTCATGCAATTACTGGTTTGAGAAATGCCCCTGGTTGTTGACATCAAGTTTTTGGTCTGTCTGATATTTTAAGATAATTTAACATTTAGTCTGTCGATATTAATCATGAAAATTGTAATTCTTTTTTTCAACTGGTTGTGGAGTTTAGAGAGATGATTTTACTTGTAGTGCCTCCTGGTGCTGAACTACTATATTCACTGTTCTTCCTCAGAAAGTTCACGTCTAGACTGCATGAGCATTCCCGACCGGAAGTGACTATATTAATTAAATTAATAATAAATTAATATTATATCAATACAAAAACGATTATTTCTATTTATTTCTATACCTATAATATGTCCTTAAAGTCCTACAATATGCATGACTCGTGTCGTCTGTTTTATGCTGTAATTGTTGGGTGTTCTCTTCAGAGTTTTTAAAAAGCACAACATGAAGAAATAAACTCATCCTATAATAATACTACAGCGAAAACAGTTCACAATAGGCTCTCCGTATAGAAAGTCTGTCAGTGTAACAGTTTTTCCCCCCGCAAATGCAAACACCTCACTGAAACGACAGCG
This sequence comes from Scardinius erythrophthalmus, assembly GCF_964197995.2. Taxonomy (NCBI): domain Eukaryota; kingdom Metazoa; phylum Chordata; class Actinopteri; order Cypriniformes; family Leuciscidae; genus Scardinius; species Scardinius erythrophthalmus. Next base: position 43,056,688 of record NC_138228.1, read on the forward strand.
TATAAAACACAGACTACGTACAGACAATTCTTTTAACCTCTGTTTGAGGTTCTTGTGATTTTTGTGTTTACATTATCATATCGTTCTATACTCTTCTTTACCTGCCTCAGCCCTGCCTGTCGTCTTCTCATCCAGAGAGGTTTTCTGACCCAGGGGACGCAGGTATTATCCTATACACGGGTTTCTTGTATACAAACAATAACGGATGCGCGCGCATCCAGGAGGCAGAAAACCGCTAGCTGTTATGCCGAGTTCTGTAAAAGAACATTGTAATTAACGTAGATTTCGCATTGTTTGTAATTTCTTGCTGACTCAATAATAAACTGCAATTTCAGAGTTGGATCTGTTTGTTTGTGTTTATATTATATTAATATAACATTATGTAAAACGTCCAACTGTTTACGAATTAAAATCCGGACATACTGTGATGCATGAATTATCTATAGACAATGTAGTAATGTAATAGCCAATGTTAGGAGTGCAGCATCTATAGAGCTTTGCTTTTATATAAGTTAGCCTTGTTTACGTTACGACCTGCAACATTTCATGACACATATAACGTTACTTTACTGTAAATCAAAGATTTGACTATGGATTATGTGGGAACCCTTAGTACCTCCCAGGGGCGCAGATAGGATTTTTTAACTGGGGGGGACCAAGCTGTCAGCAAATGATTTAAACTTTAACTAGTGCTCAAGTAGTAACTTTGCATAATTTGGGCTAATGATTTGCATTAAAAAGCCATTGGGGGATTGTTATTTGAAATCATGGATAAACAACAATGACCAAAGGTAAACAAAAGCCTACCTGATCACCACTAGCAATGCATGATCAGACTGTTATTTGACTAGTATGCCAATCACCCACCAAAAACTTCATGTCTTCAGCAAAGTATGTTTTTTTTAAACATTTGCTTATCTCAGCATACAAAGTATATCATTATGAACAAAAAAAGCAAAGAACCTATGTGCAAATAATAATAATAATAATACTAATTGTTTGGTTTTTGAAAAAACGAGGTGATTTTTTTTTTGTCTCTTCTTCACCTTTATATGACTTTTATACAGTCAATTTTTTTTTCAGTTCAGAAAATCACCGGCTCAGTTTAGAAATAGGGGCTGTTTACACTTGGCCACTTCATGCGTTTGCTGTGATGGGATAGCTATCCGATCGTGAAAAGACCAGGTGTAAATGCCCTCCGAAACGCATTCGAGACAGATTTGAATCCGAGCGCTCAAACCACTTCAGGAGGAGGTCTGGGCCGCATTCCAGACGAAACTGAACAAACAAGTGTAAATGCATCTGGTTGTTGAAACCAAATATGTAGATTTTACTCCTCCCAAAAATGCTAAAAAATAAACGTGTGAGAGCGTGTTATAGGCTATATGTAATGTTATAGCCAAATATGGCGATGCTACTGGAACAGCATCGCCGCAGACTAGGGCAAACGTGCAAACTATCGCAAATCAAAGTGAAAGTAAGGCCCCGTCCACACTACTGCGTTTTCGTTTAAAAACGGGGACCTTTTGCTACGTTTGCACCTCCGGTCCACAGTAAAACGGCAAAAACGGAGACCCAAAACGGAGAAGTTTAGAAACGCTAGCCGACCCGTTTTTCGTTTTGAATCTCCGGAGGGCGTTTTAGTGTGGACGGGTCAAAACGGAGGACTTTAGAAACGATGACGTAGTAGAGGCTCACGCTCGGCTCTATGATTGGGTGTCATCAGTCATGGCGTATATCTTTGCTAGCAGATGTTGTCCAAGTAAATTCTGCATTTTACAATGCTATAACTGCCTACATGCGCCGGAGGCAAGCTATTATTCGAGCGATCTGTGACAATTCCCGTGTGCAGCGGCGGTATCGACCGTAGGCCTACATGGAGCGTCGGTTTTGGTGTGGACGGAGATCGTATTCGTTTTATTTTTCCGTTTCTAAACGAAAACGCAGTAGTGTGGACGGGGCCTAAGTCACAGACGCTAACACACAATCATCATCATTATAAGTAAAGAAACGAAATGATCTTACCAGGGCTGTTACTGCTCTCTCTTATTGCGGTCTTTAATTTAAATCCGTTTTGCAAAAACACGTTTATGTATAGTGTATAGCCTACACATAATGTATAGCGAAAACACTGATTAATCTCCTGTTTTACCGATTTTTGTCGCGTTTGGGATAGTGAGGGCGGGGGACGGATTGGGTCACTATGAATCTGGGGGGGTCATGTCCCCCCGTCCCCAGTGCCATCTGCGCCTCCGACCGTGGCGATTAGCCTAACTTATTTAAAAAAAACAATGGTGAGATCTTGCCGGATGCAATACATGACAATCTTTGGATTGTGGATGACAAGAAGTGGCCAGCAATTGTATGGCCTGATATAATTATCTTATTCAGACACCAAGTATACAAGAGAAATAATTAGAGCATACAAATCCCTTGATGCATACTACGTGCTATATATGGTCATGTGCAGCTCGTCAAATACTTTGATGCTGCACCGGATTTTTGCGTGTTGAGGATGTGCCAATGTTAAAGCCAAGCCTTATGATTTTAAGGCATTTTTTTTGGCAAAACCATGCTTCCCCATAGGAATGTTGAACATCAGGCACCCAGCACTGGCTACAACTCCTTGGCATTTTGACTTAGCAACAACACCACCACTATGCTAATAGCCGAACCCTTTACTCCGGTACGAAGAGAGCGGGTCTTTTGCCTCTTGGTTGCGTGCGCAAGCAGTGATGACGTCGCCGAGAAATCCATGTATGGAGGACCAAACCTGCAGAAATTAACCCTCTGGGGTCTGAGGGGTTTTTGGGGTCCTTGAGATGTTCTGACACCCTGACATTTGTGCTTTTTTCAGCTGCTTATAAACATATTAATGGCAAAGGTGTAAATTCACTCTATTTAGCACAAACAGGGCTACCATGTGAACAACTTGCATGTACATGTTTGTATTTTTGATAGAATAATGTTTATGCATGGTTTTTTCAAAAACAAAAAACTAAAGTTTCTGAAATAAGGCCATAAAACACATCCTAAATATATATAAGACTTTTGACTAATGGATGACGCTGCCTAGATTTTTTTTCATCAAAATTATGTGAAAATCATCCTGCCTAATCATTCACATAACACAATACATTGATTTAAATCTTGTAAAACACTTTTTGTTTGGAAAGGCCATATGCGGGTGGGCGTGATTCACACCTGAGGAGTCAATGGGGCCCGCATAATGAGGCTGCATACGTAATGAGCCTTTCATTCAGGTGTGCGAATGAGCCACAAAAATGCAAGGACAATATATAACTGGTTTGTTGTTTTTTTCCACAAATTTTGCTTGCAAATTGTACAATATCCAAGGTAAACATTTCTAGTAACTGTGCAGTTAATTGTTCTCATACTGTATTTTCAGATTTGGAATATTCTCTTCCCAAATGTGTCACTAATATTTTATGTCACTAAATTTTATTTTTATTTTGTTTTATTTTATTTTGTGTCACTAAAATTATTTAAAGAGAAGGCTTACAATATTACAATATACAGTAACAATATTTCCAGTGTAATCTTTCTTTGTATTCGCGATTCATATTAAAACAGTATTTTTGCCAGCTGTAGTAGCTCCACAACAGCGCGCATCTGTGCGTTCATTCATTCAAACGCGATTCATATTTAAACAGTATTTTTTGCCAGCTGTAGTAGCTCCACAACAGCACGCATCTGTGCGTTCGTTCGTTCATTCATTCATACACAGAAACGCAATTCATATTTAAACAGTATTTTTGCCAGCTGTAGTAGCTCCACAACAGCGCGCATCTGTGCGTTCGTTCGTTCGTTCGTTCATTCATTCATACACACAAACGCAATTCATATTTAAACAGTATTTTTGCCAGCTGTAGTAGCTCCACAACAGCGCGCATCTGTGCGTTCGTTCGTTCGTTCATTCATTCATACACACAAACGCAATTCATATTTAAACAGTATTTTTGCCAGCTGTAGTAGCTCCACAACAGCACGCATCTTTGCGTTCATTCATTCAGATTAGAACAAAGCAAACAGAACTGACCTAATTCCTCAGCGAGATCCGTTTGCTCCTCGAAATGATACTTCCAGAACTTCTGAGGTAAATTTTTGCAGGATTATTATCAAGATAGTAGTATTCCTCACAGCATCGTAAAGTACATAAGTCTGAAAGTGAACTCGCGGTGTGTGTTATCCAGCTGATGTGGGCGTTTCACAGGTTTGTTTGGATCGCCTCATTTGAATAGCGCGCGCTCTCCGTGGGCGGAGCACATTAAAACTTAATTAGCTGAGATGAGAACGACTGACATCTCTCTCTTTGCATACATATTACATAAACTGTGAATATTTGTTTTTTATAAAAATTACTTCATTTAAAAGAAGAAAATTCAAGCTTCATGCCTGTGTGACTGTATGCCTGTTTGACTGAGTATTCGCTGAGTTACAGTTCATTTTCGGACGCGTTTCAGAATTGACTTCACTGATGGAGAGTAGGCAGAACTCGCATCATGTTTATTTTTCTTTATTTGGCAAAAAGCACAACACTTTGTTTTTATTATGAGCATACACAAAAAAAATACACACTAAACAGGATCGATTAATGTATAACACAAGCATATAAGATAAAAATTAATATATTTTTTAATTTTTTTATCGCGCCGGCGCGATAGCCGACCTCAGGGGGTTAAATAAATAGATAAATAAATGTGATAATAGGAAAATAAAGAAAGAAATAAACGACTTGATAAAATAAATATGATTCATTTTTAATCAAATTCATTTTTGTATTATTTTTTCCCCTTAATGTATTATTTTCTGCTTTTATACATTTTTACATTTGTTAAAAATCGTTTTAACTTTTATTTATTCGTTAATTATTTATTTATTTTTATATTTATTCTTACATTTATTGTTTATATTTATTTATTTATGCATTCATTTATTTATAGATTTATTTATTTATTCATTTATTTTTACATTTATTTATTTATTGATTCATTTATTTTTACATTTCTTTGTGTAACATGGAAATGAGGAAGGCGGTCCTTGTGTAGCTTCAGTGCATCATTGGTTGAGAGCTCACGAATAGAATCGTCAGGCTTGGCTGTTTAAAAAAACAAAAACAAATGGCGGCAAGAAATAATTCGTTGTCCAGGGGCCCGTTCTTCGTACGTTGCTTATTACATCCGAGATCAAATGACACATCCAAGATGATATCATCGTGCGAATCATGATCTGGCTAACTCGGTTCTTCGAACACACTTGCCGGATATGATTAGTATAGCTGGATTGAGTTATCTGAGATAAATGCGCGTTCATGCTAAGTTTAAAAGGGGATATGTATCGATACTAGAAACATTGATCAGCAACGCTGCTATTGGCTGCTCAGCGTGGCCAAAGAGCGCGCTCAGTTTTTCTCCTCAGCAGAGCAAGAACTAATAGTCGAAGTTTATTCGGAATTTTAATGTTTAATCAAAACGCCAGGGAACACCTTAAAGTCTGCAAAAGCCAGGAGAGAGGGCTGGCAAAAAGTAGCAGACAATTTATATCCGTTAGAAGTGGCCATCCCATACACAAACGAAATATATTTGAAATATATTTTCAGAGTATGTTTTGGAATATATGCAAATATTTGAAATTGGCCCAATAAATATATTTCACACTTAACATCATATATTTTTGTTATATTTCAGAATATATTTCAATGTATTTTTTTCTGTATGGGTCCCCAAAAGTGTCAAAAATATATGTGGCATATATTGAAATATATTCTGAAATATAATATATCCAAATACATTGAAATATATTCTGAAATATAACAAAAATATATGATGTTAGGTGTGAAATATATTTATTGGGCCAATTTCAAATATTTGCATATATTCCAAAATATTCTCTGAAAATATATTTCTTTTGTGTATGGGATGTTAGATGTTTTTATCACTTATTAGCCTATATTTGTGTATTTTAATAATTGCATAATTACTTTGTTCATTGTAATGTCAGAGTCACCACACTAGAACATGGGAACAAATAAAAGTGAAGTACAAAAATATTCTACATAATGGTAATTTTTAGTTATATTATAGTCTCTTTTATAAAAGGCACTGTTAAATAAATGGTTGTCTGTTTATAAAAGCAACCAAGAAAAAGGCTGAGAAAAAAAAGAGAAAAGATCTTAGTAGCCTACACTGTAAAATAATTTTTGCTGCATTAAATTAAGGCCGTATAGTCCTTTCAACTGTTAAATCTTGAGTAATGATGAATTGCTTTGACTTGTGAAAGTGAAAACTGATAAACTTATGTTAATGTAAAAATATTTTGCCATGAGTTATTGATCACATTTTTCCAGAGTGTAGTTCATTGTAATGACATTGTGTTTTCCTCTTTTGTGCACTTTTACATAATATACCAACACTTGTATCTGTTCCCAAGAAAGTGGTGGCTGAAATATGTGCAGTAAGTGGACATTTTATAACTTTCCAAAGGCAAGAAGGTATAAGACTTTGTAATGTCCATTTGTTTCCATTGCACTGGACAGTGAATAAACCCTCTCAGATAAATGTCATATGGAGGAACTAGCCTACCTGCAAGTGCATAAATAACTTTACTTAATTTATACTTGTATGCTGTATGGCTGCAATATAAGTTGCAGGATTCCACATCTACAGAAAGGCCTACAGAAGAGTCTGCACACACAGAGGAGACATAGGCCTACAGGTGTATAGCCAACTTTTCCTTTTTATTTGTTGCATGAGGCATGTGTCTAATATCTCTTGTTGCAGGCACTTGACCACTGGCTTTTCTTTACAAAGAACAACTGAAATAAAACTCAAGGAACTAAGCATATTTGTCTTTTATTAAACATTTAATGAAAAGTTTGGCAATGTTGTGTAATATGGCACATGCAACAATGTCACAGGCCCTGTCAGGTGTGCAACCCTCAGACTTTTCAGACACTGACATCTTCCCTTTAGTTAGCCAAAGTTCATTTCATTGTGTACCCTTGTCCTGGCTAGAGCTGCACTGTAACTGGTTTGGGTCAGGGAATGGGGTCATAAAACACCTGTCTGCAGGAACATGCCATAATCACCTATGAAAAAATGCAGTTCTGTTATGATCAGCATAAGTGTATGTAATACAGTAAGCTTGATATTTAAGTGTGGAACTTTCCTTACCACTTTCAAATAATATGCATAAATGTGAATCTCTGAAAATGCTTAAGTCATGCACAGATCCTGGCCATTTTGCTTTCACATTTGTGATATGGAAGATTTTAGTCAACTGCCTTTTTTTATTTTATATAATATTACTAATCTGGAATATTAAGACATTGCTTTACAACATTGGATCTAAGTGGCTTGGAAATGCCACAAAAAAAAAAAAAACTAAAACTGTTTTTTAAACCTAAAAGTGCCAGGTAAACTCCGAATGACACGACAGACAGCACTTTCCATCAAGTTCTCCGCATCTCCAATAGTGTTGGAAAGAGCCACTCGCAAATAATCTTAGGGCAATGCAAACAGTTTGTGCTGTAGTTAAAGCCCGACTCCGACAAGTCGAAAATAAATGTGCGTTTCCAACAAATTAATAATGTAAACGACAATCTCACGAGTCACGAGAAAAATATATATCTCAGAAAGAAAGTGCACTATCGCGCTGCGCTGGACTTCCCGTATCAGCTCCGCTTATGAAGCCGCGATCTAATCCTGTTAACATGAAATAAGCCTGCTCCCGAGCAGGTTTAAGTTTGCGCACCTGTTGCTATGACAGCAAGTCCAGGATGAGCGTTGAAGAACCAAACAATCCAAGATCATGCCAAATCGCCAACAATCAAATCCAGCTAAGTGAGTTAGCGACGTACGAAGAACGGACCCCAGTTTGCTACGGGATGTGGCAGATCAGCTGGAGAGTTGTAAGTAATTTTCACCTAATCGCATTATGCCGAAATATTTTGTAGTGTCAACTATTTTTCCAGAAATAATAACACGAAGCTGAAACTACTTATGTGATCCCTCTCAGTATCGTCGTTATCCCTCTCAGTATCGTCGTCGTCATCGAGTGTGGAACCGTCGGCGTCGACGTCAGACGCTGGGTTTATGACACCCAGACACCCAGTGGATGGTTGGTTTTCTAGTCTAATGACTGTTCTGTAATAAATGACTAGATCTTCACTCTAAATGACTGAAATGGTATGAAAATCGGAACAATCCAGGGCCGCGTAGGTGACGACGACGATACTGAGAGGGATAACGACGATACTGAGAGGGATCACATAAGTAGTTTCAGCTTCGTGTTATTATTTCTGGAAAAATAGTTGACGCTACAAAATATTTCGGCATAATGCGATTAGGTGAAAATTACTTACAACTCTCCAGCTGATCTGCCACATCCCGTAGCAAACTGGACAACGAATTATTTCTTGCCGCCATTTGTTTTTTTGTTTGTTTTTTAAACATCTCCTCTCTATTAGCTAAGCCTGACGATTCAACCAATGATGCACTGAATACCCAGGGGGCAAAACACCTGTTTTTAGGAAATCAGACATGGGCTGCTGTAAAAGGTTGTCATATAAAAATGAAATCTATGATGTCTGAGGATCACAACCTGGGTGGCCAACCCGGTCAACAAGCTGCTGGAAACTTGTAATTAGGGTCAAAACAATGCTACCTCAAATTCGGCTTTAACTCCCAGAATCACCCAAACATGCTAAAACGGTTTATTCGTGAGCCATATCTCCCTGATACTTTATGCTAGAAACAAACTGAGCACACCTTTAGAAAGAGTGGAAGATAAGCTTTCATCTGATGCCTTGATTGTATGTAATTAGAATGTAAGAGTTAACAATGCCTCTTAATTCATAGGTAGGCAAAAAAACCTTTCTTTTCCCTTTGTTGTTGTTACAATAAACAAATTACCATGTAAAGTTAACTTTTACTGGATGAAATCATATTTTGATTTTTTTTTTACTAACCAGACAGTCCTCATGGCCCATAACACATTTAGAGGGAATTCAATTTCAAGCCTATAATAGCCTGTCAATTCAAACAAGATCCAAGAAAGAAGTTTACCATTAACTAGTATACTGCTCTGTTTCTGTATGTACAGTATATCGTTTGCATATTTATGCAATATCAATTATTTGTATTGCAATGTCTATTTCTAATATTCTTTCACAAGTGGGACAGCTTTATTTATTCTATTGAAATAAAAAAAAAGGGATTTGAGGATTTTGGGTTAGGCTGGTTAGTGTTCAATCCTGGTATTTGGAGTGTGAGACAAAGGCACTGCCAACTAAATGCTGAAAGACTAAAACACACAGGAGTCATGTGTGGAGTAGGTTTAAAAGTATTTACTGATTAAAACTGTTACATTAAGTAGCAATTTGTACCAAAAAAAAAACAAAAACAAACAAACAGACAAACAGATTACAATTCAGGGTGATAACTAATTTCTGTAATAATGTTTATACAATTTGTTTAGCTGTTTCGGAGTCACTGCTGCTGTCACTGCTCTCTAGTGTTTCCGCAGGCTGTATCCTACTACATTTGGTTGCCAACCCCTGGCAACGGCATCCTATGTAGCATGGAGCAGTTCTTCTGACAACCTTTAACCAGAGATGGGCACAAATACATCAAAAAGTATTTAATTAAAATACAAGTAATTTGTAATTTGAAAATACAAAAATATATTTTTTACAGTCTTCTGTAGTGTAAGTGTGGCGTTAGGTACATGTAAGAGTCTAGAATATTGCAATATTATTGTTTAGTGCAGAAGATGTGCTTTTAACGTACATGTTGCCACATACTGTCATAATAAAATATAATTACGCATATAACACTATATTTGTATTATTTACACAAAAACTAGTTAACGCTGCTGTGAGGGTGTTTCTAATAGCGCGGCTGTGACAAAGTTGACAACTTTCTTTCTTCCGACTGCCATTATCTATTTTCTTACTCTTTTTGAAAGTTGTGAAAACACTGTTGTGGCGTTTTTCTTTTGCTATTTGAGCAAATTGGAACACAAAAATATATATTTAATGTAGTCTTTCATTCACTGCTATAGAAGTTAACCCAACTATGATGCCTTCCACTTCTGAGAAACCCAGAAATGTGAACAGGGTCAATAGGATATGTCACATTACGTGATTTACTTGCCAAAAACTGTGATAGGCAATTTGGTAGTCCTATTTGTATTTTATGTCTATGGTCCTAGGGATAGTTCACCCAAAAAGGAAAATTAGCCCATGATTTACTCACCCTGACATCATCCTAGGTGTATATTACTTTCTTCTTTCAGAAGAATACAATCAGAGTTATATTAAAAAGTGGCGTGGCTCTTCAAAGCTTTATAATGACAGTCAATGGGTATATTTTTCATAAAAGTGCATGTCTCCATCATATAAGTGCATCTGTCCATCATAAAAGTGCATGTGTCCATCATAAAAGTGCGTCTATCCATCATAAAAGTGCATCTATACATCATAAAAGTTTCTATCCATCATAAAAGTGCATCTATCCATCATGATGCACTTTTATGATGGATAGACGCACTTTTACTATTGACATGCACTTTTATGATGGATAGATGCACTTTTATGATGGATAGATGCACTTTTATGATGGACAGATGCACTTTTATAATGGACAGATGCAGTTCTCTTACGAGAGTCCTCTCGTACTGCGTTTTATCAAAACGCTACGGGAAAAGTCTCTTTTCACGAAACACTGAAGCAAAAAATTATCCTTTAATTTTCATATATGTAAAACGCGTTGCGGCAGCAGCAGACAGCTATGGCGAGACGGCTTGCTCGCTCATTGGCTGCTCTGCGGCAACTGCTTAAGCCTATCGAGCGAGGCCTGGGATGACATCAGGCCAATGAGGGCGCTTCGCGCCCTCCTCGCCACTTCCCGCCGAAACGGGCGTGGCTTACCTCTATAAAAGGAGCTCGAGAAGGCTGACTCACTTGATTTTAATCTCTTCAGCGAAGCGCACGCATCGCTGGATCACGGAAGCAGCGTCGTTGAAGCAAGCACATCAGCGGGACGAGCCCTCGAAGCCGCTGGCCAACGCCGCCTTCTACAGCCGTACCTGCTGCGCTTTCCGACGCCTATATCCTTTTCATATTATTGCTTTTCTGTGTGTGTGTGTGTGTGTTCTTCGCAACACTCACCCCTAAGAGAGCTGCGTCTTTTTCAAGATGCCTTCCTGCGGCTCGTGCCGAGCCCCACTCACCGAGGGAGACAAGCACGTCATCTGTGTTTCCTGCCTGGGTGAGGACCATGCAGCGCTCGCGCTCGCTGACGGCGGATGCCCTCACTGCGAGCTTTTGCCGATGGTGACTCTGAGGACTCGCCTGGCATCCTTTTCCAAGCCTGCATTCACCGCCGCGATGCCGCGCCGTAAAAAGCGCCGCTCGCAGCGGGTCCCGGAACCCGCTCCAGCCCGACCAAGCTCGCCGGTTCGCCCGCCAGCTTCACCGGCCTCTCTCGAATCACTTCCTGATGCTCAGCGCCCGCAGTCTGCCGCCGCTTCATCAGAGGAAGTCGGTTCAGAGGCCGCGTCGGGGGAGAAGGATTCCTGCTCTCTGCTAGCTTCAGGCAGCGAGGATTGGGCGAGCTTTGAGGATCTCGCGCCTCCTGCCCGCAAGCCCTCAACGAGAGCCAACATTGAGACGGAGCTCATGCGGAGCTCGGCGAGCCTCGGCCTCGAGTGGTCTGCACCGGAGCCCCCCTCTCGAACCCGGCTGGATGGTAGTTTCCTCCCTGGTGAGCGCACTTCTCCGGAATCTAAGCCCGCTCCTTTTCTTCCTGAGTTACACGAAGAAGTTGCGAAGGCTTGGAACGCGCCCTACTCTGCGCGGACGCGCTCATCTGTGTCACCCGCATTTTCCTCTCTGGATAATGCCAGTGACCGAGGCTACCTCTCTCTTCCGCCGGTGGAACAGGCGATAGCGACCCACCTTTGCCCGCCCTCTGCTGGACGGCGGACTAAACCGGTGTTGCCTTCCAGAGCCTGCCGCATGACGTCGACGCTGCTCGCGCGAATCTTCTCCGCCGCTGGGCAGGCCGCGTCATCGCTACACACCATGGCTACGCTGCAGATTTACCAGGGTGATCTCCTCCGTAAGCTGGACGAGATGGGACCTGACGCTATCTGCATCGCGGATTTAAGGAGCGCTTCAGATCTCACGCTCCGAGCTACTAAAGCCGCCGCACAAGCCATGGGACGGTGTATGGCTTCCGCCACTGTCGCTGAGAGGCACTTATGGCTGACGCTCACGGAGATGGCCGATTCCGAGCGCACTGCGTTTCTCGATGCCCCGCTGTCTTCCACCGGCCTTTTTGGTTCTTCTCTCTCCGAGTTCGTGGAGAGATTTACCGAGGCCCAGAAAGCGTCTCAAGCCTTCAAGCACTTCCTACCGAAGCGCTCCGGTTCTGCAGCGGTTCGTGACAAACGGACCCCGCGGAGCTCTCAGCCTCAGCCCCCGCCTTCGGCCGCCTCTTCGCAGCAGCCACAACAGCGCAGCTCGAGGCCCCGCTCTCGGTCCAGCGCCCGGCGCCCCTCTTCGCGCGGGCCGCGATCGAGGGTTGTGGTAAAACCGGAAGTGCCGAAGAAGTCCTAGCAAGCCTGGGAAAGCGCAGGTGTGTGAGTCCCGTTGCGGCCGGCCTCCCACCCAAGCGCCCCGCTGTTTCAGTCCCAAGGTTTGCGACTGTTCCAGTGTTTTCTGCAGAGAGCAAGCCTGCACTTCCGCCCGCTTGCCTGCACACAAAAGCCGTTCTCACGGCTACCCAGATAAATCTCGAAAAGAGTGTATTTTCTGGTGTCCCGGCCACGGCCGATGGTGCTATAAATGTAGTCTCGATGCCCACTCCTCAGTGCCCATCACTACACATAAGCACAGCCCTACACGTAGGGCCCGCGCACATAAAATCGACTCAGGTCGGTTGCGCTTCCAGCATAGTGAGAGTGCCCACTTCCCAGTGCCCACGAACACTATGTCTAACACATCACAGGCTCTCTGTAAAAACGAGAACTGTGAGCGCGCGCTCTGCTCAGGCAGACGCCGCGCCCAAAGCAGTAAATGTGCCCGCTCCCAGCCCACATCTACTCGCTCACATGGGTCCTATGAGACTTTCTCAGTCCTCCCTCACTCAGCTAAGCACTGTAGTAAGGTCGAGGACGAGCGTCTCGCCCGCTGTATTAAGCGCGCGCCCCGCCTCAAATGCCACAGGCATAACGCCTATGTTTGTATCCCCCGAAGCACCTCTGTCGCACGGCGATCAGAGTGCGCTCCGTATCCAGCCCCTAGCCAGCCATGCAGAAGCATGGGCAGCGCTCCCAGGGGTTTCGGACTGGGTGCTAGGCATTATAAAGAGAGGCTTTTCGCTACAGTTTTGTCGACGCCCTCCCCGCTTCATAGCGCGCGTCGAAACTACGGTCTCGTTGGAAGTAGCTCACCTACTTCGAGCCGAAATATCAAAACTGATAAGCAAAGGGGCGATAGAGCGCGTTCCCCCAGCTCTAAGCGAAGGGGGGCTATACAGCAGATACTTTCTAGTCCCCAAAAAGGACGGCGGTATCAGACCCATACTGGATCTAAGACGGTTGAACAGAGTATTGGTGAAACGCAGTTTCAAAATGCTCACAACCAGCAAAATTCTCGCGCATGTTCGCCGAGAAGACTGGTTCATGTCAATAGATCTGAAGGACGCGTATTTTCAAATACAAATAGCGTCACACCACAGGCGATACTTGAGATTCGCCTTCGAGGGTCAGACATACCAGTATACAGTCCTGCCATTCGGCTTGTCCCTAGCACCCCGTACATTTACGAAATGCATGGACGCAGCGCTCGCTCCTCTCAGACTCAGAGGCATGCGAGTGCTGAACTATTTGGACGACTGGTTGATCCTAGCTCAATCACGATCACAGCTCGTGGAGCACAGAACCATTTTACTCGATCACCTCGAGAATCTTGGTATCACAGTCAACTGGACAAAGAGTTCATTGAACCCCAGTCAAACGATTTTGTTTCTGGGCGTCGTTCTGGACTCACAGTCTATGACAGCGCGGCTGTCACCACAGCGCGTGTTGATCATTCAGCGCGCGGCGAGGTCTTTCCGCCGCGGCGCTGTCACCCCGCTCAGGAAGTTTCAAAAGATGCTGGGTCTCATGGCTTCAGCATCGTCAGTTCTCCGGCTGGGCTTGCTCCGCATGCGCCCGCTGCAGTTCTGGTTGAAAACGCGGGTACCGCGCAGAGCGTGGGCGACCGGTCGATTACGCCTCAAGGTCGATCAGAGCTGTGTTTCAGCCCTGGCGCCTTGGACGGCGGACGACTGGTACCAATCAGGTGTAAGCCTGGGGACTTCCTCGAGAGTGAGGATGGTGTCGACAGACGCATCCACCTCGGGATGGGGAGCTCTGCTCGAGGGCAGACCGTTCTTCGGCCTGTGGTCGGAACGAGAAAAGCTCCTACACATAAACTGCCTAGAAATGCTGGCAGTGCACAACGCGATGACACGTTTTTGTCCCCGCATCAAGGACGAACACGTCATAGTCCGTTCGGACAACATGGCTGTGGTGTCCTACATAAATCGCCAGGGCGGTCTGAAATCCATATCCCTGTACAGGCTGGCGAAACGCCTCCTACTATGGGCTCAGCACAACTTACGCTCGCTGAGAGCAGTGCATGTACCTGGGCTTCAGAATGTGGGCCCAGACAGACTGTCCAGGAACAATGTTCCCCCGGGCGAATGGTCTCTACACCCACAAACAGTCCGGCTGTTGTGGGAGAGATTCGGCAGAGCGGAGGTGGACCTTTTCGCGTCCCGCGAAAGCGCGCACTGCCCCGCGTTCTTTTCAAAGACCGACAGCGCGCTGTCCCGGAGGTGGCCGCGCTGCCCGTTATACGCTTTTCCCCCCGTCTCCCTCCTGCCACAGGTGCTGGAACGGGTCAGGGAAACGAAATGCCCAGTCCTGCTTGTAGCTCCGTTCTGGGAGAACCAAACATGGTTCCCAGTTCTGATGCAGTTGGCAGATATCGCTCCATGGCCGCTGCCGTTGAGGAGAGATCTCCTCTCGCAGGCCGGGGGCTCGATTTGGCACCCACACCCGGAACTGTGGTCCCTTCATGTGTGGGTGCTCAACGGATACCCGTTGGTCTCACAGAGGGAGTCGTGAATACCATCACTCAGGCTAGAGCACCGTCGACACGGCGGCTTTATGCTTCGAAGTGGTCGGTTTTCTCCGGCTGGTGTGCAGCTCGGAGCATTTCACCCCTCGAATGTGAGGTAACGGAGGTTCTCTCCTTCCTACAAGAGCTGTTGGATAAGGGCAGATCCCCTTCCACGCTCAAAGTGTATGTGGCGGCTATTTCAGCGTTCTTTGGTTCAACGCTGGGTCAGTCGCTGGGAAGGAATGATTTAGTCATCCGCTTCCTCAGGGGAGCTAGGAGACTGAATCCACCCAGACCTCCTTCAGTTCCTTTGTGGGACCTTTCTACGGTCCTAGCGGCCATGAAAGGTGCCCCTTTCGAGCCTATCCAGTCTATTAGCCTCAAACATTTGTCTTTCAAAACAGTGTTTTTGATGGCTCTCGCTTCAGTGAAGCGCATAGGCGACCTGCACGCGCTCTCTGTGAGCCCGGCGTGCTTGGAGTTTGGTCCTAATGACTCTAAAGTCATACTCAAACCTAAGCATGGCTATGTGCCGAAATCCCTCAACACGCCTTTTCGGGCTCAGGTTATATCCCTGGCTGCCCTGCCGGCATCGAGTGAGGAAGGGGACTCGAGTTTTCTTTGCCCTGTTAGGGCTTTAAGAGCTTATATGTCCCGCTCTGCTGTCTTCAGACAGACAGAGCAGCTCTTTGTCTCGTTCAGCGGACGTTCCAAAGGAATGGCTGTTTCGAAACAAAGTCTATCCAGATGGATAGTTGACGCCATAGCGCTGGCTTATACTGCCAAGGGCATTCCATGCCCTTTGGGAGTCAGAGCGCACTCTACGAGAAGCGTTGCTTCTTCGTGGGCTTGGTCCAGCGGGATTTCCCTACAGGATATATGTACGGCGGCAGGTTGGGCCTCGCCGTCTACATTTATCAGGTTTTATAACCTAGAGGTTCCCGCCTTGCAGGCTAAGCTTTTGTCGGTGTAATCTGTTCAGCCGTCTAATCAGACCGCTGAAACTCATGCGCTATGCGCTACCGACTATCTTGGGCAGAACTGTGTAAGACCTACATTTTCCACATTAGTTCAGGTTCCCTACCCTGTCTATGTGATGATTATACTTGCGTCTGTGGACATGTTTTTCTACGACGCTAAAATTTAGGGATTTAAGGCTCTCACCCTTATTCCCTGACTCTGTGTGAGTCAATCTGGTGATTATGCACTGTATGCCTGAAAAAGCTTCCGGTGATCAGTGTTTTTATCCCAGCACGCACGGCGTTTTGCAAGGGGTTCCCGTAGCGTTTTGATAAAATGCAGTACGAGAGGACTCTCGTAAGAGAACGTACTCGGTTACTAACGTAACCTCGGTTCTCTCTAGAAGAGGGAACGAGTACTGCGTTCTCTGCCGTGCGTACGGTTCACTCTGGTTCGCTTCGGCGATCAAAATCAAGTGAGTCAGCCTTCTCGAGCTCCTTTTATAGAGGTAAGCCACGCCCGTTTCGGCGGGAAGTGGCGAGGAGGGCGCGAAGCGCCCTCATTGGCCTGATGTCATCCCAGGCCTCGCTCGATAGGCTTAAGCAGTTGCCGCAGAGCAGCCAATGAGCGAGCAAGCCGTCTCGCCATAGCTGTCTGCTGCTGCCGCAACGCGTTTTACATATATGAAAATTAAAGGATAATTTTTTGCTTCAGTGTTTCGTGAAAAGAGACTTTTCCCGTAGCGTTTTGATAAAACGCAGTACTCGTTCCCTCTTCTAGAGAGAACCGAGGTTACGTTAGTAACCGAGTACGTTTTATGATGGATAGATCAAAGATGTACTTTTATGATGGATAGATACGCTTTTATGATGGACAGATGCACTTTTATGATGGACAGATGCACTTTTATGATGGATAGATGCACTTTGATGAAAAATATACCCATTGACTGTCATTATAAAGCTTGGAAGAGCCAGGACACTTTTTAATATAACTCTGATTGTATTCTTCTGAAAGAAGAAAGTCATATACACCTAGGATGATGTCAGGGTGAGTAAATCATGGGCTAATTTTCCTTTTTGGGTGAACTATCCCTAGGACCATAGACATAAAATACAAATAGGACTACCAAATTGCCTATCACAGTTTTTGGCAAGTAAATCATGTGATGTGACACATCCTATTGACCCTGTTCACATTTCTGGGTTTCTCAGAAGTGAAAGGCATCATAGTTGGGTTAACTTCTATAGCAGTGAATGAAAGACTACATTAAATATGCATAAATAAATAAATATAAACAATAAACGTAAGAATAAATATAAAAATAAATAAATAATTAACGAATAAATAAAAGTTAAAACGATTTTTAACAAATGTAAAAATGTATAAAAGCAGAAAATAATACATTAAGGGGAAAAATAATACAAAAATGAATTTGATTAAAAAAGAATCATATTTATTTTATCAAGTCGTTTATTTCTTTCTTTATTTTCCTATTATCACATTTATTTATCTATTTATCACATTTATTTATCTATTTATTTATTTATCTATTCATTTTTAATTTCTGCAGGTTTGGTCCTCCATATTATCCTGTCTTCCCCATAAGACTCATTACTGAACCAAGACCATCTAAGGACGTATACAGAGATTGAACTCTCTATCGCCCCCTAGAACAAGGTGTGGTGACACCACCACTTTATTATTTTATTCTTTATTCTATGCACTGGCCAACCATTTGGTTCTTTGTTTCGTATTCTTGCATGTATTGTTTATGGCCTTTGGCCTAATATTCAACGCCATTTGTTCTGCATATCTGCCTGAACGGCTCTTAACTCCTGGATGTTATGGGGGCATTTGTACTTTGCTTGTGTAAATAAGTGTAAATCATATAAGATCTAAATGATCCTACTTAGTGCATGAAAGAATGAAAAAAATACCCATTTGGCATGAAATGGAAGCTGTGGTAGTGTTTTTCTATCCTATTGTATTTGTAACATATATTTGAGTGAAACGGCTTCTCAAATAAGGAACAAAAAATGTAGAGCGGGACTTGATTTTGTCCATGGGGAATTGATTGGATGGTTGTGGTTTGCTATTGCTGTGATCTCATGTGAGTGACAGTTTGTGTGAGTGACGGTAATTTACCTTTGAGGCAATAAACACTCATCAGAGAAGAGATTTGGCAAGAAATTTTTATTAAAGATTACGAGGGTACATCAATTAAAAAAATCAATTTATCACAGGTAAATCATTTATAATAAATAATGCAATATTCCATTAAAAAAAAAGGAACTCAAATTTGATTTCATGGAGACTTTAAATTCTTTAATTGAGCAAAGAATTATCACAAAATACCCAGGGGGCAAAGGGGGTTTAGCAGACATGGGCTGCTGTAAAAGGTTGTCATATAAAAATGAAATCTATGATGTCTGAGGATCACAACCTGGGTGGACAACCCTGTCAACAAGCTGCTGGAAACTTGTAATTAGGGTCAAAACAATCATACCTCAAATTCTGCTTTAACTCCCCGGAATCACCCAAACATGCTAAAAAGGTTTAATTATACACTGTAAAAAATTCCTGTAAATTTACATGAAAATTTAACAGCAAAATGCTGTTTTCATGTAATAACTGCAAGTTACCGTTTTTTGCAATGCATTATGGGAGAACTTGGTCGCTTCAAATTGCGTGTTGACCAGCAACAGTATGACACAGTTATTTAACAGTATAATACCATATTTTTCCATGCACATGTGAGTTTAGGAAGACATTTTAGTTTATCTGCATGAGGTCATTTTGCAGCTCTGCCTAGTATTATTTTTACATGTAAACTACCAATAGGTACTTTTAAATATTACATTGTAAACATCCAGTGATGTTTTTGCGATTTTAATTGGATGAAGCGACTTTAGACTGACCACAGGAATGTGAGCCCATTGTAGGCCTAACTTACAGACTGTCATCACATCACATTCAAACGGGTAAGAAACTTTTATTTTCCTTAACTTTATCTGAGTAAAAAATTTGTGTGAAATGTTTTTTTTTCTCTTTCTTTTTTTTCTTATGTGGTTAATTTTTTTTTACGTGACATTCAAACCGTCCATTATCTGCTGCTGTTATTTGCAACTACTCTTTGATTTGATCTGTAAGTTACCAAGTGGTACGTCTAAATATTAACAGACAGTATCCAGTGAAGTGTAATTAGATGACAGGATAGCGTGTTTTAATCATGGAAAAGTAACCGAGTAAAACGATAGCATGCTTGTGAGCTTGTTAGCATACACTCAGACTGCATTTCGTTTGTATTTGCTATGCACAGTTTATGCATATGCAACGGACACATATCCCAATCTTTATCGAAGCAAAATATAGGTGAGGTATGATCAAAATTCATAAATCGTGTGTGATTACTGTGAACGTGCATGTTCAAACCTCTGCAGAAATAGCAGCATAACAGATGGACGGACGGAATGTTGATAATTTTCTGATTTTTCTATTTTATTGAGATTATGTTTTTAGGTATATCTTCTTTACATTATGTTTTCCTTGTCATTGTAGTTAAACTCCTGAAGGCTAACTTTGTAGAGAAGCAAGGACTCATTCTTTAAAGAACTGTGAGTTTGCCTATTGCTTGTTCTATTAACACCTGTATAGTTGTTCACCTAAAAATGGTAGTTATCTCATCATTTACTTAACCTTGTGTTGTCTCTTTCTCTTGGAGGAAAAATTAAGATATTGTTGTGGAGAAATGATGTCTGTTTTCCCAAGCAATGGAAGATGAATGGGGACCAAACCTTCAAACTCCAAAAGGAACATAAAGGTACAGTACCATTAAAGGGATAGTTCAACCAAAAACCCTGAAGCCATCTTAGGTGTATATGACATTCTTCTTTCAGACAATTACAATCGGAGTTATATTAAAAAATGTCCTGGCTCTTCCAAGCTTTCTAATGGGAGTGAATGGGCACCATTTTTTTGAAGTCCATCGAAGTGCATCTGTCCATCATAAAAGTGTCCCAAATGGCTCTCGGTGGTTAATAAAGGCCTTCTGAAGTAAAGCTTTGCATTCTTGTAAGAAAAAAATTAATATTTAAAACTTTATCGACTAAAATAACTAGCTTCCAGCAGATGGCTATACGCAAGTCGACTTATGCCAGTTCAAACAAACAGGGCTGAGCAACCGTGTTCGTCATTACTTCGTGCGTCATGTTCAAGTGTTACTCTTTCGCCGTAAATCGATGCGTACGGCCGCCTGGCGGAAACTAGTTATTTTAGTTGATAAAGTTATAAATATGGATATTTTTATTTTATCTTACACCAATGCATCGCTTCACTTCAGAAGGCCTTTATTAACCCCTCAAAGCAGTTTTGGGACACTTTTATGATGGAAAGATGCACTTGTATGGACTTGCCATTCACTCCCATTATAAAGCTTGGAAGAGCCAGGACATTTTTTTAATATATATATACATCATCAGAGTTTAAATCTGCATAAGGGTGAGTAAATGAGAAAATTATAATTTTTACATAAACCATTCATATTCTGAATATGTTAGGCCTATTGCCTCTGTAGAATATAAGCAACAAGTAGCACATTAAGTTTTACATTTTTTATTTACAGATACAAATACTGTCAGTCATCTTAAATTGTTTTCTTTACCAATAGATGTCTGCCAAACCTGCTGACCTTGAGAAAATGCTTGCCTGTGTCTCCTTGTTTGATCCTTCTTGGTAAGTATGTCATATTAGACATGTTAGACATGCATTTTGTTTCTCTAAAACAAAGCTCACACTCCAGACTGACACATAACTTTTGTTTATCAGGATAAGATCCACATTTATGGGCCTCATGCTAGAATCTACTGACTATAAATGTACTCTGTATGATCTCTGCAGTTAATTCCATGTCTTCAGTGAATTATCCATAGTTTTTGGTTAGAACTTTTTAGATAACCAAAATTATACACTACAAATCATTTTAATTGAAAATTTTCTCCTCTTATTTTTCAGATACTTTATTGGAATAAATCGGGAAAAGAGAACCAAAGCTGCACAGAGAAAAGAGGTGTGTAAAATAACTGGGAAAACTGCAGAAAAAGACTTTAACCATCAGTCCGAAAGTATAAAATGCTGATATATATTTTATAAACTATTTGTTTTGATATAAAATAATTGGCTAGTGTTCACTGAAGCCTGACTTAAGAGTATATTTGTATTTTATGAACAGGTTATGTATGTATGTATGTATGTATGTAATTATGTATGCCTGTTTTAAGGCATATGGTAAAAGTCTATCTAATGTTGTATAAGAATAAATCTAAAAGTTTATCTAGTGTTGTGTTGTTCTTAAAGGTATTAGCTTTAATAAAAGCATGTTTTAAGGTCATCTTTTGTTTGAGCCATTTGTTTGCAAACAATTTTCAGTGTGTTTTAGAATGCAAATTTTAAATTGTAAGATTCTAGTAGTGTTACAATGTAAAGCTCACATTTTAGAGTACTTTAATACACTTTATAGTAATACACAGTTTGTGTATATGCAGCTGAACACCTGACAGTATTATACTGTGCAGCCTATATTTTCTACAGCACAGTACTGTAATATTTTTTACAGTAATAAACTGTTACTTCAGATTACAGCATTCTACAGGTAAATCTAGCTGCCTGTAGTTTACTGTAAATTAACGGGAAAATTTTTACAGTAATAAACTGTTGTTTCAGATTACAGCAGGTCCACTGTAAAATTACAGCATTCTACAGGTAAATCTAGCTGCCTGCATTTTACTGTAAATTAACGGGGATTTTTTTTACAATGTGTTCATGAATCCTAAAGCATATCTCCCTGATACTTTATGCTAGAAACAAACTGAGCACATCTTTCAAAAGAGTGGAAGATAAGCTTTCATATGATGCCTTGATTGTACATGTAATTAGAATGTAAGAGTTAACAATGCCTCTCAATTCATAGGTAGGCCAAAAAAAAAAGAATAAAATATGGAACATTCCATTTGTAATCGGTAGCATTCTTTTCCCTTTGTTGTTGTTCAAATAAACAAATTACCATGTGAGGTTAACTTTTACTAGATGAAATCATATTTTGATCATTTTCACTAACCAGACAGTCCTCATGGCCCATAACACATTTAGAGGGAATTCAATTTCAAGCCTATAATAGCCTGTCAATTCAAACAAGATCCAAGAAAGAAGTTTATCATTAACTGATGTTAATTGTATACTGCTCTGTTTCTGTATGTGCAGTATATCGTTTGCATATTTATGCAATATCTATTATTTGTATTGCAATGTCTACTATTTCTAATATTCTTTCACAAGTGGGACAGCTTTATTTATTCTATCGAAATAAAAAAAAGGATTTGAGGATTTTGGGTTAGGCTGGTTACTGTTCAATCCAGGTGTTTGGAGTGTGAGACAAAGGCACTGACAACTAAATGCTGAAAGACTAAAACACACAGGAGTCATGTGTGGAGTAGGTTTAAAAGTATTTACTGATTAAAACTGTTACATTAAGTAGCAAGTTGTACCAAAAAAAAAAAAAAACGATTAATGAAACAGACAAACAGATTACAATTCAGGGTGATAACTAATTTCTGTAATAATGTTTATATTATTTGTTTAGCTGTTTTCGGAGTCACTGCTGCTGTCACTGCTCTCTAGTGTTTCCGCAGGCTGTATCCTACTACATTTGGTTGCCAACCCCTGGCAACGGCATCCTATGTAGCATGGAGCAGTTCTTCTGACAACCTTTAACCAGAGATGGGCACAAATACATCAAAAAGTATTTAATTACAAATAACAAATACTTGCTCATAAAATGTATTTAATAAAATACAAAATACTGCTGTGAAAAAAGTATTTAATTAAAATACAAGTAATTTGTAATTTGAAAATACAAAAATATATATTTTTTACAGTCTTCTCTTCTGTAGTGTAAGTGTGGCGTTAGATACATGTAAGAGTCTAGAATATTGCAGTATCATCATTTAGTGCAGAAGATGTGCTTTTAACGTACATGTTGCCACATACTGTCATAATAAAAGATAATTACGCATATAACACTATATTTGTATTACACAAAAACTAGTTAACGCTGCTGTGAGGGTGTTTCTGCGGCTGTGACAAAGTTGACAACTTTCTCTCTTCCGACTACCATTATCTATTTTTTTTACTCTTTTTGAAGTTGTAAAAACACTGTTGTGGCGTTTTTCTTTTGCTATTTGAGCAAATTGGAACACAAAAAATATATTTAATGTAGTCTTTCATTCACTGCTATAGAAGTTAACCCAACTATGATGCCTTCCACTTCTGAGAAACCCAGAAATGTGAACAGGGTCAATAGGATGTGTCACATTACGTGATTTACTTGCCAAAAACTGTGATAAGGTAGCCTGGTTAAAACCAGACCCTTCTCAGTTGAAACTGAGTGTAGGGTCTGGAGAAGCTATGTAGACAAATCATTTCCAAAGGGGCGTCACCAACCGACGTAGCTCAAATAGAGCATCACAGTCCCACCCACAGCCGGTGCCGGAAGTAAAAATTCAATACAATTTCTCCATTGACAGTTGGGGTATAAGCCATAAAAACGTAACCATACATGGTAGACTTAAAGGTCCCGTTGCATGCGATTCCATGTTTCAAACTTTAGTTAGTGTGTAATGTTGCTGTTAGAGCATAAATAATATCTGTGAAATTATAAAGCTCAAAGTTCAACGCCAAGCGAGATATTTTATTTAACAGAAGGTGACTACAAAAAACGGCTCGATTGGACTACACCCCTCTACATCCTGCATTAGTGACATCACCAGAACCGTTTCTTGACTAAGCTCCACCCACAGGAATGCTCCCTCAACTCTACTGGCTACTTGCGCACTTCTTATAACTTAGGCTACTGTGTTTACTCAGCTCTTACGGTGATTTTCTGAAGTAAAACTGACGCTTCATCTTTTGTGTGATGTACGATAAACTTTATTAAACTCATCAGTACATGTTTGATCATCATTCAGACAGCAGACTTGTAGGCTATTAATAAATAATGGATACATAGCCTACAAGCAGATGACAAATACGTTATAATAACCGTAATTAAACTACTAAACCATACCTGTTTCATCTCTATACAGCACTCTGACTCTGTAGGCATTATTGTCCGACTCGAAATGAACGCCGTTACTGAGAGTTTCTGATATTATCATCATTCCGTGAGATGAATTTTTCCTGACAGACTGAGCACGAGCTCATGAAGCTCCGCCCCCTGGGTCGTCCAGCAGCAGCTCATTTGCATTTAAAGGGCACACACTGAAACGGCTCGTTTTTCTGAGCCCCAAAAAATGTCAATTTAAACATGCTGTAAAAAATGATCTGTTGGGTATTTTGAGCTCAAACTTCACATACACACTCTGGGGACATCAGAGACTTATTTTACATCTTGTGAAAAGGGGCATACAACGGGACCTTTAAAACCAGCTACGGCAGTACTAAGTGATTGTATATGCTCATATAACCGCCAAAAGTTCATGGGGCACTAACCTTGTTTTGAGATAAATGCCTTTTATTCGCGATGTCTTGGAGAAGTACTTCATTACCCACAATCCTAAACAATCCCACAATCCCACAGTGATGCATCTGATTGGTGGAGCTCGTGTAAACCCCGCGAAAGTTCGTGAAGACTCAAGATAAATGAAAAAAAAAAAAAAACTGTTGCGTTTTTTTGCACGGTATCACTGATGTGACATTTGAACCGAGGAGTCTTCATATATGGTATGAGTCATATCAAGCACTGTCAAAACAATATTTAGCTTAGGCATACCCAGAGCCATAGAGAGCTCTTCGTGCATTTACTGAACATTTGTGTAATAATTCATGGCAAGTTAATAAACTGAATATGATGCACTTTCTGGTTTGCTGACCTTCACTTTTTAATTTTCACTTGTTGTTATTAAGAAAGTACATTAAATGTTATTAAAATTAAGGATGAACTATAATTTCATGAATAAAATGAGCATGGACCACAAGTGGGAAATTGTTGAGGCATTTGTCCGCAACCTGCCCGTGGGCCGCTAAAAACTGATGAGCAGAACGGCGCGCGGACTGCCAGATCTGCACCCGTGAGCCGCGGACCGCCAGCCATGCTTTCCAGTCTATTTACACAATTACTACAGAAAGAACTGCTATAAACGGCACAAGAAAAAGTTTGCGTGGCTGTCGTCAGATTTTAAAGTCGCTCTAAAGGCTCTTTCGCGGTTGTGGCTTCAGTCGACTTCAGTGAGGCGCGGTGGTTTATGGGATGAGTAGTTCCTTCGCTCGGAAATGAAAATATGTACACAGTCTTGTACCTTTGACTTTTTTTTTATTTTCTCGCCGTTTTTTCACTCGAAATGATATGTTGTATGCCTATGAGTTCAGCCGTGGCTGGTTATCCTCAGACATGCTCTAAAACTCTTTAGATACGGATTTTCGAAAACGTCAATGGGAGAAATGAATGGGAAATTTACTTCCGGCACCTAAGCGCTCTCGGGCTGTGGGCGGGACTGTGATGCTCTATTTGAGCTACGTCGGTTGGTGACGCCCCTTTGGAAATGATTTGTCTACATAGCTTCTCCAGACCCTACACTCAGTTTCAACTGAGAAGGGTCTGGTTTTAACCAGGCTACCTTATCACAGTTTTTGGCAAGTAAATCACGTAATGTGACACATCCTATTGACCCTGTTCACATTTCTGGGTTTCTCAGAAGTGGAAGGCATCATAGTTGGGTTAACTTCTATAGCAGTGAATGAAAGACTACATTAAATATATTTTTTGTGTTCCAATTTGCTCAAATAGCAAAAGAAAAACGCCACAACAGTGTTTTTACAACTTCAAAAAGAGTAAAAAAAATAGATAATGGCAGTCGGAAGAGAGAAAGTTGTCAACTTTGTCACAGCCGCAGAAACACCCTCACAGCAGCGTTAACTAGTTTTTGTGTAATACAAATATAGTGTTATATGCGTAATTATCTTTTATTATGACAGTATGTGGCAACATGTACGTTAAAAGCACATCTTCTGCACTAAATGATGATACTGCAATATTCTAGACTCTTACATGTATCTAACGCCACACTTACACTACAGAAGAGAAGACTGTAAAAAATATATATTTTTGTATTTTCAAATTACAAATTACTTGTATTTTAATTAAATACTTTTTTCACAGCAGTATTTTGAATTTTATTTAAATACATTTTATGAGCAAGTATTTGTTATTTGTAATTAAATACTTTTTGATGTATTTGTGCCCATCTCTGGTTAAAGGTTGTCAGAAGAACTGCTCCATGCTACATAGGATGCCGTCAGAGCCGGCCCGTCCATTAGGCGACATAGGCGGTCGCCTAGGGCCCCGCCTTGCCAGAGGGGGCACCTGTACCTAACAATAACTATACTTTATAAATCGTTAATTAAGCATAATATTTAAAATTCACTTAGGTGCGTGCATCTCGACTTCCGCAGTCAGACAAGCCCGACGCATTGCATGGACCTGACTAATCATGATACAGTTCACAGAGACGGTGAGTATCTAATAAATTACCCAGACCTACAACATACATAAAAAGGATAGCTCTGTATAGTTCAGACATGACAAATTTCCGAAAAAGATAATAAATACATAACAATAGAACGAATAAAATACGAAAACATAAGAAATATACACAGTAGCTCGTCACATGCTAATTTGCATAATACCGCCCGAGATATAGTGGGAGACCTCCGTAATTATGACAGTATTCACACACACGGATTCCACCACACTTCTCTCCAAAATGCTCACGTTTTAGAAACAAGAGACTTTTTTTTTTTTTGTGGTGCTCTTATCCTTTAGTAATGCTTAATTTCTTAGGCCTATATGAGGCATTTTGCATGACAGAAAATGTGCTGTCAAAAATAAAATACCAAATATTATAATCTCTATGGTAATATCGACTTCACATATTTGGATTGCCTTGTCTGTCATAACGTCACGAAGTCTCGTCAGAGTCGTAGTCATACAGCAATGCTATTTTTAGTTAATTGAAATAATAATATGTTAAACTGTGAGGCATCCAAACGCCATCTTTCTGGAGCTGAAAAAAGGAAGAGGAGAATGGTTGAGGAATAAAGACAAGCTCAAAGTAAAGGTGTGTTCTTCTGACTTCTATAAATAGTGCGTTATTTATTGCTGTATTATTAGTTTTACTAATAAATGTAACAATGCCCATGATCGCCGACAGACAGACAGACATGGAAAAATTGGGCCACATTCAGCGTGTTAAGAATTATCTACCCATGCATTTTGTATAGATTTTAATCCTCTGATGAAGTTATCGTAGTTTTTTTAAATTAAGGTGGACCATCTCAGACCTCAAAATGGCCGTTTTACCCCTTTTGATAGGCTATTTATGCAATTAATTTATATTAACTGTCTCTTTTTCTGCAATTTCTCAACTGAGAATAATGGTAATTAATAATCACTATTATAATTTTGAGCAAAATAATTGTGATTATCAGTTCCATTATTATCATGCAGTCCTAACCCACCCCATCCATTCTCCCTTACCGCTAAAAACAGGTTTCTCACTCTTTCCAAATTAATATTTAAACATTTCTAAATAATACAAAACATTTTTATTATTGTGATCATCAGTAAAAAGTTAAAATGTAGTAGCCTACTGCATTTCTAGTCATTATGCATAATTACTACTGCATTTACAAAAATACCTTTAATTTATGCTTTATTTTATATGCTTTATTTTTTTATGTGTGCTTTCTGTCTTTTATGTACTAGGCTAGGGCTATGCTAAAAATCTCTTAGTTTCTTAGTGTTTTTTCATATGTACGTTGAATGTTACACTTTTATAAACTTATATATTGAGCAATCTATAGCCTAATTATTATATATATATATATATATATATATATATATATATATATATATATATATATTATGTACAATTCACACATTTTACTTCATTTATTTGAGTTTCATGTAAATATTTTTTTCATTTTTGAATGCTACACTTAATACACATTTACAAACTTAAATATTGAAATTGTCATATCATGTGCTTTCTCTTCCTTCATAAAATTGTTATGAGAGTTTTTTACTCCAGTGGGGCCAATTTTCATGATCTTGCCTAGGGCCCCACAACCCCACGGGCCGGCACTGGATGCCGTTGCCAGGGGTTGGCAACCAAATGTAGTAGGATACAGCCTGCGGAAACACTAGAGAGCAGCGAAAGCAGCAGTGACTCCGAAAACAGCTAAACAAATAATATAAACATTATTACAGAAATTAGTTATCACCCTGAATTGTAATATGTTTGTCATTAATCGTTTTGCTACTTAATGTAACAGTTTTAATCAGTAAATACTTTTAAACCTACTCCACACATGACTCCTGTGTGTTTTAGTCTTTCAGCATTTAGTTGTCAGTGCCTTTGTCTCACACTCCAAATAGCAGGATTGAACAGTAACCAGCCTAACCCAAAATCCTCAAATCCTTTTTTTTATTTCGATAGAATAAATAAAGCTATCCCACTTGTGAAAGAATATTAGACATACTAGACATTGCAATACAAATAATAGATATTGCATAAATATGCAAACGATAAACTGCACATACAGAAACAGAGCAGTATACAATTAACATCAGTTAATGGTAAACTTCTTTCTTGGATCTTGTTTGAATTGACAGGCTATTATAGGCTTGAAATTGAATTTCCTCTAAATGTGTTATCGGCCATGAGGACTGTCTGGTTAGTGAAAATGATCAAAATATGATTTCATCAAGTAAAAGTTAACCTCACATGGTAATTTGTTTATTTGAACAACAACAAAGGGAAAAGAATGCTACCGATCACAAATGGAATGTTCCATATTTTTTTCTTTTTTTTGGCCTACCTATGAATTGTGAGGCATTGTTAACTCTTACATTCTAATTGCATGTACAATCAAGGCATCATATGAAAGCTTATCTTCCACTCTTTTGAACGATGTGCTCAGTTTATTTCTAGCATAAAGTATCAGGGAGATATGCTTTAGGATTCATGAATATAATTAAACCTTTTTAGCATGTTTGGGTGATTCCGGGAGTTAAAGCAGAATTTGAGGTAGGATTGTTTTGACCCTAATTACAAGTTTCCAGCAGCTTGTTGACCGGGTTGTCCACCCAGGTTGTGATCCTCAGACATCATAGATTTCATTTTTATATGACAACCTTTTACAGCAGCCCATGTCTGATTTCCTAAAAACAGGTGTTTTGCCCCCTGGGTAAAATATAACCATACAAAAATACATTTTGTGAATGTATCACAAAAATAAAAATAGAAACATACAGATAAGTATTCAGAGTTGAATTATAATTGTGGAGGGTTTGCATTCTTTAAAAGGAGAAAGGAAGTAGCAACGATATAGTCTGAACATAACAGATGGGAAGTTGAATATGCTGATGCTTATTAAAATGATCATTACTGGCATGCAGAAAGTAGACTAATTGTTCAGTGGTGATCCATATTCCACTTCTCACTTCAACAGTTTGCATAAATGTCTTCGTAGGAGAGATTATGTTTGAATGTGCTTTCAGGGTTAACGGTGCAGGTCTCCTTACTTTCATATGTATTTGACTGAAGCTGATGGCTTTTTGTTGCACTTGACACATTGGCATAAATGTCCTGATCTTGGTTTGTTTCCTGAAATGCATTAATACATGAGCTGTGAACTTGTACTTACTCTGTTAGCTTTATGATAATTCACTCACAACATAACATTGTTCTGAAAGCAATGAAGCACTCATCATGTGTAACACTGCAGTATTAGCCCAGTTTCAGTGCGCTGTAAAATAACGGTAATCTACTGTGTTAATTTACAGCTCTCCTTTCTGACAGTATGTTACCGTAGAAATACCATGGAAGGTAACTCATATCATTTTAGAAACCGATTGCTTCAAACAGTTCGAGTTTTAAAACTTTATACTGATAGGACTGTGAACTAACTTCATTTGAGTCCACTGATAACGAATATCTCAATATAAAACTGCAAACATAATGTGTAATAGTGAATTAATTAAACTTTAACTAAAATCTTTGCGGTTCGTATTTAGCGAACAAAAGCACACATGTATGTGCTAAAGTACTTAGCAAGGAGATTGTCACTGCATCAGCAACTACACAGTTCCTGCTTTTAAATAAAGCAACAGACAGCAAAACATCAGTGTTTCTCTGCTCATCTTTGACTGAACCACAGGCTCTACTCTCCAGCACAATGGTGACCCACAAAACGAATTAATTACACTAACAGATCTCTCCTGTATCATCTTGAGCAAAAACACATAAAACACTTCAATTTAATATTTACTCTCCTTTTCAGTTATTGACTTCGCATAACTTTTTTCAATGAACTTTCACTAATATTTCAGTGAAATTAACCTTCCGTTTAGTAAAGCTGATTTTTACGGTTTACAGTATGTTACTGTTTTTCCTTGATTTTACGGTAATCTACTGGCAGCTGTGGTTGCCAGTAAATTGCTGTTGTTTTTTACAGTTTGATGCCGTAAATTAATTTACAGTTGATTACCGTTAAATTACGCTTCACTCTGTTTTTTATTTTATTTGACAATTTTAACCCTTTTAACCCCAGTGCAAAATCTCCAGTTTTAAGTGAACACTTGTGTGTCCACACTACAGTGTTGAAGTTAATGATATTATTCAGTGATAATTAACTGATGACTGAACATTAGTGATGAACACCTGATGTTAACAAGCAGAACCACTGAAAGACAGAGGAACAACAAGAACAGAAAAAAAAGCGAAACACAAGAACTAAAACTGACTTCCAGCTACAGAAGACATTAAATCTCTCAAGACCTCAGCAGAGGATTAAACAACTCCAAAAAACACCATTACCAGCTTCACTTATTACTAACAAGATTGACTTTATTTTTCATACATCTACAGAAATTCCTATTGAGAATTAACAGAGGTTTAGATGTTGATTTGTTTAATTTGACGTCACCAGTATGGAGATCAGTGTTTGCTTTAGTTGGGCTCTTGACCCTTGACTTTAACATACATTTTTTCTTTGGCTGCTGTAACTGTGTGTTTTTAAGACACATTTGTTGTGGCAGAAACAAAACCAACAAAAAAGAGATCAGGTGTTGCTGGTTATGTTTTGATTTTGACGTCATCATGATGTTTGGATCACCGATCTTATCCTGTGTCTAATCCCCTATCAAAAATGTGTTGTTTTAATGCTCCTAATTTTATATTATTACACAGTGAAACTATAGCAAAAGATCAAGCAGAACTGCGCAATCAGTTATGAAGGATTTAAAACTCATCATTCACTAAATTTTTTGAACTACCGCTTCATTTAGACACACACAGACATCAAGAATCAGCCAATGAATCTCAACAATGGTGACAATCAACAAAAAAGATAACATCAACGCTGAACATCACAAAACACACAACTAAAACTCAACACAAAACCAACAGCAAAAATAAAAGCAAAAAGTACAAATTAAAGCAGCACTATGCATTTTTTTAGCTTAATTTGAACAGCTTCGGAGTCATTGGAATGGTTATATGACATTTTTCGGGTTGAATGGTGGTCGTCTCGCACCCCCCCTGAGTGCCTGTGAGCCGAAAAACCACACTTGCAACTTTGGGCCGGCCTCAGCATCAGGAAGTATCGCGTGATATCAGGTCTCGCGATGTAACGAATTGCTTTACGGCACTGCATACATACACTATCTAAACATTTATTTGCTAGCCTTCTGTGTATCATACATACCTCAGTGGACATGGCTACGTGCGTTCACCGGGTTCTTTGAAAACAAATGCACATGACCAGCGGGAGAAGATGGAAGGGGGGAGAGTCGCCAACGAGTTTTGACGACATTGTTGTCAAATATCTATTTCGAAGCTGTAGGGGGAGCTCTATAGAGAAACCCGCGAGCAAAAAGCGAATTGGCAAAGCTGCATAGTGCTGCTTTAAAGAAAATATCCATACAATTCAGCTGCATAATTTATTCATGCCACAATGCATGCTGGGAGTCATGGACGATTTTTTTGTACTATGCTGGTACCCATCATGCATTGCAGCATTAAACTTTTGATTGTCACCATTGTTGAGATTCATATGCCGATTCTTGATGTCTGTGTGTCTGGCTGATATAGTAGTTAAAAATGTTCAGAGCATTAACTGTTTTTTAAATCCTTCATATTTTCTGGTTGTCAAAACTATGATAGATCTCCATCTGTAAAATCACAGTGACACCACAATCAAAAATACAAAACATCACCCATATAAATACATTAGACAATAAATGAGATCAGTGAATCTGGCCACTAGGTGATGATTGTGACTATTAACAAACACTGTCATCTGATCCTGATTTCTTTCAGCTTCGTTGCCATAGCAAATGTATTTTAAACACGCAGTTACAGCAGCCAAAGAAAAAACTAATGTTCAACAGTCAAGGGTCAAGAGCCCAACTAAAGCCAACACTGATCACCATGGTAACATCAAATGGAAATAAAATCTAAACCTCTGTCACCTTTTAATAAGAACTTATGTAGATGTCTGACAGAAATAAAGTCAATCTGGTTAATAATAAATCAAGCTGGTGATTCTGTTTGTGGAGTTGTTTAATCCTCCTCTGCCGAGATCTTCAGAGATTTAACGTATTTTATCTTCAGTTGATTTCATATTTTTTCTGTTCTTATGTTCCTCTTTCCTACAGTGATTCTGGTTGTTAACAGCAGGTGTTCATCAGTCTCCAAATTAACTCACTTGTTTTCATTCACTCCTTCAAGTGGACTATATTAGTGAACTAATATGGAATAGTGAATGAGGGTATAGTGTGTAATTTGGAACACAGCCACTGAGTGTCATCTTTGAGCGCTGTTAATTCACAGTATATTCCTGTAGGCTACTTTCTCGAAAAACGCCAAATATCACCCAGAATGCATTTTTTATACGGAATATTGCTGTTTAGTTTAATGGAAAACAGCTTGTTACTGTGAAAATTTTGCCGTTTTTTACAGCAATTATTTACAGTTGTTTGCCTTGCCCTTAAAGACCTCAAACTGAAGTTTTGTAACTTTTACAGTCAAATTTACAGTCTATTTCAGAAAACAAATGGACTAAGAATAGTGAAGACATGTTTTATCTATCTAAATCACTTCATGAGAAACATATCAAGATACTTACACTTTTGTGTGTTTTTTTGCACCTGCATATACCAAAAAAAAAAAATTATTATGAATAAAACATTCTCATTTCTCAAATAATGTATAAAATATTTTATATCATTTAAATTTCTAGCAGGATCCTACCTTCTGTAAATCAGAACAATAGGAAGTGCAAATAAAAGCAATGAGAACAGTGCCAAAACTGCAAGGAAAGCAGTGAATGATATGCCTGCAAAAACAAAGAGAACTGACAAACATGGCTTTTGTTCCTGTTCATTTCAGTAATGACAGTAATGTATAAATATGGTGAATCTGTACAGCAGAGTTCCTCAAATCCGGTCCTAGAGGGCCACTGCTCTGCAGAGTTTAGCTCCAACCCAAACAAACACACCTGAACAAGCTAATCAAGAGCTGTGTCCCAGTTCACAGGCTGCGTCCTTCAAAGGCCACGAAGATCAGAACGAGCGTTGTTAAATGGGACGGTCTAGCCTACGGAGGATTGTTCTTGACGCCTAGCAATTGTGACATCTGCTGTTGATGAGTGGCAGTGGCAGTAACATTTGTACTGGACTTTTTTGAAAGTTATTTTAAAGGGGATGTCTAATACTATTTCACGCATTCTGACATATTGTTTACACTGTTAAAGGGACTATGTGTAGCTTTTTAGGTATTTTATTATCTAAAATCAATATTTTTATTCATAAATATGCCCTCAATGGAGTACAAATACCTATGCCAATGATAAGACTAATCCTCATAAACGAAGAATTTATTATCTTTATATACATGGGACGGGTAAGTCCACGGAGGCTTCCATGCATAGTTCCGCCATCTTGAAAAACTATAATAGCAAAGAGGGACAAAAAGTACTAGGCCAACGCGTTTCCACAACGCGTTTTCGTTCAGAGCCAGCGTCACGTGACTGAAGCCAGCAGAAGTGGAGGAGCAGAGCAGTGAGAGGCGCTTGTCACTGCCGCGGCAAGTTTAAAAGGCTGCACTGCACGGTTATTTATACACCGTTCATTCATACATATGCTGAGTCACAGGATAAGAAGTCCTCGTCGTCGAAAAAGTCCCAAATAGACCGTAAAAGGAAACGTGACCGGAGATTACAAAAACAAGGGTTAATGTCGGGATAGCTAATGCAGGAGAAAGCTTTCAAAAGAGACGCTGAAGTTTCCTGCTTTCTTCTCGACAGGTAAGTCAATGTTACGGTCTTAATTACAAGCTTTTTTTTTCATTGCTTGGTTGTGTACTTTATTACCGTATATACCCGAATATTAGACAAGGTTTTTGTCCTAAAAATAGGCTGAAAAATGGGGGATCGTCTTATATTCGCGATATAGACAAAATCACGGGGGGAAAGGGAGAAAAAACAACGGAATTAATATGAAATAGTGACTGAAACGCGACCCATTAAGACAAATGATTTCGGCTATACTTGCATGTAAAATTAGAGAAGCAACATAATATCTGTGTTTAACTGAATTAAAATGCTGCTCCTCTCTGCCATGCGAGACGCAGAGCGAGAGAGAGAAACAGAGAGAGGTGCACGCGCGAGACGCAGAGAGAGAGAGAGAGAGAGAGAGAGAGAGAGAGGTTTATATAAATGTATTCATACATTTGTTTACTGATTGATTTATTGAATGTATTGATTATCTGTGTATGTAATGTCCATTTATGTAATGGCCAATGCTTTGGCAATACTGTACAAGTCATGCCAATAAAGCTCATTTGAATTTGAATTTGAGAGGTGCGCGCGAGACGCAGAGAGAGAGAGAGAGAGAGAGAGAGAGAGAGAGAGAGAGAGAGAGAGAGAGAGAGAGAGGGGGGGTGCGTGCGCGAGATGCAGAGCAAGAGAGAGAGAGAGAAAGGCGCGCATGCGCTGGAAGAGAGAGAATGAATTATCACTGCAATTTTCAAATAAAATTCTTTTCTGTTAAAACCAGATTTTAAAATCAGATTTAATAGTTAATGTTTTTCACAGTCAGTAATTTTTTTCGTTGTTTCAGTTTGTTTTAAATAACAAACCTGTTCACCCAAAGAAAAACTCGAAGTGCTATTATAAGACATCCTGTCATAGCTTTTTGGTACATAAGGGCTACCGTAGATGCAACGCGCATTTGAAAAAGTGAGGCGCTAGAGAGCATTATATGTTTGAATGCAAAATACAATTTCACCACTAGATGGGAGAAATTCCTACACATAGTCCCTTTAAAGAGTTGGATTCTCATGTTAAACATGGCCAAAGTTTCAAAAAACGTGTTGGACGTATGATGGAGTATTTCAGTGCCAAATTCTCTCCTTCAGGGTTCGTATAAGTTTCGGAAAGTTTTTTTGCGAGTATGGCCCTGTATGGCGTCATCAAGGGTGGAATTCCTTGTATGGGCACTTCTCCTGGAAGAGCGTGCGCACACATCAACCAGGGCTGCGTTTCCCAAAAGCAACGTAAGCCTAAATTGATTGTAGAACAATTGCCACCAATGGTCTCTACGATAAACTTAGGCTCACAATACTTTTTGGAAATGCAGCCCAGAGCAAGAGCAACGCCCATCAATGTGCTTCGTTTGTTGCTCGAGAAATATTTGGCATTTCGTTTTTAGACCACAAAATCAACAATGTCATCAAAGAGTGTTTTTGGTTGTGAGGGAAAGACAATCTTGTTCAGCTTCCCAAAGAACCCAGCGTTAGGGAAGCAGTGGATTCAGTTTGTTTTTCCGGGGCAGCAACGGAGTTGTGTCAAGTGTGTTTCGATGGCACAACATTTTGGTGACGAATGTTCTATAGGCCCAGTTCGACCCTGAATTTGCAGATCGTCTGAAACTGAAAGGCGGTGCGGTCTCAGCGATACAATATCCCGGTCATGAGCCGGAACTACAGGCGGTAAAACTGCATCAAATGTCTGTTTTGCTGGCAATCGGCAATCAAAAGTTATCCAGGGAAAGTGTGACGATGTATTGTGTGTGTTTAAATACATTTGTTTAGCTGACCACCATGAGTGTCCATTTTTTTATTTTAAAACCAGTCCGTGCTTGTGACTCTTTAGCTCCGCCCACGCCACGCCTCCAGGAGCTCGACTGTTTTTGGAAAGAAACGGTACAGCTGTATCTATCTTTTATGAATCTGATCAAACTAAAGACTCTTCGGAGATATGAAGGATTCAATACTACTCTATAGGTATTCAAGATTTACATGAGATTGGCAGAAACTGTGTGTGTTATATACCCTTTAAACTGTCTGAAAACAAAACAGGGTCTAAATATGTTCACCATGGTCCATTTCTGTCTATAGCAAAGAGTATAAACTATATATATAATCGCATCTTAGTGAGATATGTCAACATTTGAACTCCTTTAGAGTTTTTTTTGTTCTATTTTTACATTTGCATCATTAGATATATGAGTAAACTGAAACCCAATGCTTATGTTTAAAAGTGTAATTCAGCAAATTCTCTCAAAACAATCCTGTCGTCACCAGCGCATAAAGAGTTGTATCCTTCATTTCATTGGAAACGAAGGACGCATTAGGAGGCCGCATCTGAAGGAGCCTTCGAATTGGGACAGCCTTCGTCGCGTCGTAGTGAAGTAATAGCCTTCGAATGCGACCTGTGAAGGATGCAGCCTCTGAATTGGGACACATCTGAGGTCTTTAGAGTAGGTACTACTAGATACTAGGAAAATTGCAGGTAGGTGAGATTGAGTAGGATCTGAACTAAACTCTGCAGGACAGTAACCCTCCTGGGCAGGATTTGGGGAACCCTGTTCTACCGCCTCAAGCACAGACTGACCTGGGACAGTGATCTGTAGGATTGTGGAGTTCCCTGCACCATGTAGGTTCTGTGCCTCACAAATGTATTCCCCACTATTATTATGGGTCGCAGTAAAGGAAAGCACACGCGAGGCACTCACTCCTTCCACTATACCTTCCTTCTTCATGAACCACCTGTGGACCGCTGGAGGGTTGGCATTACTTTGGCAGGTAAGGGTTACATTATCACCAAGCCAGACTGAGCCTGTACCAGAGATCTGTGTTTCCTTAGGAGGATCTGTGGGCCAGAAAGAGAAGAAACTGAGTATTTTCATAAAAAGAGAAAAGCTGCAAACTGTGTTGGGTTAAAACCTCACACTCCACATTGAGGATGATGGTCTTGTGGCTGAGCAGGGGTTTGTCCTGTCTGTCTAGCAGATGGATGGAAACACAGTTCACTTTCAGCTCATGATGGTGGATCGATGGGACGAAGTTCAAAATGGCAGAAACATTCTGTGTCCCATCAGCATTCAGCTGTGTCCATTGTGTTATGTTCCCACCAAATGCAGGATCCCATGTTACATTTGGAGAGTTACTGGGGCAAGGCGCTGGAACAGTGCAAGTCAGATTCCCCACCTCACCCTCCCTGAGTCCCGGCACAATCACATACGGCTCAGGCAACGAATCTATCAGGATATGGAGAGGAGAAAGAGTGATGGTAATGGTATTCATTTGTATAGAAACTCTGAGCATTTACAAATAATTACACTTTATTTCAAGATGCCCTTGTTAACATGTAATTAGGTAAAATTACAGTTTTTTACAGTTGCTATAGTATACATTTCTCAATTAATTGATAAGATAACAGTAATTGATAAAAACTTTTGGAAAACCAGAACTCAGACGTGTCTGATCTAGTTCGCAGCTAAGAACAGCTAACATAGGAAGTGTCTGTGTGAATGACGTAAAGAAAACTTTTTGTTTTTCCATATCGTGACGTATCATATGCCAGCATAAGGCGCCAAGGGAAAGTCTTTAAAGACGCTGATTCATTCAGTGACAAACCAAGGGTAGGGATGGGCAGTATTTAAAATACCCTAGGCCCATTTGAAATACAAAATTCTATTTAATAAAATTTGTATTTAAATACATTTAAGTTTAGTATTTTTGTGAAGTTAACCTCTTTATTAGGCTACTGATTTCCTGAATCAACTAGTTCATTCACTTGAGCTGCAGCTGCAACCTAGCATAGGCATATACAGTACTACACAGAGAGATAGATATATGGCTGGAGATTTAATTATTTGTGTAATTGTGTATATTTTCATATGCAGATTATTGTTCCCTACTTGAGTTTGAAAATAAAGCTTATTCCATTGAGCACAGGGTGAGAGCATTTTCTGCATTAATAAGGATGTGAGAATGTCATGAGGAGAAATAAAAAAAAAACTAGTATAATTATTTTTTTTATCCAGAAAGCTTATATAGTTTGATAAGTTTTTTACCTCTAAATTATTAGATTTTATAAATAATTTTAATATAAATAAGCATATTCTTCACATTATTTAACTTAAATACAAAATAACTCAATGCATAACCCTGGTAAATAACAACGTGATATTTAATGACTCTTGCCACTAGATGGAGCAAATGAACTGTTCCCCTGGATCCGAAAGTCCCATTTAAAGTCGGTTTGCTTCAGTGTGCATTCATGTAGACTATATATTTAGACATTACAATTTATTTTTGTTTTGGAAATATGTGGGCATTTTAAGCATGTTTTTTTTTGTGTGTGTGTGTGTGTGGGGGGGGGGGTTGTTGTATTTATACTGAAGTAGTTTATTTTGCAATAATTAAAGTCAGTAAAGTGGACAGCATGGATTTACAATGCAGAACAACCCACCCCCACACAAATGAAAAATGAAAGGTGAAATTATTAACAGCATTTTTGGAGCTTAACAGTTTTTTTATATTCTGAATGAAAATCAGCATATTCAAATATTCTTCGAGGTTTTACTCATGCCTTCATTTGTGTGTGTTTGCTCTGGATTATTTTAGACAAATAAAATAAAAATAAAAATCACCATTTTCTCATTCATTCCTATGGGGGTCAAATTGACCCGCGAGGGAAGGATTTGGTAGCCTACTATTTTTATTACAACCAATTTTATTGTATTACAATTTTTGTGTGTATTCCACGTTTAAGTGTGACAAAAGTCCTAAGGTCTTGGACCACTCCGATGAACACTCAATTCATAAAAATGTTAACATTTCGGGTCAAAACGACACAAACAAAACACAACTATGTGTTTTGGGAGCAAAAATACACAAAATTAGTGGCAATGTTTGACCTAAAATGTAAGTTGCTTATAGCTAGGCTACTATGTGTCCCGTAAAACTCTGAACATTTTTCAAAGATGTGATGCCACAAACCGCTTAAACTGAAAAGTAATGTCTGATTCTTCCTGGAACATTTGCACTGCCTTACCTGACACATTTATCTGCACAGCTGTAGTTGTAGTCACACTAAAGCCCTCAGATGAAATCCTGAAGAAGTAGCGATCTGAATGCAGGCTGGTGAGATTCATCATGACAGAAGTGCAGTTTTTCTTTCGTAAGTCCCCCACCACCTTTATCAGAGGTTCCTTCTGTCGGTGAGCGTTGGTAAAAGCCTCTGTATCGTAGAGTGACCACAGAGATCCTCGTCTCCAGGTTGCGTTTGGTGAAAGGTCAAGATATTTTTCATTCTTCGTTGAAATTTTAAATCGGCAGGGAATCAAAAGGCAGGAGCCGCTGGTGGCGTTTAGGGTTTTGGGGACCGACATTGTAATGTCATTACACCGAGCAGCTGGAATACAAATGTGCTATAATGAAATGTAATAAAAATCTATAGGCCTATATATACATATATATTTGGACAATTATGCCACAATTAACAATGTATACTAGGCTACATGTATGCATTATAGAGACTATATAGCCTAAATTTATTTGAAAGAAAATAGCACGTGAACACTTTTCAGTCAACACATTTACTCAATGAAGCTTGTTAGGTTTCAAAATGAACTTTCTGGTTGTCACAATAGAGCACATGTACACTTCATATACACTCTTAAAAATAAAGGTTTGGCATCTTTGGTTCCATGAACCTTTTTGGAACCTTTAATTTTAGGAGTCTAAGATAAACATGCATTAATGAACTAACAATGAGCAATACATTTGTTACAGCATTTATTAATCTTTGTTAATGTTAGTTAATAAAAATACAGTTTTTCATTGTTTGTTCATGTTAGTTCACAGTGCATCAACTAATGTTAACAAACTTTGTTAACTTTTTATTTTAATAATGTACTAGGAAATATTGAAATTAACATTAGTCAAGATTAATAGTTGGAGAAGTATAGTTCATTCTTTGTCCATGTTAAATGTTAATGTTAACTAATGAGACCTTATTGTAAAGTGTTATTTGTTTGCATTATTTTTTTGCTGATCTAAATGAATTTCAGACATTTTCAAGTATGACATTAGTGTCCAATTTCTTTTCTTTTTTTCTTTTTTTTGAGGTTGAGGTCATTGTTAGTTCAATTATATTCTTAATGAAAACATAAAAAAGACCAACCTGATAGAAAGGTGCTGAATACAAGAAAATCCACAGCAATCATTCTGAGAATCACCTGATGTGTAGAAATAATGAAGATTAAATGTAGCATCTTTTTTATAGTCATTTGTCTTGACAGTTGTAACAGTTTACAATTAAATAATTTCTAATTTAAAACACATTTGATAGTTTACCTCAAATAGATTTTCATGAGACTACAGCGACCCAGATAAGAGTGACCTTTACTGTGCACGTTTTTCTCATTTGAAGCAGAAAAATACGTTGCAAGCTCTGATCGAGATATTTGATAACGCCTTCAATGCAAAAAGCAGAAGTAAATTTTTTTTCTAATTTATTTCATTTCATTTATGGTTTCAGCCAGGACTTTGGTGTGCATAAAAATCAAGAGTACCCAGTTAAAGAAATGAAACCATCAGAAAGAACAAGAAACCAAGAGATGAATGAAAAGAGAAGGATGGGATGAAAAATAACCTAATACAGAGGAATTTGTTACATTGTAGCCAAATCTGTTATTGTTTCTACTGCAGATTAATAATTCATAAATTCATACTGTTGCAGTGTTGGTGATTTGCTAACTGTTTTAATATTTTTGTCTAACCTAATACCCTGATCTTGCTCTTGATGTTATAAACTGTTAAGATATAGCCTATAGTCTCAGACTAAAATACACGTTTGAGCTGTTTTAACTGAAAGCAACTTGCACTGACATATCCTAAAATATGTCACTGCTATTGTTTTGTCTCAAGATCCACATCAGTAACGTTTTTATCTAAGGCACTTAAATGCCCTAATTGAACTAAGGCCTAATCCTGGCTTAATCCTTGTTTGTGAAACCGGTCTTAAAGGTTTTTGAATTATGACAAAACAAACAAACCAACAAAATCCCTGCTGTGGTCCTTGTGGCATTGGCTCTTTTTTTTATCACACTTTAAAAAAAAAAATGTATGGTTTGTTTGTATTGTGCGTTTATGCAACCAAGAAAATGTGAAGTAAAAAAACAAATCGTCCCGTTCGCCTGTGTGAGGAGATCTTTCCTCATTGGCACTGGCCAGGGAACAATGTCCATCATCTTCGCCAGCTCTGGAAACCACGCTTGGGTTTTCCAGAGGGGGGCTACTAGAAGGACTGGGCATCCACTCTCCTCGATCCTCCTCGATCCATCCTCGATCCGTCTGATGACCTGAGGGATCATAGAGACTGGTGGGAACGCATATAGAGGGCGTCTGGGCCAGGAATGGGCCAGGAATGGGCCAGCACGGCCCTGCTCTTCGAAAAGAACATTGTGCAATGAGTGTTGTTGAGGCGAAGAGGTCAAACTCTGCCTTGCCGAATACACTCCATAACAGACGAACCGTCTGTGGGTTGAGAGACCACTCGCCTGGGGGAGTGAATGCAGAAAATGCAGGTTGCAGAGAATGCAGAGAGAATGCAGGTTGGCATGCGACCAAAGGAGGAGATTTCTAGCCATGACGTATGGTTGCCTGATCTGAGGCCGCCCTGGTGATTTATATAGGACACCACTGACATGTTGTCCGTGCGGACAAAGACATGGTGTGTCCTGAGATCTGTCAGAAATGCGTTCAGGGCCAACCAAACTGCCCTCATTTCCAGGGAGTTGATATGTAAGCTCTTCTCCGGGCTCAACCAGAGGCCAGAGACAGATTTGCCCTCGGACAGCGCTCCCCAACTCTGGTTGGAGGGGTCTGTGAAAATTACCTTCCTCCTGGCGGCCACTCCCATAAGCACGCCCGACTGGTACCAGTTCTGGGCTTTCCAGGGAACCAGAGCTCTGATACAGCGCTGGTTCACCATAATGTGCAGGCCTCCTGACCACCACGCATGGGCTGGCACACGGTGCTTTAGCCAGTCCTGAAGAGGGCGCAAATACTGTAATCCTAGCTGGAGTACTGACAATACAGTGGCCATGAGACCAAGAAAGACTCTGAAACTTTCTGGATAGATGACAGTGTGGTGTGTGCGCGAGCCACACGATAAAACACTGTATCCGCGCCACTGATCGCAGCGGCAACGAGCACTTT
The DNA here is from genome assembly GCF_964197995.2 of Scardinius erythrophthalmus. NCBI lineage: Eukaryota > Metazoa > Chordata > Actinopteri > Cypriniformes > Leuciscidae > Scardinius > Scardinius erythrophthalmus. The sequence goes on from NC_138228.1 coordinate 43,099,471, forward strand.
GATCACTTGGTTTAAAAAACACATATCAGTGACATGATGGGTTTTATCTTCTTTCAGGAGATTTTGGGTAACTGCACAACTGACAGATGACTTTGAGCGCACCGCCAAACGGTGTGTGTGTGTTGTGTGTGTCTTGTGTGTGTAACCATAGCGACAAAACGACCAACTTTCGGATCCTGCACTTAAGCCTATAATTTCGTTTTTAAAAAATTAATTATGTATTTAAAAGTTGCAGAATTGATTAATTTGGAGTCTGATACTCCGAAATCGGCAGAGATAGACAGGCATTTGCTTAGATGAATTTGTGTCTTTGATATCTGTGTGTGTGTGTGTGTGTGTGTGTGTGTGTGTGTTGTTTGATTACAGTATTGTATTTAAGATGGTGTTAGACTAAATAAATGGTCTTTTAAATATCATCTGCATATCTATGTTGTGTTGACTAAACATCAGGCCTAATCCAAGTTTATAATTGTGCATCTTTAATTTGCTGTTACGATTTCATCTTCACATTAAGTATAATTTCAATTGGTTAAATATTTCTCAATCTTTAGACACTTGTTGGAGGAGCAAGATGGTGTTGGAGGTGTTTGATGTTTTGTCAGATGAACCAGTCAGTACCAGTCATGTCAGTCCTCAACAGTACACAAAAGTTAAGGGAGTCTCAATCCTCTAATAGTGCAGTAACAGCCATCATGCAATAATTGCTCACATAGTTGATCTCACCCAGTCTGCAAAAACATTTACAGTGAGCTCACAGTCAAACACATGACATGGTCTGTCTCTGTATTGTTCTGCCCACTGCGGCTGAACCCTATGCTGCTGTTCTTGAATTCATACAAGTTATAGCTTAGCTTTAACACTAGTCTGTTTTTTTTTTCCTCCGGCCTCGACTTGGTCTCGACTTGGTCTTGGTCTTGACTTATTCTGTCTTGGTCTTGGTCTTGACTTATTCTGTCTTGGTCTTGGTCTTGGTCTTGTCTTGGTCTCGATACCCTCTGGTCTTGGTAGTGTCTTGGTCTCGGTTTAGGCGGTCTTGACTACAAGTCTAGCGCTAAGCTGATCTTAAACGATGACGGGTATCAGCCGCGGGGCGGGGCTAGGTCTGTGGCGCTGCGCAGGTCACGGAACACCTCAGGGTTCGGGCCAGACTCGTCCATTGCCTGGAGAAGCTTGGCCTGAGACACCTGCAACACCGCCATGGTGTGCAGAGCTGATGCAGCCTGACCGGAAACAGATAAAGCACGTCCAGCGAGGGCTGAAGTATTTTGGCAGGGCTTAGAAGGGTGAACCGCTCTCATAGATGGGCGGCAACTGTTTCTTTGAGTGGAAGAAGCTTCTTGTAACCTTTTTCCGGCACGGTGTCAACAGAGGAGAGTGTGGCGGAAGTAGAAGCGTTCGTGCATGCTGAGTACGGCATTCAGCCATACTCTGATTTCTTGAGTTCTTCGCGGACCTCAGGGAAAAAAGGTGCTGGCTTGTGACGGGGGGCCTTCCGGCGCCCAGGCAGAAACCATCCATCCAGCCGACTTCTAGGTAGCTCCTCAGGCGAAGCCCATTCGAGACTGAGGTCTGAAACGGCCGCAGTGAGGATACGCAGCATCTCAGCATCCGAATTAGTCCCGGTAGCAGCGCTGGTACCAGACTGCGAGAGGGCGGGGTCAACCGAGCCCGACCACTCTTCCTCAGACGCAGCGATGGAGAGGCTGTCGTCGCGTTCTTTGTCCGACCCGCCGAAGGAGATGAGACCTGCCACTTGAAGAAGGGGGCGTTGGTCTGCCTGAGTGAACAGGACCAGCGAAGGAGACTGAGATGGAGAAATCAAGACACGCGGGGACGTGGCCGGCGTGGGCTCGCTTAGCTCCACGTGCTCGGGCTGCGGCGCTTTTCTTCCGTGGCTTAAGTAGTGCCTGGAAAGGGAAGTGCTGGGCGAGCTAGATGCTCTGTTGTGTTCGCTGTGCAGCTGCACTGTGTTTTAAATTATTAGCTTCAATATTTCTCGAGGAAAGGAGTTTCCCCACTGCGTATTAGCTACGCAATACAAAGTGACCGTTCTCTAAAGGGAACAGTAGTTCCTCGATTAGTTTCTCACAACAAACATCTCAAACCAAACCTACACAATTGATTTAGAGTTTGATTTGACAGTCTGTCTTATGCAGAAAGCAGAAGTGAAATATTTATTAACAAAAGCATATTTGATTGCAATCTACATTTGTCTATTGTGGAAAACAAGAGTTTTCGTCAGTTTCTCTCATTGGCTGACTAGAAGTACACCCCAGTGTGTCGCAGAACATTGGCCTCAAAAGTACGAAACCTTGCTGTGGAGCGATGCAGGAAGCTAAAAACTGTGTTAAACAACAAAAAATGTATATGTGTCCAGCAAGTATAAGCAAGTCCAGCAAGTATAAGAGTACAAATTATGAAAGATTCAGATAAACTCATTCATATTAAAGATGAAATCTTGTTAAACATACCTGGTTTACAATGAAGCAGTGTGGCCACTGGTACATCCAAAAAACAACAAAACAGTTCAAGTCATCTAGAGCAAACATAACCTGTTGTGAAGGCAGTGTGAGAGTGAGTGTGAGAGTGAGGGCCTTTCCAAATGCCCACACTTGCATTCCACTGTAAGTTAAATTAATTAGATATTACATGTAATTTGGAAGTAAAACAAATTGTTAAAGTGTAATTTTATTGGTGCAAAGATGAGTAGGCTATGTGCATTTTGTACAACATTTGCAACTGCTTTTTGTCACTTAATTAGAAGCACCACAAATTTAAATTCTGTCTTCTGTTACTGACCAGACATTTCTTTTAAAATGCAAACTATTGAAAATCAAATAAAGCTCTGTAAACATTTGTCACATCGGGTAATTAAAAATTCTTTACACACTTATGGTCTTCATGCCTACTTTAACACTTAAAGTGTCAAATACAGGAAATACGTCATGTAAGTAGACAAGAGCTCAAGTGCAAAGACCGCAAGTGTGGGTTTTTTGTGAGAGTGAGGGTGTGTTGTCTTGATATTCCCTACGTTGTGGGGAAATGTTTGCATGTGGATAATATTATTAGCAGAAAATGTTTTGTAAAAACAAAGATAATAACAGCACCATATAAGAGCATAATTGTTGCTAATTATTATTTTATTTCAGTTAGTTTTTCAGTAAGTGTTGTTAGTTTTGTTTAGTTTTAGTTTTTCATTTGTTATGACATTTTTATTTTATTTATATTATTTGTTTTTTGACCAATCTTTTTAGTCTTAGTTTCAGTTTTCGTTAATGAAAATAACCTTGCAACCCATGAGTCCACTCCAGAGTCCACTTCAGCCTACGAGTCCACTCCAGAGCCCGCTTCAGCCCACGAGTCCACTCCAGAGCTTTTTTTAACATGCTGGTTAAAAAAAACATTGAAAATTAAGCAATAATTAATTGACTGTTACAATAAAGACAGCGGGCCCTATTTTAACGATCTGAAACGCAAGTATCAAGCGCGAAACGCAAGTAACTTTGTGGGCGGGTCTTGGGCGCTGTTGCTATTATATCGGCGGGATAAATGACTCTTGCGCCCGACGAAACTCTAAAATGGGTTGGTCTGAAGTAGCTTCATTATTCATAGGTGTGGTTTGGGCATAATTTGAAATAAGCCAATCAGAGCGACATCTCACATTCCCTTTAAGAGCAGGCGTGCTTGTTCCATGGTGGATTGCTATTGTAACGGCGGATTTGCCAGGCGTGCGCTAGGAGCGGTTCACAGCCGAGGAGACCGACGTTCTTGTCAGGGCCGTAAAAGACAGAGAAGTTACATTGGGGATGGGAGAAACCCACCCAAATTAGCTTCGGTTAAACAGGAGTCTGTGCGCCTTTAAAATAGCATATGAATAATGTAAGCTCGCGCTCGATCGGCCCAAAGTCCGGCGTCCGACCAGCGCGGAAAATCTTAACGTGTTACTGTCCTTTTCTCGAGGCAAAGTATTTTTTGATTAAATGCAATACATTTGAATATGTATTCTCTCGTTATTTCATCTGACTCCATAAATGAAAGGTTTTAATAATATCTGTGCCTCACTAAATGTGTGTGACAAATATTTGACTATTCCCTTTAACCATTAAATGAAAAATGTCAAAATCAGTTAGAATAATTACATGTAACAATTTAATAGTTCTACCAGAAAGACTCGGGAGAGTTATTTCAATAAACCATACATTTATTGACAGCTCAGCATGCTGATAAACTACAAAGTCATTTGGCGTAGGCCCCGTCCGTAGTGCATAATCCGAGAGTATCGGATCTGCAATTCCTGCCTAAAGATGAAGGCAGGGGCAAGCCGACCCCCCCTGGGAGGTATAGACGGGACCATCCTGGTGGTGGTGGGGAGGATGGGGGTAATCGTCGCTTCAGTATCTGCGAACTCAAACATGTGTAAGTACCGTGCTTTTATACAGTGAGCATAAGAATATGATTGGATAGAAGTGAAGGCAATAAGTGACGTAGTAATTGAGTCTTCCCAGCAGAACTTATGCTAAAGCTTTCATTTCAGATATCAGAGATCAATTCCACAATCAATTCAAATATCTAGAACATGGTTATACATTGGTTACACCAAATAATCTTACCCAGCTTGTACCTGAGATGGGGGATGGGGGAGACCACCCTCAAATTACTTAAATCCAACAAAAGGTGGGTGTCATTATCTGGCCTTATTACCGAATCAGTTTTCTCTAAACTTCTATAAACCTTATTTCCTTGTATTTTATCTATCTGGATATGAGATATCTGTACCACTCACTTTGAGACATTTCAAATGACACCAAAAACATAACAGTCAATTATAAACATTCATATTAAACCATGTTCTTGTGTGAGTTCTTAGTTGTTTCTGAGAGGAAGTGAAGTTGTATGGGGGAGGTCAAATGGTAATTAGCCAGCAGGGCCCTTTTGTCTAATAGACCAGGCCTCAACCAGTATTTTCAGTCTTACAGATTTTCCCTCCTTGATCCGTGGATCACATTCTGATGAACACTTACGGGGTCACAGTAAGACGTTTGCCTTGAAGATGTAGCACAAAAATTTTCTTTGCAATGTTGGCATCTGTAGAAGCTCAGTGGGCTGTGTTCGCCTGCAGAACACCTGCTCTCACCAGGTGTATAGCTTGAGTCCAGCAGGTGGATGAATGCGTTCAGGTTCTCTTCCTGTAATCCTGTGACGTGAGCAAAGTTCAGAGTCAATCTGGACCTTTTGTGACTTGTTCAGTTGACGTGTCAATCCTTCATGGAGAAACTTCCGCTTCCCTGGCACCTTCTCCACAATGATGTTCGGACACTTCTTGACCCACCCTGTCACCTCCAGCGGTACGGTGGTCTGGGCAGACCTCAGTGGATGAAGGGGTTCTCCTTTGATCCACACTGCTTTGTGTGAGACACCTGAAAAGTATTTTAAATGTCCGCTTCACGATTGAGCACATATGAACTTACAGTCGTAAGGAAATGCATAGGAACGCATAATGCAATAAAGCAATATCATGTCATGTTCAATGTAAAATACCGTGTTCATGTCAGCAAATGTGAGTGGTACATTTGGTCTCATTAATAACCTGATTTTTAATTACCACACCAATAGTACTCCTATAGAGGGTCAAGGAAGGACAAACTCTTACCCTGTTTCTAGAAACATTTAAATAAATGGCATTCTAACAAAACAACCAGTGCTGGGTTAAAACAACATTTCATGAAGAGTGTCAGCAAAATTTTGGTGTAACCAAACATAGAGATTCAATTGAATTGATGTCCAAAAACATTGTTGCAAGTAAAATGGACAATATACAAATATGCAGAAATCAAAACAAGTTTTAGAAATTAAAATCAAAATAAGTTTCAGAAATGTTTGTCTGAATTATTCAAAGGAAATGCAGAAATCAAAATAAGTTTCAGAAATGCAGTAAGAGGTCGGTGTAAACCAAATAATCAAATAAATGGTATGATCAATGGTTTTGTGTGTTTGAGTGAGAGTGTTCTTTAGAATGTCAGAGTGTGTTTTTGTCTGTGAGAAAGTGTTTGTGTGTGTGTGTGTGTGTGTGTGTGTGTGTGTGTGTGTGTGCTGGCTAAGTCACAGTCGATGACAGGGTTAAATTGTACATTTTGTAATTGATTGAAAGTTTTTTATGATGTTTCTGTTATTAGTGGTGTGTCGACAAATCAGGGGCCCTCTGAATTTCCAACCACTCTAATAACAATCAGAAAGTTTAAACATTTTGAAATTTAATAGCAGGTCTGTCTCTGCTTTGTAATTTGCATAAATGACTTGTGACTGTAGCCATTCATATGTGTATTACAGTGTTTTCCTATGAGTTGGCAGTGTGTTATGAATAGCGTATGCTATTCTCTGTGTCTCTGTTAGACCACGATCATGAGATTAGCTCTATCCTGTGTGTGTGAAGCTATCTTGATCTGTTAGTGTGAAGATGACACATCTTCATATGATGTGTAGGGGTATAGTGATGGAGGTGTGTGTTCAGTGTTCATGTCTAGGAGATGGGTGGAATCTAATCTATAACAATTGTGTTGCAAATTTCGATCCAGTTCTAAACTGGGAGGCCATATTTATACAGTAATGTAATAGTGTGACGTGTGAAAAGGCCTTTTGTAATGTCTTTTCACCCATTTTGTCTCAGGTTATGTTCTAACAATTCCACTGTCCTGGATTTGCTCCAGATGGGCTACTGCCCCTCATGGCCTCCGTCTTCCGAGGAATTTGCAGAAGTAAGCCTGAGGCAGAAAACAGAGGAGAGCGAACCACAGATAATTCCAATATTTCAAAAACAATAAATTACGACATGTGGAATTCTTTTACTTGTTCCATTATCATGTCAGGTGCAATTTTAATTCCAGATGTCACATGAAACCGAGTTTCATTGACCACGTCTGAATTGTTGCTGTTGTTTCAGTGTGTTGTGACACCTGAAGCTGCTTTTCCAGTTCAGCCTTCAGTCCGCTGCATGTGCAATGCTCATTGCTTTCTCTCATTACAGCCAGATCTGTGGGTTGTCTGTTTAGCATTTGCTGTTTATAGTGTCGTTCACACATTTTAGTTCGTGCAGATATTTTTCGACCTGCAAAAAACTGTGGTACTTCTGTCTGCTGTTTAGCATTTCACACCCTCCTTGTAAATTTACTTCTCTGATTCGATTACATTTTAGTTGTTGCATAATTTGGTTTGCTATTACCTGTGCCACAATTCTAGCCGTGTTTTCTAACGGTGAAAAATAAAGGCATACCCCTCCCCTTTTTGGCACTGGGTAGCACACAAATGAAATTTGGTTTCAGAAATTCAATTTTAATGACGGAAGTCACACTTCTCCAATTATTGTCCTGCTAGGCAAGTGTAATATAATGTTTATTATAATTCAAGTTATAATATAATTATATTCTTTAACAATACAAGTCAAATTATACTGTTTTCGGTCTCTGAAGAGTCTCTGGAACCACTTAACGCATGGTCAAATCTCTACTTGTTCTCATGTCAATACATTTGAATATGAAAAGGCTTTCTGGCTCAGGGCTGATAAGATGTACATTCGCTGTTTCTCTTTTCTCTTTGCTAGGTTTCAAATACCTTTTCTTCTCATTTAGTCTTTTTAAATGGCCATTTTAACGTTTCATTATTCTACTTACTCTTTAATTTATATTTTACCCGCTTAGATCAGGAAACTATATCGCTTCGAATTCCTTACCCAGGTCTCCGGCACAAGTGGTCAGCCCCGAAGATCAGAAGCTGAGGCAATTGGCTAAATATCTAGGATTTTGCCGTAATTCCCACGCGCAACAATAAAAGATATATTCAATAGCCCCCTTGGATGCCCTTCAGGAACTTAATTCAATCGTTTGTACTTCAGTAGGTTTTGGCCACCATTAAAGACGCCAGTAGATCAACTTTACTTCTCTTTAATAGCTTGGGATTAGCAAAGCCCGCGATTATTCACGTACACTTACCTAAAGTAACATTAAATTAGAACAGAAGTCATCGGAAGCGTCCAAGCTTGGTTGACCAACCAGCATCTTGCTGATTCTAGTCGGACTAACCCATCCTCTCATCCAAGTAGCCTGCACACTTTCTGATATCAGTTATTAGCCGTCACTAATCTCTGACGCAACCTTGTGGTAATATATGGATCTATTAATCTACTTGGGAAAAACAAATCTCAGAGTAATTCAGACTGAATTCAAACGTAAGAATTTATGATTTTTGTTCAAAGTTCAGAGTTACTGCGTTCTCTGACGCCTTAAATATGAAAAGGTTTTTGTTTCAGGATTAATGAGATGTGTTCGCTGTTTCTGATTTTCAAATTCATTGTGAATCACATTATAGCCACCAAATTCAGCATACACACACGTGTTTAATTCAGTTTACACAGGATACATGGCCTAGAATACAACATCTACAACCTTTACCTAAGTGTTCCAAATACACAGCAAAGCAATAGAATACAACATCTATATCACCTTTGCTTAGGTGTTTCAAATACACTTAAAGTAATCCTGTGTTTAAAGAATAAACTTTAAATTAGCCTATGTGCATGTTGTAGCACAAACGACCAAATTGTGTTCTATGCACGATGTGTTAAGCACAATTTCATATTTGAAAATTCACAGAATTATTGATGGTTTCCTGTTAGTTTGCTCAGAATAGTATCCTCAAATATTTGAAGAGCTTGACGGTCAAAATCAGGATGCACGCGATTATAGCTAGTTACAACGGCGCCTTTTTATACTTGTATTACTCCAGCGTGTTACAATGTTTTAGAGTTTATTCTGTCATCGTTTTTACAGACTCGCCACATTTAACAGCTCCTGTCAATCAAGTATCGCTTGTGTTTCACTTCCTCGTCTCCTTCTGAGAACGAATCTTCCGTGTGTTGGGATATATTTTAGAGATTACTCTGCCATCGTTTTTGCAGTCTCGCCATATCCCCAACCACCTAACAATGATAACCAAGCAAAATTTTCAAATTTTCCCGAATTTTTGACTAGATAGCAATATCAAATACTTTAGAGGTTTACTTTTCAGAGGAACTTAAATAGGCCAAATTAAATTGAATGACTTAATTTGATTCCATCGGTGTTAAAGTTTAAGCTTTTAAATGCAATATATAGTTTGTCAAGATTAGTTTAGGTTTAGTATAGGATATTGATGTTTTCAATGTGGCTTTTGGGTCTACCAGTCAGCCAGTGACACAAAAGGGTTAAGCGTTTTGGACACAGCATTGCTTTAGCATTTAGCATTAGCCTTGAGCGTTTTGAAAACAACATGGACAATAGCATTTAGCATTAGCCTTGGGCGCAGCATGGCTTAGCATTGACAATAGCATTTAGCCTTGATATTTGAGTTTTAGCCTGTAAATCATATCATCCTGTTTTCCCAAAATTTTCTTTTCATAAACAATGCATCGATCTGCCTTTTTATTTATAAAATCACGTGTTTTCCGATCGTTTACAAACGTTTTCTTTCTGTTCTTTGCTCATTCTCATCACGTGTTGCTAGTGTTTAAACAAAGCCAATACAACAATGGAGAAAACATGCGGACGGTTTGAAAACTTTCGGCTCTTTATTTACTGCTCTTCATCGAGTAGGCTACCAGAAAATAAGGAATAATTTACCAGTTAATTCAATTTAGGTTTCATTTCTTGTTGTGTAGGCAAACAAGGAGATCTTTAAAATCTAATACACAAGGTTTTTCATTCTTCATCTGGCTGCCGCATCACGTTTCTAAACAAAGCGCTTTAATTCCGACCCGTAAACAATGAAAACATTTCTTCAACACTTCTATAAAGGGCAGAAAAAGTTTACTTACCATAGCGGCGGAAGAAAGAGAAGATGTTCAAACCTCGTGTTGATTTTAAAATCCCAATACTTTGCTGGAAAGGACGTTGCTCGCCTGTGTTGCGAGATCACGTCGCCGAGGTCACCACTTGTAAGCTCGCGCTCGATCGGCCCAAAGTCCGGCATCCGACCAGCGCAGAAGGTTTTAATGTGTTACTGTCCTTTACTCGAGGCAAAGTATTTTTTGATTAAATGCAATACATTTGCCCCTGGTTTCACAGACAGGGCTTAAGACTAGTCCTAGACTAAAATGTAAGTCTGAGCTGTTTCCACTGAAATAAACTTGCACTGACTGATCTTAAAAATATATCAGTGCCTTTTTAGTTTTAAGATGCACATCGGTAATGTTTTTTTTCTAAGCATGTTTATAAAAATTACTTAAATGTCCTAATTGATCTATGGTCTAATCCTGGCTTAGTCTAAGCCCTGTCTGTGAAACCGGGCCTTGATTATGTATTCTCTCGTTATTTCATCTGACTCCATAAATGAAAGGTTTTAATAATATCTGTGCTATGTAATATGTTTGACTATTCCTTTTTACCATTAAATGTACAATGTCAAAATCAGTTAGAATAATTACATTTAACAATTTAATAGTTCAGATATCAGAGATCAATTCCACAATCAATTCAAATATCTAGAACATGGTTATACATTGGTTACACCAAATAATCTTACCCAGCTTGTACCTGAGAGAGAGAGAGAGAGAGAGAGAGAGAGAGAGAGAGAGAGAGAGAGAGAGAGATTCGCGTCCAGCAAAGAAGCCACCAGAGAGAGGGCGAACACCTTCCTTTATCCTGTTTGACCAGGTGACATGGGGGATGGGGGAGACCACCCTCAAATGACTTCTATCCAACAAAAGGGGGGGGGGGGTGGCATTATCTGGCCTTATTTCCGAACCAGTTTTCTCTAAACTTCTATAAACCTTATTTCCTTTTATTTTATCTATCTGGATATGAGATATCTGTACCACTCACTTTGAGACATTTCAAATGACACCAAAAACATAACAGTCAATGATAAACATTCATATTAAACCATGTTCTTGTGTGAGTTCTTAGTTGTTTCTGAGAGGAAGTGAGGTTGTATGGGGGAGGTCGAATGTTAATTAGCCAGCAGGGCCCTTTTGTCTAATAGACCAGGCCTCAACCAGTATTTTCAGTCTTACAATAACATGCGCAGCGCGCCACTGACTTTAGACTAGGTTTTTCCTGGTCAGTGGCGGAATTGTTTTCTAAACCTGCAAAATAGCACCAGGGAACGTTTGCGCCGGAACATGCCTCCTCTTTGCGCTGAACCGCCCCCGGGAGCTCAAGTACATTCCCTAATTTACCGACGTGCGTCTGTGGAGGGAAAAGTCTGCTGTGCACAGGTGCAAAATAGGGTGCAAGATAGGGCCCAGCATGTTACTTAGTTAATAATAAATAAATAAAAAGTTAATTTATAAATAGACACTAAAAACCATTAATTCAGTCACCATCCCCTACTGACAGAGATGGCCAATACAAGTTTGCATGGAAACTTAAATTATTTTCCATTTTTCTAACATTTAATCATTGCCATTTCACTGGTAACATTGTTTTGTTGGCATACAGAGGAAAGCCCCTATGCTGATGAAATAAATATGAGATTGGTGAAAAATTCTATTTTGATTGATTTTTGTGTTCACTAGCAAAACCTTTGCATTCCCTCGAGAAACTTTGCTTTCACTCAAAAAAATATATTTCAACATTTTAAAGGAACCTGGTGTTTTTATTTACTCCACCACATGTCGTTCCTACGGGGTCTCTACAATGACTTGGTGATGTAAAAATATGAGAAATTATATTTTAATGCTTTTGTGTGCTAACAGAACCTTTGCATTCCCCTGAGAAACTTTGCATTGACTCAAACTATATGTTTGAACACTTCTGCGAGCAAATTCAAAGTTTATCAGGGGAATGCAACACTTTTTCAAGAGAATGCAAAAGGTTTGTGAGGGAATACAAAAGTTTGCAATTACCTGAGAAACTGTGCATTCGGTCGCAAAACTTTTGCATTGAAATATGTCCTTCTGACTGACGGCAGAGTGTCTCTGGACTCCATAGCAGCTTTCATTGGCCAAAAACCATCCAGAGGCCGTCTGACTGACATGTAAATCAACCAATCACAATTCTCTTTGTTCCTCGTTATGTTTAGGGGCGTGAAAATGTAACATTGATGTCCCCACAATAACAGACTGGTGTGTAAAACTCTTGGATGTATTTTGAAGAATCTGTGCTGTGAACTTTACATCCTTCCCATACTTTTGAAAATCAAGCATTTTTTTTTATCCTGATAAGTACTTATTGTCACAGTTGTAAACACGAGGGCGTTCTTCTTCCATGAGGGGGTTTGGCATCACAGCATCTTTGTTTCCAGGCGGACCGTTAAAGAACGCGACACGCACGTCTCACCGACATCCTATAGAATTCAACCAATCAGATGATGATACGGTACATCAGACGTTCAGCAAGCGGTCCGTGGCAGTGACGTCTGAGGCTGAGACTAGGGCAAGGGTGCCCAATCCTGTTCCTGGAGATCTAAGTACCTGTGGAGTTCAGACCCTGATCAAGTGCTCTTGAAGATCTTAACTAGCTGGTTCAGTTGTGTTTGAGCAGGGTTGGAGCTGAACTTTGCAGGTAGATCTCCAGGAACAGGATTGGGCACCCTTGCCCTAGTCTCAGACTACATATGAGTATGTATGTACTCATACATATGTGGCCACATACTCATGGTCAACTGCATTAGATTGCCCCCTACAGGTCAATCTACAAAAGCTCACTCTACAACATCCCCTTCCCCCCAAGTTTACAATATAGTCACCATACCATGAACCTCATTTTACAATCCTGTAATCACAATACAGTTACATTTTATATATATATATATATATATATATATATATATATATATATATATATATATATATATTATATTTTTTTTTACTTCATTTCATAATCTTTCAAATGACCAGGCAATTTCCTGGTTCCTGACCTTCTCATTATCACAACAGGGCTAACAGATTTGTTCATTTCAGTTATTATCTCAGCAGCTTGAGAAGAAGCCCCAGCTGCTTCAAAGGGATTAACTTCCCCAGGAATGTCCTCAGGAATGTCCTCAGCCCCTGTTTCCTCAGTCCCTTTAGAGCATACAGAAGCAGAGTGGTCAAAAAAGTCAAAACAGGAGATTTACCGTCCATTTCCTCCCCTGAAAGCTTCTGTCGGCCATGAATTTGATCCACATGTCTTCGGACCACTCTCCCATCGCCCAGCATTACTTTATAAGAAAGTGGTCCAGTCACAGTCTCTATGTCCCCTGGAATCCATTTCGGTCCATAGCTAAAGTTGCGAACCAGCACTGGATCTCCAACACCAAAACTACGTTTGTGGGCCTTCGTATCATGATGTGCTTTTTGCTTTTGTTGTTGTTTCTGAATCTTCCTAGTCAAATCAGGATGCATAAAGTCCAAAGAACACCGCAATTTCCGTCCTTGTAACAGTTCAGCCGGAGAAAGACCGGTGGTGGTCTGAGGAGTAATCCTACTGTATAGCTGAATAACACTCGGGCCAATTTTGTTGCAATCGTGCCTTCCACACATTTTTTTAGCATGCCTTTCATAATTTGTACAGCCCTTTCCACTAACCCATTACTGGAAGCATGATAAGGTGCAGAAGTAACATGCTGTACTCCATTTTTACTCAGGAACTCTTTAACTTCTGCACTAACAAAACAAGTAGCATTATCTGATACAATAAGTTCCGGTAGACCCTGGTTACTGAAACTTTTACGTAAACATTCAATGGTGGCAGCAGATGTAGCTCACAGGATACACGTCCATCCATTTTGAATGTGCATCAATCAAGACCAAGAACACTTTTCCCATGAATGGTCCAGCATAATCCACATGCAATCTTTGCCATGGTTTTTCTGGCCAATTCCAAGGATGCAGTGGAGCTACAGCCGGAAGGTTCCTATGCTCTTGGCACAGACGACAGGTTTTAACCAACCTTTCAACCATCCTGTACACTTAATTCATCTTTTCTTGATGTAAAGGGGTCAAACTCTGCTCCAATTAATTCATGCCCACCACGTTGCACCATTTCTCTCACCCTGGATAATACCGGATCTTTTTGCGTCCACCCTCTCACTTGTTCAGCAGTAATCAAGGTTATGTCTGCATTCTCCAGCATCAGGACTCTTTCCTCCTGTTCAATGTCTGATTCCATTGACAATGGTAAACGACTTAGAGCATCTGCGTTTCCATGATCTTTGCCAGGCTTGTAGATGATGTTGTATTCATAGGCTCTTAGTGTCACAGCCCATTGCTGGATCCTAGGAGATGACATTTGGGGAACAGCTTTTAACTCATTAAATAAAGACAATAAGGGTTTATGGTCCGTAACTATAGTAAACTTACCGAACATGATGGCCAACCCTTCCTTGTCCAACTGCGAATAACTCCGCTCAGCTTGATTCAAAGTCCGTGACATAAATCCAATGGGTCTTTCACTACCATCTGGCATCTTATGCGAAAGAACTGCACCTAGGCCATAAGGAGAAGCATCACATGATAAAATCACATCCTTCTGGGGGTCATAGTGGACCAGAACTTGTACTGAGTGCAGCATTTTCTTGGACTGAGCAAAAGCAACCTCTTGTTCCCCCTCCCAGTTCCACTTTTCATCTTTCCGCAGCAATTTGTGCACAGGGGCTAAAACGGTAGACAAGTTGGGTAAGAACTTATTATAGTAGTTTAACAGTCCCAAATAGGCCTTCAACTCTGTCACATTCTTTGGTGAAGGTGCGTTCTGAATAGCCGTCACCTTTTCTGGTACTGGGTGGAGACCGGTCTCATCTACTTTATGACCCAAGAACGTTACCTCTCTTTCCATGAAGGAACATTTGCTCAGTTTCAACCGCAGTCCTGCTTCCTGCAATCTTTCCAATACCCTGGCAAGCGTTTGGAGATGTTCCTCATCATTGCGACCAGTCATCAGAATGTCATCCAGGAAAACTGCCACATACGGAAGACCTTGCAGTACTCCCTCAATGGTCCTCTGGAAGATGGCAGGACTAGAAGAAACTCCAAATGGTAAAACACGGTAAGTAAACAGGCCCTTGTGGGCATTCACTGTGACATATTTCTTGGACTCTGCATCTAATGCAATCTGATGGTAAGCATGGCTCATATCCAGGTTAGTAAACTTTTGCCCACCTGACAATGTTGCAAACAAATCATCTATTCGAGGGATAGGATATTGTTCCAACTTTGAAACTCGATTCACTGTTAGCTTATAGTCACCACATAGTCGTACCGTATTATCCGACTTCAAGACCGGCACTACAGGTGCAGCCCATTCTGAGTGTTTAACAGGTTCTATGATTTTTTCTTTTAACAGGCGTTCTATTTCAGCTTCTACTTTCGTCTTCATTGCATAAGGAACTGGTCTGGCTTTGAAAAATCTGGGAACCGCTTCCTTATTACATAAATCTTTGCCGGTGGACCTCTCAATTCACCCAGTTCCTCTTTAAACAACTCTGAATGTTGGCTAAGCACTTCAGTCAAGGTTACATTTTCCACCCCTTGAATCTTATGTATGGCCTCCCATTCCATGCCCAAGTCTTTAATCCATCCTCTGCCCAATAAATTGGGTCCTGTTCCAGGTACTACCACTACCGGTAACTCCTTTATGACTCCTTTATGTTTAACTTCTACCTGCGCAGAACTTAACACTGTTAAAGTTTGGCCAGTATAGGTTTTTAACTTCAAAGAACAGGTCTTTAATTCTGGAATTTTAATGCTTTGTCCATAATTTGGAAAAATTTGACCCATTCATCACAGTCACACCACAACCGGTATCAACTTTGAAAGGTATTATTGTCTCATTAACAGCCAATGTGATAGTCAGTGGGGCAACCCTTTGGAGTTTCTTTCAAACTGTGAACTGTAAAAATACCCTCTTCATCAGATGCACTTTTTTCATCTCTGCCCACATAATACGATCTCTGTTCTCCTCTGGTCACAACTCTCTTACGTCTTTCTCCCCCTTGTAAATTTGTGTCTCTGGTGGAACTTCTTGATTTGCATACTTTCATGATGTGACCTTGTTTCCCACATTTGTGACATTTCTCAGAAACAAATCTGCACTCATTGGCCAAATGTTGCAAACTTCCACATCTATAACATGCTCTGCTTTGACTTTCTTCTTGCTTTATTGCCATTTTATGCACTCTCATTGACATGGATGTTTCTGAGCGCTTAGCTTGCAAATCCCTCACATCCTTATTGGCCGTTTCCATTGCTTGAACTACTTTCAAAGCCTTTTCAAAGGTTAAATCCGCTTCTGCCAACAATCTACGTTGAATACGGTCATCATTTATGCCAAATACCAGTCTATCCCGAAGCATTTTTGTCAATTTTTCTCCATAGTTACAATCATGAGCCAATTTCCTCAAAACTGCCACATACTCGAGTACAGTTTCCCCCTCTTCTCTTGATCTTGAGTTGAATTTAAACCGCTGTACAATTTCACTAGGTTTTGGGTTGAAATGCTCTTTAAGCAATTCTACTAATTCATCAAATGACTTTGTTCCTGGTTTAACTGGGCTCAGTAAATTCCTCAGTAGACTGTATGTTTGACCTCCTACAGTGCTCAACAATATAGCTCTCTGCTTGACTGCTTCTGTAATTTCATTGGCCACAAAAAAATGCTGCAAGATCTCACAATATTCTTCCCAAGACTGAGATTGACTGTCAAATGGTGTGAATGTTCCTACCATGTTGGCCATCTTCTTTTCCAAAGCTCCAACTTGTATGGATTAAACTTCTTCACCTTCCAAAACTTCTCTTCAAGGCGTTTCCTTTTCTTGCTTTCATCCTCGTCGCCAAAATGAAATAACTTGCAGGAGACAAATCCGTTCAAGAAGTTCATTTACTTAGGGAACATCTAAAGCCAGCAGCAGTACACATGATAACAGCCCAGATGCAAACCATTGCTGCGTTCCAAACCGCATACTTCCCTACTATTTAGTATGGGAAAAAGAGTAGGCGAGCGAAAAAGTATGTACGAATCCAAAAGAGTAGGCGAGAATTACCTGGGTGACGTATGAATTATCGCGAGATTCGGACTTAAGTGCGTTCCAATATGCCTACTTTCCTACTATATAGTAGACGAAAACAGTACGTGAAGGAAGCAGTACGTTCGAAACATCAGTATTCATAAAAGAGTAGGCGAGAAGTTCCCGGATGGCTTACTTCTTCCGGCCAGATTTTTGAGTGCTCATCCGATGGATACTCTTCTATCCCAGGAGGCCACGCGAGAGGATACGTCATTATAAAACATCGCAGAGATCAGCGACACGGGTGCTTTCAAATGTGAGTAAACACATTCCTTTTGTTAAAATTGCATGTGTTGAACTACTGTAGAGTAAACTGTTGAATTGTTGAAGGTGTAAAGATGTTACACAGTATAGTATAGTTGTGATTTTGCTGTAAAAACACGTTTTATTATGTATAACGTTAGCTAACAGGGGAGCTCCAGTAAAGACACGTAAGTTACGTCTCTAAAGTGGATTTACATAAACAAACCATACATCAAAGACGCTTATTTTAAATGTCTATTTACATCTGACAGGAAAATCTTGAAATATCACAATATGAAATAGACATCTGAGTGAAATGTGTGCTATTATGTAGAACAAATCTATAAAGTAACTAACGTTAAACATAAGTTATCTATTTTATTTGTCCATTACTGTTGATAAATTGAGGAACATTTATGTTGGATAAAAAGTTAAAACAACCTCAACATGTAAATGTAGTGTTGAGTTCATAAATCATAGAGGTAACGTGGATCTTGTCTGGATGTTACAGGGTCAGATGAACAGATGTGTGTTTATCTGGTGGAGAGTTGCTCGTGAAGCTGAATGCTGCCATCAAAGGCTTTGAGTGAGTATACTACAGAAATTAATAACAACAACTATTTAAATATTAAGTTGTAGTTTATTTTAATTATTGTAATTTCAAACAGAGCTATTACATCACCTTTCTGATTCTTGATTTCTGTGCACTTGATTTCTGTGCAGCGGTCCGAATGAATCCGAATAGTTTTAGACCGTTATGCAAGCGCGTTTAGAAAGAATCGAACCAAAAGAATGATTCATTCACAAATGATGGTTCAGTCGACATAAATTCGGGACACATACTGTATAATAACTGCTGAAATATTCACACGTAAAACGTTTCTCAGGTCAATCGGAGCGAGTATCAAACTAAATTAGCCGAACCGCCAGGAAAAGAGGAGGAGGGAGGTTGGTGCCGTCGGGCCGGATGGAGATGATTGGCGGGCCGCAATAGCCCTGATCTAAGGACTTATACAGACTCTCTATTGCCCCCTAGATTACTAGGTGTGGTGACACCACCACTTTATTCTTTTATTCTTTATTCTATGCACTGGCCAACCATTTGGTTCTTTGTTTCATATACTTGCATATAATGTTTATGGCCTTAAGAGATTTGGCAAGAAATTCTTATTAAATATTACGTGGGCACATCAATTAAAAATAATAATAATGATTAATTAAAATAAATAAATAATGGTGCACAGGTAAATCATTTATAATAAATAATGCAATATTCCATTTAAAAAAAAAAGGAACTCAAATTTGATTTCATGGAGACTTTAAATTCTTTAATTGAGCAAAGTGAATGTAGCACAAAAATAAAAATAGAAACATACAGATAAGTATTCAGAGTTGAATTATAATTTTGGAGGGTTTGCATTCTTTAAAAGGAGAAAGGAAGTAGCAATGATATAGTTCTGAACATAAGAGATGGGAAGTTGAATATGCTGATGCTTATTAAAATGATCATTACTGGCATGCAGAAAGTAGACTAATTGTTCAGTGGTGATCCATATTCCACTTCTCACTTCAACAGTTTGCATAAATGTCTTCGTAGGAGAGATTCTTTTTGAATGTGCTTTCAGGGTTAACGGTGCAGGTCTCCTTATTTTCATTTGTATTTGACTGAAGCTGATGGCTTTTTGTTGCACTTGACTCATTGGCATAAATGTCCTGATCTTGGTTTGTTTCCTGAAATGCATTAATACATGAGCTGTGAACTTGTACTTACTCTGTTAGCTTTATGATAATTCACTCACAACATAACATTGTTCTGAAAGCAATGAAGCACTCATCATGTGTAACACTGCAGTATTAGCCCAGTTTCAGTGCGCTGTAAAATAACGGTAATCCATGTGGTTGTCAGCAATGGTACTGTTAATTTACAGCTCTCTACCGTTAATTTACAGCTCTCCTTTTTTACAGTAATATGTTACCGTAGAAATACTATGGAAGGTAACTCATATCATTTTGGAAACCGATTGCTTCAAACAGTTTTAAAACTAGTATTTATACTGATAAGACTGTGAACTAACTTCATTTGAGTCCACTGAAAAATAACATCTCTTAATATAAAACTGCAAACATAATGTGTAATAGTGATTTAATTAAACTTTAACTCAAATCTTTGCGGTTCGTATTTAGCGAACAAAAGCACACATGTATGTGCTAAAGTACTTAGCAAGGAGATTGTCATTGCATCAGCAACTACATGGTTACTGCTTTTAAATAAAGGAACAGACAGCAAAACATCAGTATTTCTCTGCTCATCTTTGACTGAACCACAGGCTCTACTCTCCAGCACAATGGTGACCAACAAAACGAATTAATGACACTAACAGATCTCTCCTGTATCATCTTGTGCAAAGACACTTCAATTTAATATTTACTCTCCTTTTTAGTTATTGACTTTGCATAACTTTTTTCAATGAACTTTCACTAATATTTCAGTGAAATTAACCTTCCGTTTAGTAAATCTGATTGTTACGGTTTACAGTATATTAGGGACCGTTCGGTATTTATGGAAGGGGCCACCGGAGGAAAATAGGGGATGGGTCATGTTTTTTTTTTCTTTGTTGAGGGGAGGGTCATCCAACTTTTTTTAGTCTAGGGGGAGGGTCACCCAACTTTTATTCATTAAAACAGCAACATTTCAAAGTGGCTTGTTTGGTGCTATTTTTTTCCATTTAGCTCCATGTTGATCTCGCGTTATCAGCCCCCCTTCGATATCAGATGGGTCTGACCCAACAAAAATCCAGTTTGGCGCTGTTTGACTTTGACAGTTTGCGCTTCAGTTCGCGCTTAGAAAAAGTGCAGCATCATGTCAGAACAGAATGCCAAAGAAATGTATACCCGGCAAAGCTTTAAAGCACGAGCAAATAATGAACTTTTGTTAAGTGCACAGTGTCCTGTGAGTGTAACTCTACCGCTGCATTAACATGTGATGTGAACGTACGTCGAGTTTAACAGTATTGGGACTGAGGCGCCAGAACTGCTGATATGTGCTTTAGGGCAAAACTGCATATTTTAGTTTCCATTCTTATTTTGTTTCCACTATGTGTAAGATGTAGGGCTACCACCAGCCGCGGCGCTACCATTGGGCCCGGGTGGGCATTTAGGTCCGGGCCCACCCATTTTCTATAGCCTATGGTTTACGTTTCTTCATTCGGATCTATTTACGATGATCGATCCAAATTCTAAACAAACAGTTTACATGCTTCGTACTTGTTACATTATTCATTAAGATAATAATTAATAAATGCACGCATAATTATCAGTGAACTTGATAAATGTTGCAGATATGTTTTACATGCATGCATAACAAATGCCTTTCAACTTGTGTGTGCAAAATTCAGAATAAAATTAATGTGCAGCAATTTGTACAAATACAGAGTCTATAGGCCTACTGTGTTGTTACCATTAAATAAGATCATTTAGTTTCATTTTTGTTAAAATATAATAATGTTATTTTTTTCATCTATGTTGATTATGAAAAGTGAACCGCACACACGAGTATACGCAATATCGAGAGACATGGAGCGGGTCAGACATGATTTTGACCACTTAATTAAGTTTTGTTTTGCAGAAAACGATTTTTTTAAGTGAATTTCGTTTTGTATAAATTGTATCTTAATTTTAATTTTTTTTTTATCAACAAATTGCCAAATACCAAATATAGCAGACAACACAATCATAGAGGCGCCCGCGTGGTCACTTGCACTGCTCGTAAACAGGAGCGCATCTCATCCTAACTTAACGAAACTCAGCATATGCCTCACATACATGAAATATATCTTAAGAAAGCTTGAAATGTCTTTTTAACAATTTAAAACGAAAGGAAATAGGCTACTCTCTGGTTATGTAATGATGTGCATTTCTCTCTATAGGCGTGTTCACTATTACGGAGATGGCGATCATCAACTTCATCTTTACAGCTGTTGTTGCTGTTAATAATATAATTTTATTAAACAATAAATTAAATGCATTTTTTATTGTATTAAAAAAGCAACAAAAAAAAATCCTGTTTATCAATATTGTGTGTGTGTGTGTGTGTGTGTGTCGAAATAATTTGTCCGCAGCTGCTCAAAAAAAAAAAAAAAAAAAAAAAAAAAACCGGCCAAAAACCCCACTGTCAGTGTTTTGTAAGGAACAGGCACATATGTTCAATATAGCAGGAGACATTTTAATTGTTTACTAATAAAACAGTTATTTATTATGTCAGTGTCGGCTAGACAGAAGAAGTTGACGACTCGCGATCTTCGCAGCGCTACCACATCTTTAAATCACTATTAGTAGGCTATTATTTAAGTTAACATAAAATACATAGACCTACGCCACAAAAATTAGTTGAGGATAAATTCGTTCAAATTGGGCGATTCCAGTGAATGGACGTGACATTTGCAGTCAAAACTTAAAATAAAAATTCTCAGAAAATGCATTTATTTGAAACGTCTGAAAGGAGTCAAGACATTAGAAAAATATCAGTCTACACATGCGTTTTATATTTAATATGAGGGAAATACACATGTGACGTGACACACAAAAAATCTTTAACTTTTAGGTGGCAAAATATTTTTTCAGTAATTCTATAAATTACACTGTGCAAACCAAAATATATATACCCACCGGATGAATAAAGATCGGCCTCCACAGAAAATTAAATTTTATATTATTTTTATTTTATTTTTCGTGTTTGCATTTATTTGAAAAAAAAAAATGTTACGGACGTGACAGTTCTCCATTACGCACGGACATGACTGCTCTGATGCGACTTTAAAAATGGCACAGAGACCTCAAACAGAAAGCACAAAGCGTTTCTTTAAAGTGAATTTCGTTTTTTTATTAATTTTATCTTAATTTTAATCAATGTTTCATCTGGATTTAATAAATAAGAAGTAGTCTAAATATAGTAGAAATTAGATAATCATGACACGGAGGCGCGGGCGAGTGAACTGGACTCGTGTCTCATAAATGAACCGAAACTCAGCGTAAGGTATGCTACTTGCCTCATAGACCTGAGAAATATATAGAAAGCTTGAAATGTCTACTTTTAAACATGCAGAACAATTCAAAACGGAGGAAAACAGACTGCTTTCTCCTTATGAAATGTGCATTTCTCCCTGGCGCGTTCTGAGAAGATCGCGACGCATCGTCAACTTCATCTTTGCAGTAGACACGGAAAACACTTGTTTATTAAAAACAATTAAAATGTCTAGCTATATATGACATATTAATAATCATTACTTTTGCCGGTACTTTGTGACAGCTTTTAGATGCTTTATTCGCAACGCCACCCACATGTTGAACGAGTCACACCGCATCAGCACCGAAAACATGATTTTTTTTTTTTTTTTAAATCTAAAATAAAAAATCGTGATACGAACCGAATCATAGGTTTGGTCTATCGTTACAGCCAGATGAGAGAGCAAGAGTTTATGGTTTAAAAAACAAACAAAAAATGGCTATCTGAACATCTTTGCCAAGCGCAAACCAGTACGGAATTAGGCTAATCAATAAATTATCGGGGAGGGTCATGCCTTTTTTCACAATCATTTTGGAGGGTCATAGAAAAAATTATTGCTGGCGAAGGGAGGGTCATGTCTTTTTTGACAACAGATCTCAAAACTCCTCCGGTGGCCCCTTAAATAAATAACGAACAGTCCCTTACTGTTTTTCCTTGATTTTACGGTAATCTACTGGCAGCTGTGGTTGCCAGTAAATTGCTGTTGTTTTTAATCAGTTTGATGCCGTAAATTAATTTACAGTTGATTACCGTTAAATTACGCTTCACTCGGTTTTTTATTTTATTTGACACATTTAACCCTTTTAACCCGACTGCAAAATCTTCAGTTTTAAATTAACACTTGTGTGTCCACACTACAGTTTTGAAGTAACACTGAAGCAGTGTTGAAGTTAATGATATTATTCAGTGATTAATAAACTGATGATTGAGCATTAGTGATGAACACCTGATGTTAACAAGCAGAATCACTGAAGGACAGAGGAACAACAAGAACAGAAAAAAGCTAAACACAAGAACTAAAACTGACTTCCAGCTACAGAAGACATTAAATCTCTCAAGACCTCAGCAGAGGATTAAACAACTCCAAAAAAACAGCATTACCAGCTTCACTTATTACTAACCAGATTGACTTTATTTTTCATACATCTACAGAAATTCCTATTGAGAATTAACAGAGGTTTAGATGTTGTTTTGTTTAATTTGACGTCACCAGTATGGAGATCAGTGTTTGCTTTAGTTGGGCTCTTGACCCTTGACTTTAACATTAGTTTTTCCTTTGGCTGCTGTAACTGTGTGTTTTTAAGACACATTTGTTGTGGCAGAAACAAAACCAACAAAAAAGAGATCAGGTGTTGCTGGTTATGTTTTGATTTTGACATCATCACATGATGTATGGATCACCGATCTTATCCCGTGTTTTAATGCACCTAATTTTATATTACTACACTGTGAAACTACAGCAAAAGATCAAGCAGAGCTGCGCAATCAGTTATGAAGAATTTTAAAACTCATCATTCACTAAATTTTTTAACTATCGCTTCATTTATCAAGAATCAGCCAATGAATCTCAACAATGGTGACAATCAACAAAAAAGATATCAATGCTGAACATCACAAAACACGCTACTAAAACTCAACACAAAACCAACAGCAAAAATAAAAGCAAAAAGTAAAAATTAAAGAAAATAACCAGACAATTCAGCTGCATAATTTATTCATGCCACAATGCATGCTGGGAGTCATGGACGATTTTTGTTGTACTATGCTGGTACCCATCATGCATTGCAGCATGAAACTTTTGATTGTCACCATTGTTGAGATTCATATGCCGATTCTTGATGTCTGTGTGTCTGGCTGATATAGAAGATAAAAATGTTTTGAGCATTAACTGTTTTTTAAATCTTACATATTTTCTGGTTGTTAAAACTCTGATAGATCTCCATCTGTAAAATCACAGTGACACCACAATCAAAAATACAAAACATCACCCATATAAATACATTAGACAATAAAGGAGATCAGTGAATCTGGCCACTAGATGATGATTGTGACTATTAACAAACACTGTCATCTGATCCTGTTTTCTTTCAGCTTCGTTGCCATAGCAAATGTATTTTAAACACACAGTTACAGCAGCCAAAGAAAAACTAATGTTCAACAGTCAAGGGTCAAGAGCCCAACTAAAGCCAACACTGATCACCATCATGGTAACATCAAATGGAAATAAAATGACATCTAAACCTCTGTCACCTTTTAATAAGAACGTATGTAGACGTCTGACAGAAATAAAGTCAATCTGGTTAGTAATAAATCAAGCTGGTGATTCTGTTTGCGGAGTTGTTTAATCCTCCTCTGCCGAGATCTTCAGTGATTTAACGTATTTTATCTTCAGTTGATTTCATATTTTTTCTGTTCTTATGTTCCTCCTTCCTTCAGTGATTCTGCTTGTTGTTAACAGCAGGTGTTCATCAGTCTCCAAATTAACTCACTTGTTTTCATTCACTCCTTCAAGTGGACTATATTAGTGAACTAATATGGAATAGTGAATGAGGGTATAGTGCGTGATTTGGAACACAGCCGCTGAGTGTCAACTTTGAGCGCTGTTAATTCACAGTATATTCCTGTAGGCTACTTTCTCGAAAACCCCAAATATCACCCAGAATGCATTTTTTTTTCTACGGTATATTGCTGTTTTAATGGGAAACAGCTTGTTACTGTGAAAATTTTGCCGTTTTTTACAGCAATTATTTACAGTTGTTTGCCTTGCCCTTAAAGACCTCAAACTGAAGTTTTGTAACTTTTACAGTCAAATTTACAGTCTATTTCAGAAAACAAATGGACTAAGAATAGTGAAGACATGTTTTATCTATCTATCTAAATAGCGTCATGAGAAACATATCAAGATACTTACACTTTTGTGTGTGTTTTTGCACCTGCATATACCACAAAAAAAGAATAATAAAATATATAAATATTATGAATAAAATATTCTCATGTATCTCAAATAATGTATAAAATATTTTATATCATTTAAATTTCTAGCAGGATCCTACCTTCTGTAAATCAGAACAATAGGAAGTGCAAATAAAAGCAATGAGAACAGTGCCAAAACTGCAAGGAAAGCAGTGAATGATATGCCTGCAAAAACAAAGAGAACTGACAAACATGGCTTTTGTTCCTGTTCATTTCAGTAATGACAGTAATGTACAAATATGGTGAATCTGTACAGCAGAGTTCCTCAAATCCAGTCCTAGAGAGCCACTGCTCTGCAGAGTTTAGCTCCAACCCAAACAAACAAACCTGAACAAGCTAATCAAGAGCTGTGTCCCAATTCAGAGGCTGCGCCCTTCAAAGGCCACGAAGATCAGAACGAGCGTTGTTAAATGGGACGGTCTAGCCTACGGAGGATTTTTCTTGATGCCTAGCAATTGTGACAGCTGCTGTTGATGAGTGGCAGTAACATTTGTACTGGACTTTTTTGAAAGTTATATTAAAGGGGATGTCTAATACTATTTCACGCATTCTGACATATTGTTTACACTGTTAAAGAGTTGGATTCTCATGTTAAACATGGCCAAAGTTTCAAAAAACCTGTTGGACGTATGATGGAGTATTTCTGTGCCAAATTCTCTCCTTCAGGGTTCGTATAAGTTTCGGAAAGTTTTTTTGCGAGTATGGCCTTGTATGGCGTCATCAAGGGTGGAATTCCTTGTATGGGCACTTCTCCTGGAAGAGGTGCGCACACATCAACCAGGGCTGCGTTTCCCAAAAGCAACGTAAGCCTAAATTGATTGTAGAACAAATGCCACCAATGGTCTCTACGATAAACTTAGGCTCACAATGCTTTTGGGAAATGCAGCCCAGAGCAAGAGCAACGCCCATCAATGTGCTTCGTTTGTTGCTCGAGAAAGATTTGACATTTCGTTTTTAGACCACAAAATCAACAATGTCATCAAAGAGTGTTTTTGGTTGTGAGGGAAAGACAATCTTGTTCAGCTTCCCAAAGAACCCAGCGTTAGGGAAACAGTGGATGCAGTTTGTTTTTCCGGGGCAGCAACAGAGTTGTGCCAAGTGTGTTTCGGTGGCACAACATTTTGGTGACGAATGTTCTATAAACAAGGCCCAGTTCGACCCTGAATTTGCAGATCGTCTGAAACTGAAAGACGGAGCGGTCTCAGCGATACAATATCAATATCAACTGCATCAAATGTCTGTGTTTTGCTGGCAATCGGCAATCAAAAGTTATCCAGGGAAAGTGTGACTATGTATTGTGTGTGTTTAAATACATTTGTTTAGCTGACCACCATAAGTGTCAATTTTTTTATTTTAAAACCAGTCCGTGCTTGTGACACTTTAGCTCCGCCCACGCCACGCCTCCAGGAGCTCGACTGTTTTTGGAAAGAACCGGTACAGCTGTATCTATCTTTTATAAATCTGATCAAACTAAAGACTCTTCGGAGATATGAAGGATTCAATACTACTCTATAGGTATTCTAGCCTAGAAATCTAGACGCACCCTAGCGGCAGCAAAATGTATTTCGCAGCCAGGTACGTCTAGCAACTCTCAATAAACCTTCTCGCTGCAAAAACCCAGATTGGGTCAGGCCAATCACGTTGTGTATAGAGTAGGCGGGGGCGGGCTTAACATACACGACAGAGTTGCGACGGTTACCTGGCTGCTGCTACTTGAAAACAAAGAATGGCGGCTGCTGATGGAGAACAACGGTCTTTCGAATCGGCTTTGGCCGCGACTCTGGAGGACTTGGAGTTAAGTTTTTCTTTGAGAAAAGAGCAAAGAACGGCACTTAAGTCATTCTTAAAAAAAGGAAGATGTGTTCGTCGTTTTGCCCGCCAGATATGGCAAAAGTTGAATCTTTCAACTAAGCTCCGCTGTTGGGAAAACGCTCTGGTTGGTTGAAGCGCTGTCCTATTGCGTGCAGAGGGAATTTGAAAGACAGCCGTTTATCCCGCCCCTCGGATTGAGCCGTGACTATGGTGAGTTTCCAGACCTAACATCTTGATGTAGGTCTGGCTTGCCAGGCTATAGGTATTCAACATTTACATGAGATTGGCAGAAACTGTGTGTGTTATGTACCCTTTAAACTGTCTGAAAACAAAACAGGGTCTAAATATGTTCACCATGGTCCATTTCTGTCTATAGCAAAGAGTATAAACTATATATATAATCACATCTTAGTAAGATATGTCAACATTTGAACTGCTTTAGAGTTTTTTGTTCTATTTTTACATTTGCATCATATATATATATATATATATATATATATATATATATATATATATATATGAGTAAGCCAAAACCCAATGCTTATGTTTAAAAGTGTAATTCAGCAAATTCTCTCAAAACAATCCTGTCGTCACCAGCACACAAAGAGTTGTATCCTTCATTTCATGGGAAACAAAGGACGCATTTGGAGGCCGCATCTGAAGGAGCCTTCGAATTGGGACAGCCTTCGTCGCGTCGTAGTGAAGTAATGGCCTTCGAATGCGACCTGTGAAGGATGCAGCCTCTGAATTGGGACACAGCTGAGGTCTTTAGAGTTACTAGGAAAATTGCAGGTAGGTGAGATTGATTAGGATCTGAAATGGAAGCTTTAGCTAAGTTCTGCCAGGAAGACTCAATCACTACGTCACTTATTACCTTCATCTCTATCCAATCACGTCTTTATACCTTCTGTATAAAAGATAGGTACTTACTCATGTTTGAGTTTGCAGATGCCGACGCGACAACAGGATCGTAGATGCTGACGCTGCCTATTACGCTTCCATTCAGTTCGGAGAAACCGACGTTGGCGTTCACTCACTTGCGTTTCAATCATAACAACACAGTCATATCGTTGATTGATCCTGTTTGATCTCAGCAACTTTCGCGGCGTTCGAGTGCGACACACACTCGTGTAGGAAACAAGCGCGTGGCGGCTTGAATCTCATGAGAGACGATATTCACTCAAGGTTTTTAAAGTTCAAGTTCCACTTTCAAGGCTTTTACGTTGGCGCTTTCAGCGGCCTCTGTTTACATGTCCCATTTTACTATGATTAAACTTCATTCCGGTAAGTATATTCACTTGCTACTCTACTGTTTCCTTAATCAGCGCTAAAGTTCAAATGGCGACTGTGGTGACGTGTTTTCTTAATAAATAAATAAATAATTAAATGAATGAATGAATGAATAAATGAATTACCGACATACAGTACTGCAGTCTGCAACGCAACATACTGTAACGCTCTAAACAGTAGGGCTGGATAGGTCGCTAAAATGGTCGTTGCAAGTGTATGCAAAGATTCATGTAACTGTGATATCCCACAGCGCAATGGTAATCTATTTTCAGCGTTGTCGATTCCACGAACACTCGGGCAGTTGCAAAATACTAGCAACTGGTTGCTGAATATAATTAAAATAAGCTTAAGAGCAACAAAGATATTAAATCGGCTTTAGGCATATGCCCTATATTTTAGAGCTCGCGCTCCTCATCTCATCTGCCACTCACTTTGTGAGAGTGCCTTCCATCTTAAAGGAGCAGCTAGGCCTTCAACTTGTTTTACGCCCTTTTCTGAATTCATTATTGTTCGGCATGTATGGAGATGTTTTGTCAATCGCTACCCGACCGCCGGGGCGATCTCGATTTATACTTAGATGATTGTAGCCTTTAACCAATCAAAGGGGGAGATATTTTACGTATATCTCAGCTCGTTTCTGTAATATAACTATCTATTCTAAAAATAAGAACAGCAATTCATGTCGTTAAAACAAGATCTTCCATACTTTCATTAAGTTCTTCAGTAGCCTAACATGTTACAATCGCTGTAACACAAATGTTCTCGGCAAATACTTTAATCCAACAATACATATCATAGAATATTTACATAATAGGCCATTTGATATTAAAAGTTCAAAGAAGGCAGACTAAGGATGCTCAGGTCAAAGGTCACAGACTTTGCCAAAATGTGCTTAACTCAGTAGAACTAATCGTTATGAGTTTAAATGATATAATTCAAACCAATTACCAGTAAAGTCACAGTCAAGAAGACTCGAGTGACATTACTTTTGCTCATCTGTATGATTTAAATGTTCAGAGATTTTTCTATTCAAGGGACTCACCTGGTTGACTCGGGCAGCGATCTCTCGGCCGTGAATTAAACTTAATTCATACAAGAGCAACTCGAGAGTAATATCAGGTGTACGCTGTGCAGCTGAGAAATATTCTACACTCAGAATAACAAGTGTGATTGAGGTAGTATCTTAACCATATGCTGTCACCTTACTTTAGGTATGTATCATACTAAGATTAATAAGATTAAGTGGTTATATAAAAAAAATAAAAAAATAATAAATAAATCAATAATAGTATCTCTTCAAGGCAGGGCATCATCTCTCATCGGTTAACATTGGCCCACTCACTGTTAATTAAGTGACCCAATTCAGCTAAACGAAGGATGTATATCTGATCTTAGATTTGGAAATTTTGTTCAGCAAATGTCAGATAAATTATCGAGCCTGCTCAGGCTTCGTTCATTCATGCCTTACAGTAATCATCCTATAGCGACTGCTAACATCCTTCTGGGTTCAAAGTAGTGGCAAAACTCATGTTGCATGTGCTAACGAAGCTCGGTTGCATCATTAAGGCAGATCTTCTTGTTAGACGATCATGCTATTCCGGAGACGTTTATCTGGTAATCCGTAGTCTCCAATTTCATGATTAAGGTCGCGCGAGCACATTCCTGACCGCTGCGCTGCACTGCTATAGCTACGCACTTTAGTCTTCAGGTGGCTCGCCGTCAGCAACCCTTATCCATTACCCTGCCTTCTCTAACAGTGATCATGTAAGTAAATCGTTCTGCTCAAACCAGCTAGACCGTATATCACTGAGGCGTGGCTCCCTACACCTTAAAAGCTTATATTTCTGCAGTATTTGTTTATAATGTTAGTTTCTTTCAGATTCCTTTATTCTCATCCTGATAACGGCCGGCTGTTCCTGCCTCGTCTACAAATACGAAATCGATATGTGGTGGGTCTCCAGTGTCCCCAGGTTGTGTGTGACGGGTTGACTTAGAATGCTCCAAAGATATTTTCATATACCATGCTGGTATTGTCATTGAGGGTGAGTAGAGTGCATAGTTTTGTCTGTCCCTTTGGAGACAGTCAGGCTGCTGCTCCCGGAACAGGGGGTGGAGATTCAACAGCTCGTTCTGAAGCTTTGATTACTCTCTCACAGACATTTTCAAAACTTTAGCTTAAGGTTCAAACCAGACTCAGACAAAGTTGGAGAGACTCAGAAGCGTCATCATGTTGACACAATTTCCGGATGGTTAGTTGATGAATTAGGTAACTTATGCATAGTTATCTTTTAGTCATTCATTAGCTCATTCTGTCTTGATATTCTATAAATCATATTCTGGGAGCTGGATCTATGTAACTCTAGGGTCTGTGATGCCTAGTATCCGGAAGGAATGCCGCACAATTCCTCTCAGCGTTGCTGTAGTCCTTACAAAGCAATCTCTTTAAATTAAATCTTCCATGCTTGACTTTGTGCGTTGTAACTTTGCAGTTGTTGAAATGCTTTAACGGCAACATTACAGAAAGTGAAATCCATTTAACCCCCTTTTTAATAACCTCCCATCCATAATGGTCTCTTCTCTTCCTATCTTCATACTCTGATTGTAGCCATGTTTTAACAGAGTTCATGGCTCATGCACCCAGGGGAATTTACTTCAGATCTAAACACTTTCGATCTTGCTACGGTCTTTCTTTTTCTGTGTATAAAAAAAAAAATATATATATATACTGTATATATTCATAGATTCTCAGATCACTCCCCTTATTTTCCTTCCTAACGAAGCATCTCTAAAGCCTGGTTCAGGATTCATCTAGTTTCTGTCCTTAAAAGCTGCAGCTCTCTCCCTTTGAGCATACCGGTCATCCCTTCAGGATCGGGGCAGCCAATACAGCAGCTGAACGTAGCATTTCTACTTCAGCTATCAAGATGCTGGATAGCCTCGAAATCCAGACCTAAATCAAAGATTAATAGTCTGGTGTCGGCTAATTAAAATCGGCCAGCTCGAGGGGTGACATCAAGCATGCATTTAAAAGTCTCACTGCTCACAATTGGATAACACTACGACCAATCACAACCATAAACCCCATACGCTACCAGCAGAGCAAACTGGTAGATTAGACTCTTACTGTATCTGGTTGGCAAAACACCAAAATGTCCTTCTTGCAAAAGTACGATTCGAGCACCGTCTTCTGTTCTTCTTTTAGAGAAAAAGCCAAGTCTAACCCGTTCATTGTAGCGACCAATGCCGTTTCAAACAATTGGTATTTATCCATAGGCATCTTGCAATGTTTATTACTATGACTACGACGTCACATCGCTGTCGTCATCTGTTTAACTCGCCTCTGGCCCGCTATATAAATTAACCCGATGTGATTGGTGCAGCTCAGATCGAGGGGCATATCTAATGAGCTCCATTGCTCGATACCTGAAT
This sequence comes from Scardinius erythrophthalmus, assembly GCF_964197995.2. Classification (NCBI taxonomy): domain Eukaryota; kingdom Metazoa; phylum Chordata; class Actinopteri; order Cypriniformes; family Leuciscidae; genus Scardinius; species Scardinius erythrophthalmus. The sequence goes on from NC_138228.1 coordinate 43,131,290, forward strand.
AACTTGCGCTCTCACGAGAACTCTGGATTAACAGGGTACTGGACAGATGGTTTTCTTCTGCATTCGAGCCTTTATTAAGAACTGATTCTAAAACCATTCTGGAAGCTCAGCAAGCTCTTCAGTAACGATTCAAGTAAATTCCACGCAAATACTGGTGGTGGTGTTACGCTAACGGCCTTGCGCGGCCTCGTCTCTATGTGGTTAATTAAAAAAAAAAAAAAAAAAAACCCTAACATGGCAATTTCCGTATGGTCTAACGAGGCCGTCTATGTCCGGCCTAACGCAGCTATATCCGTGTGGTCTATCGAGGTCTGTATACGTATAGCCTAATGTGGCATTGTTTGTGTGGTCTAACGAGGCTTGTCTATTGTTCGGCCTAACGTGGCTATATCTGCGTGGTCTATCGAGGCTGTATATGTATAGCTCAACGTGGCATTATTTGTGTGGTCTATCGAGGCCTGTGTACGTCTGGCCTAACGTGGCTATATCTGTGTGGTCTATCGAGGCCTGTGTACGTCTGGCCTAACGTGGCTATATCTGTGTGGTCTATCGAGGCCTGTGTACGTCTGGCCTAACGTGGCTATATCTGTGTGGTCTATCGTGGCCTGTGTACGTCTGGCCTAACGTGGCTATATCTGTGTGGTCTATCGAGGCCTGTGTACGTCTGGCCTAACGTGGCTATATCTGTGTGGTCTATCGAGGCCTGTGTACGTCTGGCCTAACGTGGCTATATCTGTGTGGTCTATCGAGGCCTGTATATGTCTGGCCTAAAGCGGCTATATCTATGTGTTCTATCGAGGCCTGTATATGTCTGGTCTAACATGGCCATATAACGTGGCTATATCTGTGTGGTCTATCGAGGCCTGTATATGTCTGGCCTAAAGCGGCTATATCTATGTGGTCTATCGAGGCCTCCATATGTCTGGTCTAACGTGGCTATATCTGTGCGGTCTATCGAGGCCTGTATATGTCTGGTCTAACATGGCTATATAACGTAGCTATATCTGCGTGGTCTAACAAGGCTGTTTACGTCCGGTTTAAAAAAAAAAAAAAATTCTTAAACATAATCAAACATAGGCACATGAAAATCCATCTAACGTTCATCACACTGACTATGATAACTCCTTTTCTATCTTTCAGGAACATCAGGATTCACGACTGGTGCGTATACTTTTCATCTACCAATTTTGGGGGGAGGCTGGCCCCGTCCTGGTGGATCTGAATCCACCTACTTTTGGGGGTCGGCTGCGCCCCTGCCTTCGTCTTCAGGCAGGAGATGCAGATCCGCTACCCTCGGATTACGAGCTATGGACGGGGCCTACGCCAAAGAACTTTACAATGCTTGCCGGGCTGCCAATAAATATATGCTTTGTTACATCACTTTATCTTCCGAGTCTTTCTGGTAGAACTAAACTCTGCAGGACAGTAGCCCTCCTGGGCAGGAGTTGGGGAACCCTGTTCTACCGCCTCAAGCACAGACTGACCTGGGACAGTGATCTGTAGGATTGTGGAGTTCCCTGCACCATGTAGGTTCTGTGCCTCACAAATGTATTCCCCACTATTATTATGGGTCGCAGTAAAGGAAAGCACACGCGAGGCACCCACTTCTTCCACTATACCTTCCTTCTTCATGAACCACCTGTGGACCGCTGGAGGGTTGGCATTACTTTGGCAGGTAAGGGTTACATTATCACCAAGCCAGACTGAGCCTGTAACAGAGATCTGTGTTTCCTTAGGAGGATCTGTGGGCCAGAAAGAGAAGAAACTGAGTATTTTCATAAAAAGAGAAAAGCTGCAAACTGTGTTGGGTTAAAACCTCACACTCCACATTGAGGATGATGGTCTTGTGGCTGAGCAGGGGTTTGTCCTGTCTGTCGAGCAGATAGATGGAAACACAGTTCACTTTCAGCTCATGATGGTGGATCGATGGGACGAAGTTCAAAATGGCAGAAACATTCTGTGTCCCATCAGCATTCAGCTGTGTCCATTGTGTTATGTTCCCACCAAATGCAGGATCCCATGTTACATTTGGAGAGTTACTGGGGCAAGGCGCTGGAACAGTGCAAGTCAGATTCCCCACCTCACCCTCCCTGAGTCTCGGCACAATCACATACGGCTCAGGCAACAAATCTATCAGAATATGGAGAGGAGAAAGAATGATGGTAATGGTATTCATTTGTATAGAAACTCTGAGCATTTACAAATAATTACACTTTATTTCAAGATGCCCTTGTTAACGTGTAATTAGGTAATATTACAGTTTTTTTACAGGATACATTTCTCAATTAATTGATAAGATAACAGTACAATTGAAAAAGACTTTTGGAAAACCAGAACTCAGACGTGTCTGATCTAGTTCGCAGCTAAGAACAGCTAACATAGGAAGTGTCTGTGTGAATGACGTAAAGAAAACTTTTTGTTTTTCCATATCGTGACGTATCACGATACCAAACCAAGGGTAGGGATGGGCAGTATTTAAAATACCCTAGGCCCATTTGAAATACAAAATAGTATTTTATTAAATTTGTATTTAAATACATTTAAGTTTAGTATTTTTATAAAGTTAACCTCTTTATTAGGCTACTGATTTCCTGAATCAACTAGTTCATTCACGTGAGCTGGAGCTGCAACCTAGCATAGGCTCCAGCATAGATATATGGCTGGAGATTTAATTGTTATTTGTGTAATTGTGTATATTTTCATATGCAGATTATTGTTCCCTACTTAAGTTTGAAAATAAAGCTTACAACTCCATTGAGCACAGGGTGAGAGCATTTTCTGCATAAATAAGGATGTGAGAATGTCATGAGGAGAAATAAAAAAAAGTATAATTATTATTTTTGTCCAGAAAGCTTATATAATTTGATAAGGTTAATGCATTTAATGCACTTTTCTTTTCTTTTTTTTTTACCTCTAAATTATTAGATTTTATAAATTATTTTAATATAAATAAGCACATTCTTCACATTAGTTCACTTAAATACAAAATAACTCATTAATACATAACCCTGGTAAATCAGGTCAAAATATCTCATTTTGGGTGTGTCTGCTGACCTATTGTGGGGAAAAAAAATAACAATGTGATATTTAATGACTCTTGCCACTAGATGGAGCAAATGAACTGTTCCCCTGGATCCCAAAGTCCCATTTGAAGTCGGTTTGCTTCAGTATTTATACTGAAGTGGTTTATTTTGCAATAATTAAAGTCAGTAAAGTGGACAGCATGGATTTACAATGCAGAACAACCCACCCCCACACAAATGCAAAATGAATGGTGAAATTATTAACAGCTTTTTTGGAGCTTAACAGTTTTTTTATATTCTGAATGAAAATCAGCATATTCAAATATTCTTCGAGGTTTTACTCATGCCTTCATTTGTGTGTGTTTGTTCTGGATTATTTTAGACAAATAAAATAAAATAAAAAAAAATCACCATTTTCTCATTCATTCCTATGGGGGTCAAATTGACCCGCGAGGGAAGTATTTGGTAGCCTACTATTTTTATTACAACCAATTTTATTGTATTACAATTTTTTTGTGTATTCCAAGTTTAAGTGTGACTAAAGGTCTTGGACCACTCCGATGAACACTCAGTTCATAAAAATGTTAATATTTCGGGTCAAAACGACCCGAGGAGAGGATGAGCTGTTGCCGCAGGAAAGAAAATGTTTTGCCACGTGTTGATTTCCATCACTGTATGTACAATTTTGGCGCTCCAACACAAACAAAACACAACTATGTGTTTTGGGAGCAAAAATACACAACAATTAGTGGCAATGTTTGACCTAAAATGTAAGTTGCTTATAGGCTACTATGTGCCCCGTAAAACTCTGAACATTTTTCAAAGATGTGATGCCACAAAACGCTTAAACTGAAAAGTAATGTCTGATTCTTTCTGGAACATTTGCACTGCCTTACCTGACACCTTTATCTGCACAGCTGTAGTTGTAGTCACACTAAAGCCCTCAGATGAAATCCTGAAGAAGTAGCGATCTGAATGCAGGCTGGTGAGATTCATCATGACAGAAGTGCAGTTTTTCTTTCGTAAGTCCCCCACCACCTTTATCAGAGGTTCCTTCTGTCGGTGAGCGTTGGTAAAAGCCTCTGTATCGTAGAGTGACCACAGAGATCCTCGTCTCCAGGTTGCGTTTGGTGAAAGGTCAAGATATTTTTCATTCTCCGTTGAAATTTCAAATCGGCAGGGAATCAAAAGGCAGGAGCCGCTGGTGGCGTTTAGGGTTTTGGGGACAAACGATTTCATGCCATTACACCAAGCAGCTGGAATACAAATGTGCTATAATGAAATGTAATAAAAATCTATAGGCCTATATACTGTATACATTGTCCCTCAAAAATATTTGGACAATTATGCCACAATTAACAATTTATAGGCTACATGTATGCATTATAGAGACTATATAGCCTAGATTTATTTGAAAGAAAATAGCACGTGAACACTTTTCAGTCAACACATTTACTCAATGAAGCTTGTTAGGTTTCAAAATTAACTTTCTGGTTGTCACAATAGAGCACATGTACACTTCATATATACTGCTGATCTAATGAAATGAATTTCAGACATTTTCAAGAGGTTGAGGTCATTGTTAGTTCAATTATATTCTTAATGAAAACATAAAAAAGACCAACCTGATAGAAAGGTGCTGAATACAAGAAAATCCGCAGCAATCATTCTGAGAATCACCTGATGTGTAGAAATAATGAAGATTAAATGTAGCATCTTTTTTATAGTCATTTGTCTTGACAGTTGTAACAGATTACAATTAAATAATTTCTAATTTAAAACACATTTGATAGTTTACCTCAAATAGATGTTCATGAGACTACAGCGACCCAGATAAGAGTGACCTTTACTTCAGTTGTGGTGAAGTCATTTTACCACAGATGGAAGATCTCATTTGAATCAGAAAGATATGTTGCAAGCTCTAATTGAGATATTTGACAACGCCTTAAATGCAAAAAGCAGAAGTAAAATGTTTTTCTCATTTATTTCAGATATGCAGGATGGGATGAAAAAGAACCAGTAGTGGAAAGAGTACTACAAATTTTTTACATAAGTAAAAGTATGGCTACTTAAGTAATAATTTATGTGAGTAAAAGTAGAAGTACTGAAAAATAATATGACTCAAGTAAAAGTAAATAAGTAGTTTGCCTAAAAACTACTCAAGTAACTATGTTACAAAGTATTTTAGTATTATTTTTCTATATTTACCCAGAATGGGGAGATGATAACAATATGGAGCGCTAAACAACCTGATATCAGTTCTGTTTCATTCATACTGGAAGCCCAGTACATACTGATTCATCCCTCATGCAGAAAGTCCACACAAGTGAGATTCATACAGTAGAAGAATTAAACTTATGACATTTCAGGAAATGCCTTATATGGATATAATAACATGCAAATAGAGACGTTTTGACTGATGAAACATGAAGACAAACACATGATAGCAATAATATATCTGTGTTCATCAAGCTATCTCAGGTATTTTCACAAGAATGATGTATGTCTTTAAAGGGATAGTTCACCCAAAAAGGAAAATTAGCCCATGATTTACTAACCCTCAAGCCATCCTAGGTGTATATGACATTCTTCTTTCAGATGAACACAATCAGAGTTATATTAAAAAATGTCCTGTCTCTTTCAAGCTTTATAATGGCAGTAAATGGCTGGAGAAAATTTGAAGCCCAAAAAAGTGCATCCAACCATGATAAAAGTGCTCCACTTTTACTCCAGGGGGTTAATAAAGGCCTTCTGAAGTGAAGCCATGCGTTTGTGTAAAGACAATACTCATATTTAAAACTTTATAAACTATAATCAATAGCTTCTGCCAGACGGCCGTACGTAAGCACAATGTAATGAAGAACATGGAAGCTCAGAGGTAAGAGCAAAACAAAACCCTGGTCGCGAATTAGCAGTTTTAAAGAGAAATGTCGGAGGATTTCTATATAATAGAAGAGGAGCTTCAGTTTGTTGCACAGCCCTATTTGTTTAAACCGCGAGAGGGGCGTCTAAGCTTACGATACTCCTACATCCTACGTCATACATGCGTCACGGGTTACTCTTGTGGCGCAAGTCAATTTGCGTAGTATGCGTACGGCCGTCTGGTGGAAGCTAGTTATTTTAGATTCTAAAGTTATAAATATGGGTATCTTTCTTACAAAAACCCATGGCTTCGCTTTCAAAGGCTTTTCTTAACCCACTGGAGCCGTGTGGAGTATTTTTTTTTTATCATGAATGGATGCACTTTTTGGGCTTTCAATTTTTTCCAGCCATTCACCGCCATTATAAAGCTCGGAAGAGCCAGGACATTTTTTAACCCTCTGATGGTCTTTTTTTATGTCTACACTCGAGTCCTTTGGGGTCTCTAGAGACCCCAGACAATAACATTTAATTTTGTAACAAGATAATAGGTTTTTTTTTTACAAATGTAATTTTATTCTGTTTGTTAATGTTTTTACTCAACATTTGTGCAGTTTTTGGAGAATTTATGATATTTTTTAAATTTCTATAAATAAATAAATAAATAAATATTTAAATAGCCTTTTTACAAAAAAACAGCATTTGATGTAAAATTCACTTTATAAAAGACCCAGATTTCTAACTTTCATTCATGGGGATAACATGGATGATTTTAAATGGTTTAATGTAACATTTATGCCCATTTTTTGGAAAATGCAGTTTTAAAATAAAAAATAATAATTTTAACCACTAGATGGCTATAGAGCTCCAGTATATGCTATTTGCTATTAGACTACCTGAAAGATATATTTTCACAAGTTGGATTCAGTTGGATTCATATCTAAATATTATAAAATCACAATTATAACAAAAATAAAATATTTTTGTCAAAGTTTAGCATTTTTTGTACCAAAAACCCCCCCCAGTTTTTCAATAATGTTACATTATGATTAGAACCAAACCTGAACAAAATGTTATAAAGAGAAATGTTGGAGTCTTAAGATTTTATCATTTATTTCAATCATTTATTTTTAATCTAATTCTAGATTGTAGACACACACAATTGTGGGTGTATGTGTGTGTGTCTGAGAGATAAAGAGAGAGTGTGTGAGTACACATTGTCGATGAGCCAGTGTCACCACACCACTTTATATTTGTAGTGGGTCCGCATTTTGGATGATTTTATTTGACACATTATAGCCTTACAAATGTTCCTGTGTGTGTGTGTGTGTGTGTGTGTGTGTGTGTGTGTGTGTGTGTGTGTGTGTATGCGTGTGTGTGTGTGTGTGCACATTTTTCAATGTGTCAGTGTCACCAATTTATTTTTGTGGTGGTACTGCATTTTGGATGATTTTATTTGACACACTATAGCCTTACAAATGTTCCTGTGTGTGTATGCGTGTGTGTGTGTGTGTGTGTGTGTGTGTGTGTGTGTGTGTGTGCACATTTTTCAATGTGTCAGTGTCACCAATTTATTTCTGTGGTGGTACTGCATTTTGGATGATTTTATTTGACACACTATAGCCTTACAAATGTTCCTGTGTGTGTATGCGTGTGTGTATGCGTGTGTGTGTGTGTGTGTGTGTGTGTGTGTGTGTGTGTGTGTGTGTATGCGTGTGTGTGTGTGTATGCATGTGTGTGTGTGTGTGCACATTTTTCAATGTGTCAGTGTCACCAATTTATTTTTGTGGTGGTACTGCATTTTGGATGATTTTATTTGACACACTATAGCCTTACAAATGTTCCTGTGTGTGTATGCGTGTGTGTATGCGTGTGTGTGTGTGTATGCGTGTGTGTATGCGTGTGTGTGTGTGTGTGCACATTTTTCAATGTGTCAGTGTCACCAATTTATTTTTGTGGTGGTACTGCATTTTGGATGATTTTCTTTGACACATTATAGCCTTACAAATGTTCCTGTGTGTGTATGCGTGTGTGTATGCGTGTGTGTGTGTGTGTGTGTGTGTGTATGCGTGTGTGTGTGTATGCGTGTGTGTGTGTGTGCACATTTTTCAATGTGTCAGTGTCACCAATTTATTTTTGTGGTGGTACTGCATTTTGGATGATTTTATTTGACACACTATAGCCTTACAAATGTTCCTGTGTGTGTATGCGTGTGTGTGTGTGTATGCGTGTGTGTGTGTGTGTGTGTGTGTGTGTGTGTGTGTGTGTGTGTGTGTGTGTGTGTGTGTGTACATTTTTCAATGTGTCAGTGTCACCAATTTATTTTTGTGGTGGTACTGCATTTTGGATGATTTTATTTGACACATTATAGCCTTACAAATGTTCCTGTGTGTGTGTGTGTCTGTGTGTGTGTGTGTGTGTGTGTGTGTGTGTGTGTGTGTGTTTACATTTTCAATGTGTCAGTATCACCAATTTATTTTTGTGGTGGTACTGCATTTTGGATGATTTTATTTGACAAATTATAGCCTTACAAATGTTCCTGTGTGTGTGTGTGTGTGTGTGTGTGTGTGTGTGTGTGTGTGCGTGTGTGTGTGTGTGTGTGTGTGTACATTTTTCAATGTGTCAGTGTCACCAATTTATTTTTGTGGTGGTACTGCATTTTGGATGATTTTATTTTACAAATGATAAGAGAACAGTTTTTATAGTCTCAAAAATGTATTCCTCTATATGTGTGTGTGTGTGTGTGTGTGTGTGTGTGTGTGTGTGTGTGCGCTTGTTGTGAGCAAAATAATTCAGCATTGTGGATGCTTTTTGAATTGGTGGAAGTGTGCCACTTTATTTCTGTCATTTCTGTCGATGTGTTCTGCGTTGTTTCTGATTTTGATGATGAATTTTGTCTATTTTGATTGCGGGGTCTAAGACCACGAGTGTCACAAATTTTGTCACGCTAACATAAAAACAGATATCATTCCACTTTATTTTTTTTTTTGTAGATCTAGAAAGTGTTAAGAGCCGTAGAAGGTTTCATACCATTTGGACAAAGGGAACATTTTTTTTAATTTGAGTAAAAGTCATTTGCGGGTCAAAAAGACCCCACGGACCATCAGAGGGTTAATATAACTCCGATTGTATTCGTCTGAAAGAAGAATGTCATGTACACCTAGGAGGACTTGAGGGTGAGTAAATCATGGGCTAATTTTAATTTTTGGGTGAACTAACCCTTTAATGCAATGCTAATCAGCATAGCCTGTATGGCAGAATTTAAAAAAAATTATATATTCTCACTCTGTGTTAAGAAGCAACATGAAACCACAGAAGTAATTTCAAACACGACTGACATGTATTGTGATTTTAGAGCAAAACATGATATTAAACTCATAAATTGTAGTGTTTGATGGTATGCTGAGCAAACATACTAGCTTTCCCTGTTGTCAAGAGCACAGTAAATTTGAAATCTGGAAATCAACACCAATAGAGTTCATTTCAACACTTTAAAAGTGTATATATGGGAACCACCCACAAAGTGTTAGTTCAACACTTTCAAAAGTGTTGCCTCTCGCAACACCGACACAAGTGTTACAATATGAACACTAAGAGAGTAAAATATTAACACCAATGCAGAGAACAACAACACTTTTACAGAGCTGGGTGCAGTTAAAATTCTACACTGTTCTGGTGTTGACCTAACACTTTAAAAAAAATGGAAATCAAAATCTTCTCAACCTTATAGGAGTCAAATATTACACCATCCTGGTGTTGATAAAACACATTTTTACAAATAAAAACACTAAGGGAGTTACAAGTTTTTCTTATTAGTGTTCTGCATCTGCCACTTTAAAGAACTGTAAAATAAACTCTTTGAAATAAACACATCACTCTATATTACTCTTTCAAACCTTTATTTCAAAACAATCCAGAAAGTTAAATTGTAACCTCAGTCTGGGATCATAGTAGAATTCTGTTCAATAAAGGCAAAATGCAAACAGTTGTTTTAACAAACTAGTTTTTTATTAGTCTTTTAAAATAAATGATGAAGGCACAATATAGGCATTTCTGTCACCATTATATGAAAGCTGCTTATTCAAATGTTCTGCAATACCTTGATGCACTTGATGTACTATTTTTAGTCTATTGTGGAAAACAAGAGTTTTCGGCAGTTTCTCTCAGTGGCTGACTAGAAGTACACCACAGTGTGTCGCAGAACATTGGCCTCAAAAGTACGAAACCTTGCTGTGGAGCGATGCAGGAAGCTAAAAACTGTGTGAAGCAACACGAAATGTATATGTGTCACGATCAGAAGCAAGTCCAGCAAGTATTAGAGTACAAATTATGAAAGATTCAGATAAACTCATTCATATTAAAGATGAAATCTTGTTAAACATACCTGGTTTACAATGAAGCAGTGTGGCCACTGGTCCAAAAAACAACAAACCAGTTCAAGTCATCTAGAGCAAACACAAACTGTTGTGAAGGCAGTGTGAGAGTGAGTGTGAGAGTGAGAGTGAGGGCCTTTCCAAATTCCCACACTTGCATTCCACTGTAAGTTAAATTAATTAGATATTACATGTAATTTGGAAGTAACAGTGTCATTTTATTGGTGCAAAGATGAGTAGGCTATGTGTATTTTGTAAAACATTTGCAATTGCTTTTTGTCACTTAATTAGAAGCACCACAAATTTAAATTCTGTCTTCTGTTACATAGGGACTACTGACCAGACATTTAGAAGTTTCTTTTGAAATGCAAACTATTGAAAATCAAATAAAGATCTGTAAACACTTGCTTTTTCTACACACACTTGCGGTCTTCACACCTACTTTTACACTTGTGTCAAATACAGGAAATACGTCATGTAAGTAGACAAGAGGTCAAGTGCAAAGACCGCAAGTGTGGGTATTTGGTGAGAGTGAGGGTGTGTTGTCTTGATATTCCCTACGCTGTGGGGAAATGTCTGCACATAAATAATATTATTAGCAGTAAATGTTTTGTAAAAACAAAGATAATAACAGCACCATATAAGAGCATAATTGTTGCTAATTATTTTTTTATTTCAGTTAGTTTTTCAGTAAGTGTTGTTAGTTTCGTTTAGTTTTAGTTTTTAAATTATTTGTTTTGTTTTTATTTTATTTGTTTGTTTTTTGACCAATGTTTTTAGTCTTAGTTTTAGTTCTCTTATTAGAGGTTCTCTCGTATTGCGTAAGTTGCTTACGCTATGGGTAAAGTCTTCTTTTCTCGAGATCTGAAGCCAAAAATTATCCTTAATTTTGTATTTATTGTCAACGCAGTGCGGCAGCCAGCAGACCATAGCAGGCTGTATCAGCGTGCTTATTGGCTGACCTGCGGCAACTGCAGCAGCCTACCGGTGAGCCCCGCGTGACGTCGCGCCCTCTACGCGTCACAGCCCGCCAGAATGGGTGTGGCTTAGCGTATATAAGGACGGGCTCAACAGGCTGATCTCTGATTTTTATGTCTTCAGCAAAGCTCTACGCATCGCTGGATCTGGAGAGCCGCCGCCGTCGAAACAAGCGACCAGCAAGCCCAGGAAGCGTCTGAGGAAGCCGGCCGTCTTCGCCGCCTTCAGCCATCCGTGCCTGCTACGCCATCCGGCGACAATATCCTTTATTGCATACTGCTCTATTGCTTTCTGTGTGTGTGTGTGTGTGTGCTCGCCGCCGCGACACACACGTCCTAAAAGAGCGCGAGGCGTTTTTATAAAAATGCCTCGCAACTTCCATGGCTCTTGTTAGTCCCGCCGAGGCCGGACTACGAGCCCCACGACCGCCACGTTATCTGCGTTCTCCGCCTGGGTCGAGACGTGCTGCGCAAGAAGGAGCGCCGCCTGAAAACGCTCTCCCTCTGTTCGAGCCGCGCAACTGCGCCGCTCACAAGGGATGACAGAAGCGCTCATCGGCAAAAGGAGGACAGAGAGTGGTTTAGTCCCGCCAAGACCGGACTACCCTCCATCTCTCACACATTTCTCAGTCCCCTCTTAAGTTCAGGCGACTGGAAATATCAATATTGCAGTGAATGAGCCTGTTATGATACACGCACGCCTGCAAACGAACGCCGACGCAAAACATGATGACGCCCTCTGGCTACTCGCCTCTTCCCGCGCTCTATTCCTTTGTTGAGCCGCGCAAACCGCGCCTCTCACAGGGGATGTCAGAAGCGGACGGTCACGGGGCTGGCCTTCTTTACGTTACAAGAAAGCTACCCCGCGACGAAAGGAGGAAAGAGAGGCCGGACTAACCTCCATTTCTCACACATTTTTCAGTCCCCTCTTAAGTTCAGGCGACTGGAAATGTCTGTATTGCAGTAAATGAGCCTGTCATAATACATGCACATCTGCAAACGAACGCCGACGCAAAACATGATGACGCATCTTCCCGCTCCCTCTGCCTTTGTTTGAACCCCGCTAACTGCGCCATTCACAAAGAATGTCAGAAGCGGACGGTCACAGGGCTGGCTTCTTTACGTTACAAGCAAGCTACCCCGCCCTCGTTTGCGTGCGTCACTCACCGGCGTAAAGAGGAAAGAGTGTTTTAGTCCCAGGCAGCTGGAAACATCAATATTGCAGTTAGCGAGCCTGTTAGAGTACATGCACGCCTGCAAACAACCGCCTACACAAGTCATGTTGACGCTCTCTGGCTATTCGCCTATCACAATTTTTTTCCCGCACTCTCTCCCTTTGTCTGTGCCACGCAAACTGTGCCGTTCACAAGGGAGGTCAGAGCAGACGGTCACGAGCAATGTTCAGCACCCCGCGTGCCTCACTCACCGGCGAAGGAGGAGAGAGAGTGTTGTTAGTCCCACCGAGGTCGGACCAACCTCCACTTCTCACACATTTCTCAGTCCCCTCTCAAGTTCAGGCGCCTGGAAATATTAATATTGCAATAAACGAGCCTGTTATAACACATGCACGCCTGCAAACAAACGCCGACACAGACATGATGACGCTCTTTATATGCTCACGTTGACCAAAAGCTTATGTGTTTTTCTCCTGTGGCTCAGTGGCAAAACCTTAGGCTTTTGCGCCAGAGACCCGTTTTCGAATCCTGGCTCCGGCGGCAGATAAAAATTATGCTGGCCGCGAACTCGGAGAAGCGAGTCTCACTTTCTCACTTACAGACAGCGAACCCGCCTCTCGCAGCCTCCCGCGAGTATTATGAGCGTCTAAACATATGAGCCTTCAAAGCATTACTCTGTCAGTCCCTTTAGAAAAGCTACTGCAGAAGTGCATTTTGCATCCAACGAGCCGGTAATACAACCTGCTCGCCTGCAAGCAACCGCTGTTTCCACGGCGACCCAGAGAAATCTCATAAGAGTGTAATGTCTGGTTGTCCGGCTCACGCCACGTGTTTTAAGTGTAGAAATTTGTGCACACGTCTGTGTTCACCCCTACACACAAGCACTATAACCCCCCGTGTCTCTCACAGAGCCCACTCTTCTAAAAGCTGGCAAAAGCCGCTCGAGTGTTAGATGTAGGTCATGTGCCCACAACCCTGTGCCCACACCTACCCACTGCCCGCTCTGTTACACGGCCGCTCCCTGTCAGTCACATCACAGATGTATCTCCTGTGCCCGCTCACAAGCGCTCACACATACTGACGAATGTCTCGCCCCCGGCACCGTCCCGGCGCCCCGTTCCTCGCACAATATGTTCCCCGTCCAAAGCTACCGGGACATCACGTGTAAAACGGCCAGCCATCGCTATCCACGAGCCGCCGTATTCGAGCACCGAGAGCGCGCGTGCCGCGCCCGCACCTCCGAATCAGGTTCTCGAGCCCGCGGAATGCGGCAGTCGAAACCTGGAGGCCATTCTGCCCCTAGCCGCACATGCAAAAGCATGGGAAGCTATTCCAGGTGCGTCGGAATGGGTGCTGAGCACAGTAAAGCAGGGCTATGCATTGCAGTCCGATCGCCGTCCCCCGCGCTTCTAGCACGGACCGAGACGAGAGTGAATGGGGAAGTAGCACACCTACTTCGTGCAGAAATAGCGAAACTTCTGTGCAAAGGGGCTATAGAACCGGTACACCCTTCTCTGAACGAGTCAGGTTTTTACAGCCGTTACTTTCTCGTGCCCAAGAAGGACGGAGCTCTCATTTCAGATCTGAGATATTTGAACAAAGCTCTTATGAGAAGACTGTTCAAAACGCTCACAACCAGATAGATCCTCGTGCAGATTCGCCCGGGAGACCAGTTTATTTTCCTCGATCTGAAAGACGCTTACTTTCAGATTCAGATTATACCCCGTCACAGGCCATTCTTGAGATTCGCCTTCAACGGTCAGGTATATCAATACACCGTCCTGCCGTTCGGCCTGTCTTTAGCACCCCGTACATTCACGAAGTGCATGGACACGGCTCTCGCTCCCCTGAGATGTCAGGGCATGCGGATTCTGAACTATTTGGACGATTGGCTGATTCTAGCACAGTTAGAGGAAGAGCTTATTTCTCACAGAACAGTGCTCCTCGGCCACCTGGAAAGCCTGGGTCTCACTGTGGTGGATGTTGGTGAGCCTGGGTCAGGTCAGTTTGTTTCTTTTTATTAAATGGATTTTGTTTATAGCAAAGAATACACAACAACATTAATTTGGTTTAATAAACTTTATTTAAACTTTCGTTTGGAGTTAAGTGCGCACACTCTTTAACGTTTAGTTTGAGTTTATTCTTACCGTTTTTTTTTGTCTGTTTGTTACATCGGAGTCCCGTGAGCCGGTGCACCATCAAAAGGGGTTCGGGTGGAAACATCGGACATATATATATATATGGTTCCGGCCAATGATCGGGCCGCGACCATTCTGGTTTCTGCTCCGGGGGAACTCCAAGGACTATTCGCTTTTCTTTTTGTTGTTTATGTATAAGAAGTACATTTATTAAGTAAAGTTATTTCATAGTATTATTTGAAGTGTTTATGTATATTTGATGTTTTCATATTTGTTTATTGTGTGTAATGGCCATTATATGTCTTTGTATCCCCTTTTTGTGTTAATTGGTGCTGGACACCAATGTATAAAGTGGTTAATTGTTTCTGTGTGAGTGTGTGAGTGAGTGTGTGAGTGTTCTGTGAGAGAACAGGTCCTGTAGACCTTAGACCTCTGTAAATGTTTGAGAGGCAAATGCAGTGACTCATCTTTATTGTATGTTTTTTTTTTTTTTTTTTTTTTTGGTATGTTTGGTTTACCTCAGTTGGGTCAACATTTGCTTTACTTTTGTAACCCCATTCTGTGGAAATAAACCCCTAAACGTTTGCAGTAGCCTGCTGCCTCCGTGTTCCTTTCCTTTACTGGTCTCATCTATCACAATTGGTGGCAGCGGTGGGATGTGCCAGTAGGGGGCAGCGGTGAACGATTTTTTTCCTTCCCTACTTCACTGGTCAAAATGGGACCAAAGAGAGCTGTAAAGAGTGATGAGATGGCGGCTACAGGAGGAGCTGATGCTGAGGATCCACCAGTTTCAGGTGACTCACAGAATGTTACAGTGGAAGAGTTACGGAACATGTTCAGTGCACATATGAAAATGCAGCAAGAGAGAGATAAACGACTTGACCAGGAGACAGCGAGGCAGGAGAATAGATGGAGGGCTCTTCAACATCAGTTCACTCTTCTTCAGGAAGAGGAACATACGAGAACTACACCAACTAATGTTCATCCTGCTGGGCTTCAATATACCCCTTCGAACCAAGGGAGCGAGCAGGCAGATGCTCGGGGCTCACCATCCATTGTTGGTCAAGTTGTAGAACAGCCAAGGGCTATGACAGAGCCACGTCTACAGCCGCTTAATGAAGACGATGATGTGGAGCATTTCCTTACGACTTTTGAGCGGATAGCCGCTGCATGCCGATGGCCGAGGTCTGACTGGGCTGTGAGGTTAGTGCCGTTACTTACTGGCAAAGCTCGTAGTGCTTATGTGAACATGGATATTAATGAATCTCTTGTCTATGATGACGTGAAAGCAGCGGTTTTAAAGAAATATGATATTAATCCTGAGTCCTATCGTTTGAGGTTTCGGTCCACAGATGTAAGAGCTGATGAGACCCCTAAGGAGCTATATGGGCGTCTTAAGGACAATTTTAACAAGTGGATTCAGCCACAGAATCGGAGTAAGGAGGAAGTTGCGGAGGTGATTATCTTGGAGCAACATCTTCGGGTGCTTGCTCCAGAGCTTCAAACATGGGTAAAAGAGCAAAACCCAGAGTCAGCGGCAAAGGCTGCAGAGCTCCCTGATGTGTTTGTTGCAGCATGGAGAAGAGGTCAACCCTGGTCTTACAATCAATGGAAAGCGTTCAAAGACCCCAAAAGACCCAGTAAGAGCTCTGTATCACCCTCGAAGACAAGTATGACGGGAGGTAAGTTTGTGGGTGATAATGGTGGTCTTAGTGGGAAACTGAGTGTTAACACTAAAACTATTGTGTGCTATCAGTGTGGACAGGAGGGGCATACTAAGCCTAGGTGCCCTAATAGACCTTCCACCTAGACCTGATGACCCTACTTGTATAGCAAAGATTTCCTTGCATCATGTGAATGTGTGTTTGAATGGACAGGAAGTAAGTGCAATGGTGGATACTGGAAGTATGCAGACATTAGTCAAAACAGAGTTAGTTCCAGTCCATCTGTGGAACCTAAGATCTCCAGTGGCAATTAAATGTGTTCATGGTGACGAAAGGTACTATCCTACAGCTGATGTTTATGTAAAGGTGCATGGACAATCTTTTCTGTTAGAAGTAGGCCTTTCACCGGAGTTGCCATACCCTATGGTGCTGGGTCAAGATCTGCCTGTTTTGTTTGATCTCCTTCCATTGCAGAGTTGCAATGCAGCTATAACCCGGGCCATGGCCAAGAGTAGTGAGGAGGAGGTAGGATTACTAGGAGCTTTACCTTTTTTTTAAGCAGAACTTGAAGCAGAGCCAGGAAAGACGCGGAAGTCCAGGAGTCAGAGGAAGCATGAAAAGTTCTGACATGCAGTGATGAGTGAAGGGGAACCTGTCCCTGAGAACACACTGGGTTATAAAATACCTCGAGACATAGTACAATTGCAGAAAAATGACAAGGTAGTCGGTCCATTGTACAAGTGGGTGGAGGAGAGATCACTAGCAGGCCAGCCAGAGGTGGAAGGTAGTCAGGGAGTCTTTTGCCTCCGCGATGGGGCCTTGTTTCGTAAACGGAGTCCTGAGCCGCAGTTGGTAGTCCCCAGGGAGGGTAGAGAATTAGTCCTTTCTTTGGGTCATTCGGTACCCTGGGCAGGCCATTTAGGTAGACATAAGACAACAGCACGAATCATGCATCACTTTTATTGGCCAGGTATGAGGAAGGACATCGCCACGTACTGTAAAACTTGTCCACAGTGTCAACAGACTTCTCTACGGGTTCCTCCTAGGGCACCTCTTAAGCCTCTGCCCATTATTGGGGTACCTTTTGATCAGCTAGGTATGGATATTGTTGGGCCATTAGAGAAGACCAAGGCAGGAAACCGTTATATGTTGGTCATTACAGACTACGCCACAAAGTATCCAGAGGTTTTTCCCCTCAAATCCATTAAGGCTAGAGCGGTAGCTTCCTCCCTTATACAACTGTTCTCTAGAGTAGGTTTTCCTAAAAGTATAGTCACAGATCAAGGATCTAACTTTATGTCAGAGCTATTAAAACAAGTGTATAAACTGTTGGGTATAAAGGGAGTAAGAACCACCCCTTATCACCCACAAACTGACGGGTTAACAGACCGCTTCAATCAAACTCTGAAACAAATGCTGCGTAAGTTTGTTGTGGACAAAAGTGACGATTGGGATCAGTGGCTCCCGTATCTGCGTTTTGCCTACAGGGAAGTTCCCCAGGCCTCGACTGGATTTTCCCCGTTTGAATTACTATACGGACGGGAAGTGCGGGGACCGCTGGTACTGCTGAAGGACATGTGAAATGGAGAACAAGACTGTGTAAGTCCCACTCTGATTGTTGACTATGTGGTTCAGATGCATGAGACGCTGGAAGCCATGGGTACATTGGCTCAGGACCATATGGCCGAAGCGCAAAAACTGTTGACTGCCAAATGGCAGGGTCCCTTTGAAGTACTGAGGAAGCTGGGGCCGGTTACATATGAAGTTGCCACTCCGGGTCAGAAACGTTCGAAATGGACATTGCATGTTAGCCTGCTCAAAGAGTGGTTTTCCAGATCAAGGGATGCAGGGGCATTCATGATTCGGAAGGTAGAGGATGAGGAAGAGGTAGAGGCCCAGTATCTACCAGTTTCAGCTCCTTCTAGTCTATCATTGAGTCACCTGTCTCAAAGTCAACAGCTTGAAATTCAGAGGTTGTGTGATCCCCAAGTTTTTCAGAAAAGACCAGGACATACCAATTTAGTTGAGCATGACATTGTGCTCAGAGAAGGAGCTTGCCCAAAACGTATGAGCTATAGAATACCTGAGCGGCTCCTGAAAGCTTTGCGTGTGGAGCTAGATGAAATGTTAGCAATGAAGATTGTAGAACCATCAAACAGTGAATGGTGCAGCCCAGTTGTTTTGGTGCCCAAAAAAGATGGCAGCCTACAGTTTTGCATCGACTTCAGATATCTTAACTCCGTGTCAAAGTTTGATTCTTATCCGGCTCCCAGAATCGAGGACCTCATTGACTGTTTGGGTAAAGCCAATTATTTAACCACTATTGATTTGGCTAAAGGTTATTGGCAGGTTCCATTGAGTGCAAGATCCCGGGAACTGACAGCATTCCGGACCCATTGGGGCCTTTATCATTTCTGTAAGATGCCCTTTGGCCTTCATGGAGCTGCTGCAACCTTCCAACGGCTCATTGATCAGGTACTTTCAGATTTGACTGACTTTACAGCTGCTTACTTAGATGACGTTGTCATTTACAGTTCGACGTGGGAAGAGCACCTGCAACATCTGGAAGTTGTCATTAACCACATTAGATCGGCTGGGCTCACCATTAATCCGTCCAAGGGTTCCATGGCAAAGGCAGAAACTGAGTACTTGGGGTATGTGATCGGACATGGAGTTATTAAACCTCAAGTTCAAAGAATCCAGGCAATAAAGAATTGCCCCGTACCTCAGACGAAGTCTCAGGTAAGATCCTTTCTTGGAATGGCAAATTGGTACAGGAGGTTTGTACCCAACTTTTCTGTGAGAGCGGCTGTCCTTACAGATTTAACTCGGAAAAACTGTCCGAACCAGATTCGGTGGACTGAGGAGGCGGAGCAGGCTTTTCAGGATCTTAAGAATGCTCTGTGTCAGGGGCCGGTCTTATGTTGTCCAGATTTTGATCAACTCTTTATACTGCAAACTGATGCCTCAGATATTGGAGTAGGAGCTGTTCTTCTCCAGGGGACACAAGAAGATCGACACCCTGTAGCCTACATCAGTCGCAATTTGTTCCCCAGGGAGGTTCGATACTCCACTGTGGAGAAGGAATGTTTGGGAGTAAAATGGGCCCTTGATACCCTCAGGTATTATTTGCTTGGACGTGAGTTTGTGCTTGAGACAGACCATAAAGCACTACAATGGATGAACCGTATGAAAGATTCAAACGGCAGAATTACCCGATGGTACCTGTCGATCCAGCCCTATCGATTCTCCATTCAGCATGTCCCAGGTCGAGATAATGTGATGGCTGACTTCCTTTCTCGCCTGCCGGTGTGAAACCAGAAGTGGGGGAGTGTGTGGTGGATGTTGGTGAGCCTGGATCAGGTCAGTTTGTTTCTTTTTATTAAATGGATTTTGTTTATAGCAAAGAATACACAACAACATTAATTTGGTTTAATAAACTTTATTTAAACTTTCGTTTGGAGTTAAGTGCGCACACTCTTTAACGTTTAGTTTGAGTTTATTCTTACCGTTTTTTTTTGTCTGTTTGTTACATCGGAGTCCCGTGAGCCGGTGCACCATCAAAAGGGGTTCGGGTGGAAACATCGGACATATATATATATATGGTTCCGGCCAATGATCGGGCAGCGACCATTCTGGTTTCTGCTCAGGGGGAACTCCAAGGACAATTTCGCTTTTCTTTTTGTTGTTTATGTATAAGAAGTACATTTATTAAGTGAAGTTATTTCATAGTATTATTTGAAGTGTTTATGTATATTTGATGTTTTCATATTTGTTTATTGTGTGTAATGGCCATTATATGTCTTTGTATCCCCCTTTTTGTGTTAATTGGTGCTGGACACCAATGTATAAATTGGTTAATTGTTTCTGTGTGAGTGAGTAGTGTTCTGTGAGAGAACAGGTCCTGTAGACCTTAGACCTCTGTAAATGTTTGAGAGGCAAATGCAGTGACTCATCTTTATTGTATGTTTTTTTTTTTTTTTTTTTTTTTTTTTTTGGTATGTTTGGTTTACCTCAGTTGGGTCAACATTTGCTTTACTTTTGTAACCCCATTCTGTGGAAATAAACCCCTAAACGTTTGCAGTAGCCTGCTGCCTCCGTGTTCCTTTCCTTTACTGGTCTCATCTATCACACTCACGGTCAACTGGACCAAGAGCTCATTACTGCCCAGTCAGTCAGCCTCCTTTCTAGGTTTAGAGCTGGACTCTGTGGCAATGACGGCCCGGCTGTCAGCGCCTGGCCGCGTCTTTCCAGAAGGGCAGCACTGTACCCCCCTGAAAACGTTTCAGAGGATGCTGGGATGTATGGCTTCAGCTGCAGCAGTGCTTCAGCTGGGTCTACTGCGTATGCGCCCGCTGCAACGCTGGTTGATCGCTCGAGTGCCTCACCGAGCCTGGGCGCCCGGCGGCATCCGAATCAGAGTGACTCAGAGCGGCATTTCAGCACTGAAACTCTGGTTAGCAGCCGACTGGTACCAGCGGGGAGTGACAATGGGAGCCATCTCGCACCGCAAAGTTATCTCGATGGACGCCTCCAACTCAGGTTGGGGCGCTCTTTTCGAGGGCAGACCGGTCTTTGGCCTGTGGCCAGACCGGGAGAAATGTCTCCATATAAACTGTTAAGAGATGATAGCGGTCGAGAACGCGCTCAAACGTTTCCTCCCACACATACGGGGCCACCATGTTCTAGTCCGTTCGGACAACATGTCCATGGTATCCTACATGAACCACCAGGGCGGTGTCAGATCCAGGACCCTCTGCAATCAGTCAGAACGCCTTCTCGTGTGGTCCCAGCACTCACTGCGCTCGCTGAGAGCCGCACACGTGCCGGGCTACAAGAATGTCGGCCCAGACAGACTGTCCAGAGACAACATTCCCCCCGGGAGAATGGTCTCTGCACCCTCAGACAGTCCAGTCGCTATGGTGCTTTTTCGGCAAAGCGGAAGTCGACCTTTTTGTGTCGAAAGACAACACTCATTGCCCGAGATTCATCTCGAAGAGCGAGGACGCGCTGGCCCAAACCTGGCCCAGCTACCCGCTGTACGCTTTCCCTCCGATCTCACTGTTACCACAGGTAATCAAAGAGATCAGAGGAATGCGCCACTCAGTGCTTCTCATAGCCCTGCGATGGGAGAACCAGACCTGGTTCCCAGAGCTGGTGAGGCTGTCGCACGTAGCCCCATGGCCGATCCCGGTGAGAAGAGATCTTCTCTCCCAGGCCGGTGGATCGATCTGGCATCCCCATCCAGAGCGCTGGTCTCTGCATGCGTGGATAATCAACGAATACCCGTTGCTTTGCCAAAAGGGGTCGTGAACACGATCACGCAGTCTAGAGCTCCTTCTACGAGAAGACTCTACGCGTCTAAATGGTCAGTGTTTTCTAAATGGTGCGCTGCTAAGAGCCTGGATCCACGCACATGCGGGGTTCCGTGGGTGCTTTCCTTCCTCCAAGAGCTGCTGGACAAGGGCAGGTACCCTTCCACGCTCAAAGTATACGTTGCGGCCATTGCGGTGTTCGCAGAGCCGACGTGCAACCGTGCATTAGGAAGAAACGAGCTCATCTGCTTCCTTAGGGGAGCTAGGAGGATGAACCCCCCGTGGCCCCCCTCGGTTCCTATGTGGGATCTTTCTTTGGTCCTGGAGGCCCTGAAAGAGTTTCCCTTTGAACCGTTAGAAGCCGTGGACCTAAAATACCTCTCGCTCAAAACCGTTTTTCTGATTGCTCTGTCTTCAGTAAAAACGTGTGGGGGATCTACATGCGCTATCAGTTAGCCCCGCATGTCTCGAGTTCGGGCCAAATGACTATAAAGTCATTCCTCAAACCGAGACACGGTTACGTCCCCAAGGCGATTGGCACCCCCTTCAGGGCGCAGATCATCTCCCTATCGGCTCTCTTGTTATGTGCAGACTACTCTCATGTACTACTAGCTCTTCTGGTTGAGCTGCACTGTGGGATGAGATTCTCCATACATAGACCGGCGGAGCCGCTCTGTGTCCCCCTATCTTATGCTTGTGCATTGTGTTGGCCCGCGCTGCTGGCTGCCTATTCGCCTTACAGCTGTGTAAAGGGGTGATGCTCTCTATACATAGACCGGCGGTGCCGCTCTATTTCCTCCCTATAAGGTGCTTATGTACTTGCCCGCGCTGCTGGCCGTCTTTTCTATGTGTTGTACACAGACCGGAGCCCGCTTCAGCCCACGGGTCCACTTCAGAGCCCACGAGTCCACTCCAGAGCCCGCTTCAGCCCACGGTAGAGATGCGCGGATGGGCTATTATTTCATCCGCAACCGATTCACAAAACTCATCATCCGTCCGCCATCCATCCACACCAACGTTTTTGACCAATTTTCAAAACCGCATCCGCCCGCCATCTGCTGATTGGTGTATACATATATTTTTCATTTGATTGGTTCAACCGCCCGCCACCCGTCCGAATTTAATCAAAATATTTTTTTCCGTCACGTCATCCGCCCGATCCGCGGTTTATCCGTGTATAAACCCACGGGTCCACTCCAGAGCCCGCTTCAGCCCACGAATCCACTCCAGAGCCCGCTTTAACCAACGAGTCCACTCCAGAGCCCGCTTCAGCCCACGAGTCCACTCCAGAGCCCGCTTCAGCCCACGGGCCCACTCCAGAGCCCATGAGTCCACTCCAGATCCCGCTTCAACCCACGGGTCCACTCCAGAGCCCATAAGTCCACTCCAGAGCCCGCTTCAACCCACGAGTCCACTCCAGAGTCCACTTCAGCCCACAAGTCCACTCCAGAGCCCGCTTCAACCCAAGGGGTCCACTCCAGAGCTTTTTTTAACATGCTGGTTAAAAAAACATTGAAAATTAAGCAATAATTAATTGACTGTTACAATAAAGACAGCAGGCCCTGTTTTAACGATCTGAAACTCAAGTATCAAGCGCGAAATGCAAGTAACTTTGTGGGCGGGTCTCGACGCAAATCTAAAATGCGTTGGTCTGATGTAGCTACATTATTCATAGGCAGTAGCGTACCGTGTGGTTTTAGTCAGGGCCTTCAGTAACGATCTAACCCCCCCCCCCCCCCCCCAAAAAAAAAATACAATCATGCACTGTATGCACTGCGTAACATCAACGACGAGACAGCTGATCTTCAACCTCAGCGCACACGCACACCACTGTACATTATAAAAGCTGAGCTGAAACATCTCGCGCACGGATGTAAGTTAGTAATACAAATAAATAAAACATCTCCGGTTAACTAGCAGGACATTAATTTTCGTTTGTTGAATAAGATGCATTCTAGCGCTGAAATGTGTTGTTCAAGCTGAGTGCTCGTTGCCGCTGTTATCAGTGGCGCGGATACAGTGTTCTCTTGTGGCTCGCGCACAGTTTTCACTCAGATGCGCGCTTCAATCTATCGCCGTTGCGGAGACTTTCTATTCGTTGAAATCTTACAAAACAAAATGCACACAAACGCCTTGCTTGATATACAACCACTGATGAACATATTCGGTAAAATAAAAATAAAAAACTATACGAGTGTGGTTTCGAACCCAGAACCTCTGACACGCTTGGCTAAAGTTCTACCACTGGACCATCGTCGAACACAAAAGTTGTATAGTTAATAATGGATTTACTCACGTGGAAATTCTCGGTACTAACAAAATTGGTAGATCTAGAATGATAAATGTACCCAAAATGACCCAATGTACTAATGAAATTTATTTCTGGACATCGTAATGTTATTTTTCCTGAAAATTGTTATTGTACACAAACATGTATTGTATCTGCCCACCCATGTCGATGACATCAGCGCGGGCTAGCCGTCGACACATCGCTGGGCCTCTGGGGCGTTCTGTCATACGCATCACAATTTGATTGGCTGATAAAACACGTCAGTCAAAGTTATGATCAATTGGAAAACGGCAGCTTCAACGGAAGGCTAGCTATACTACTAGTGCTGGTCCACGGCGTTTAGATGACATATGTAAAATCCAGCTCAGACTCACAAAAAATAACCATATTCTTTCTGGAAATATAATTGTAACGTACTGATAAACAGTAATTGAATTTAGACATGTTCTCGGACCCTGATTCTAAAGGGGAATAACGTTATCTGCCTTCAGAAAATGACGGTGATTCTGAAAGTGAAAGTATAGCCCTACACCAAGCACAAACGGTGAATCCTTTGCCCAATATAGATGGTCCTTTGCCCAATGTCAGTGGTGGGAACAATGTTTCCCGGGGTCGGAGTGTTCATCGCGAAGTTAGCAGGCGTGTTAGTGTTGTGGGGAACGAGGCGGCCGCGGGAGATTTTTACCGTGCTAGCCATGGTGACCGCGTGCGTCTCCGCAATCGCGGCGAAAGTATTGTGGTGGAGGCTTTGTCTAATGCCACTGGGTACATTAGACGAGGTCGAAGTAGTCATAGGACAGTTAGGGGGCAACGTGGAGGCAGGGTGGGGAGTCACAATGACAGTAGTCCGAGGCTCCGAGCTGTGCACACTCTGTGCGCGCGCGAGGCAGATCTGGTCGCGCCCGCGCTGCTCGTAGCAGGAACAGAGGCGGTGTGACACGGGGCAGAGGGGCTATTATGCATAGTCTATCGCCAAGACCACACCATGAAACACTACAAGAAATGTCACCTGGATGGATAGGGAGTCATTATCTCTACAGCAAAAGCCCTGCAACATAAATTATTTTATTTTTTTTGTCTGCCATTTATTAGTAATGATTTACACTGTTGATTTACTATCTATTTCCCTGACCATTTAGTAGTGTACAGTATGTGTTCTTTTTTGTGTGTTCATGTCCTTGTGATGTGTGCGTCTTTGTCAGCTAAAAAACAAAACAAAAAAAACAACAACAAAAAACACACAAAAAAAATACTAACATTGTCTCTCCTCTTGTCTCGTCATCTCACTCATGATATGTGCCTTGCCGTGGCGAGTGAGCTTTTGAACTAAACAGGTCTTGTCTACTTGTGTTTGTGTGTCATATGAATAATATATATGTGCCCATGGAATCAGAGTGCCAACTGTATGTAGTAAATGGAAAATCTCTACAGCAAAAAGCCAACCGCTACATGCATTCGGTTTGTTTCTACCATTTATTAGTAATGATTTACACAGTTTGTTTACTACTTACTATTTACCTGAGCATTCAGTATTGTGCAATATAGCATACAGAAGGTGAGGGACATTTTGGGGGGAAAGAAGTGCTGCATTTTATCATTTAAACGTGAATTTTCATGAAAATTCTATAATCCAAGATGGCCGCCACCATATGACGTCATAATATGCAAATTAGATGGGAAAATGTAATCCCTACATAAACTTTGGGTCATCCTTAATATTTCTCTAATTTACAGAAAGTCTCTATCTTTTATCACTTTTAAGATATAGCCTTTTGAAATTAAGATGTCAAAATCGAACGTTTTAGAAAAAAACCTCTGGCGCCTAAAGGGTTAATTCACAGTATATTCCTGTAGACTACTTTCTCAAAAACACCAAATATCACCCAGAATGCATTTTTTTCTATGGTATATTGCTGTTTTAATGGGAAACAGCTTGTTACTGTGAAAATTTTGCCGTTTTTTTATACAGCAATTTTTTATAGTTGTTTGCCTTGCCCTTAAAGACCTCAAACTGAAGTTTTGTAACAGTGAAATTTACAGTCTATTTCAGAAAACAAATGGACTAAGAATAGTGAAAACATGTTTTATCTATCTATCTAAATCACTTAATGAGAAACATATCAAGATACTTACACTTTTGTGTGTTTTTTTTGCACCTGCATATACCAAAAAAAAAGGAAAACATTCTCATTTATCTCAAATAATGTATAAAATATTTTATATAATTTAAATTTCTAGCAGGATCCTACCTTCTGTAAATCAGAACAGGGCCGGCGTTCCGCACACGCACATCACGCACTGCGCGTAGGGCACCAAGTGCTTGGGGGGGCACCAAAAAATCTGGGTCGTGAAAAATCATCACAATAGGCTACTAGTATAAATAACAAATAAAATATGTCTAAAGCATGTTAATATACAAAAGCAATACAAAAGTAATATAGGCATAGACCAAATTAGTCAAGAAAAAGGTGAATCTCTGGTGCCCCCCTTCCCCACCTCCCAGTGGTCTGTTCGATTATGCCTCAATCAATGTCAAATTTGGCAGACACCAACCTCAGACATGGCCTCAAAAAGGCACCAAGAGTCGGGGGCGGAAAAAAGTAAAAAGAAGAGACAGCTGGATGATGCTCGCGCGTCGCTTGCAGGTAAGACAATGTTTTAAATAAAAATGTTAGTTTTGTAGCCCTTGCGTGTATGCATGTCCAGGGGCGTCGCTAGTAGTGCAAAAGATCCGGGGCTTTAGCCCTGCATGTTGAGTGTTTTATTTTAACGGGGGTCCGGGGGAAATTTTGAAACTTGGGCTGTTTAAGATGCAGTTAGTTTGTTTGAGAAGGAAAGGAAGGCCAATCGTTGGGGTCCTCATCGTCATATTTGAATGACAAATAAAGCTAATTTTCCCCCTAGGTAGGCTATTACGTTACAGATGTGTGCATAGGCTATTAGTGCAGAACGTTCCCTATTGTAATTTCTTTGCTTCAATACAATGTCTATCTGCCTCTTGGTAAGGTGAACTTTAGAAAAACCCTGCAACTGAACGTGATGTGATTTTGCCAAATTAGACCGCTTAGATTAGTTTTTTCGTTGTTTTTCTATGCTTTTCGGTGACGAATGTTCTATAAACAAGGCCCAGTTCGACCCTGAATTTGCAGATCGTCTGAAACTGAAAGACGGAGTGGTCTCAGCGATACAATATCCCGGTCATGAGTCTGAACTGCAGGCGGTAAAACTGCATCAAATGTCTGTTTTGCTGGCAATCGGCAATCAAAAGTTATCCACGGAAAGTGTGACGATGTATTGTGTGTGTTTCAAATACATTTGTTTAGCTGACCACCATAAGTGTCCATTTTTTTATTTTAAAACCAGTCCGTGCTTGTGACTCTTTAGCTCCGCCCACGCCACGCCTCCAGGAGCTCGACTGTTTTTGGAACGAACCGGTACAGCTGTATCTATCTTTTATAAATCTGATCAAACTAAAGACTCTTTCGGAGATATGAAGGATTCAATACTACTCTATAGGTATTCAAGATTTACATGAGATTGGCAGAAACTGTGTGTGTTATGTACCCTTTAAACTGTCTGAAAACAAAACAGGGTTCACAAACAGTCTAAATATGTTCACCATGGTCCATTTCTGTATATAGCAAAGAGTATACACTCACCTAAAGGATTATTAGGAACACCTGTTCAATTTCTCCTTAATGCAATTATCTAATCAACCAATCACATGGCAGTTGCTTCAATGCATTTAGGGGTGTGGTCCTGGTCAAGACAATCTCCTGAACTCCAAACTGAATGTCAGAATGGGAAAGAAAGGTGATTTAAGCAATTTTGAGCGTGGCATGGTTGTTGGTGCCAGACGGGCCGGTCTGAGTATTTCACAATCTGCTCAGTTACTGGGATTTTCACGAACAACCATTTCTAGGGTTTACAAAGAATGGTGTGAAAAGGGAAAAACATCCAGTATGCGGCAGTCCTGTGGGCGAAGGTCAGAGGAGAATGGGCCGACTGATTCAAGCTGATAGAGGAGCAACTTTGACTGAAATAACCACTCGTTACAACCGAGGTATGCAGCAAAGCATTTGTGAAGCCACAACACGCACAACCTTGAGGCGGATGGGCTATAACAGCAGAAGACCCCACCGGGTACCACTCATCTCCACTACAAATAGGAAAAAGAGGCTACAATTTGCACGAGCTCACCAAAATTGGACAGTTGAAGACTGGAAAAATGTTGCCTCGATTTCTGTTGAGACATTCAGATGGTAGAGTCAGAATTTGGTGTAAACAGAATGAGAACATGGATCCATCATGCCTTGTTACCACTGTGCAGGCTGGTGGTGGTGGTGTAATGGTGTGGGGGATGTTTTCTTGGCACACTTTAGGCCCCTTAGTGCCAATTGGGCATCGTTTAAATGCCACGGCCTACCTGAGCATTGTTTCTGACCATGTTCATCCCTTTATGACCACCATGTACCCATCCTCTGATGGCTACTTCCAGCAGGATAATGCACCATGTCACAAAGCTCGAATCATTTCAAACTGGTTTCTTGAACATGACAATGAGTTCACTGTACTAAAATGGCCCCCACAGTCACCAGATCTCAACCCAATAGAGCATCTTTGGGATGTGGTGGAACGGGAGCTTCGTGCCCTGGATGTGCATCCCACAAATCTCCATCAACTGCAAGATGCTATCCTATCAATATGGGCCAACATTTCTAAAGAATGTTTTCAGCACCTTGTTGAATCAATGCCACATCGAATTAAGGCAGTTCTGAAGGCGAAAGGGGGTCAAACACAGTATTAGTGTGGTGTTCCTAATAATCCTTTAGGTGAGTGTATAAACTATATATAATCGCATCTTAGTAAGACATAAGTCAAAATTTGAACTGCTTTAGAGTTTTTTGTTCTATTTTTACATTTGCATCATTATATATCATTATATAGTAAGCTAAAACCCAATGCTTATGTTTAAAAGTGTAATTCAGCAAATTCTCTCAAAACAATCCTGTCGTCACCAGCGCATAAAGAGTTGTATCCTTCATTTCATTGGAAACGAAGGACGCATTTGGAGGCTGCATCTGAAGGAGCCTTCGAATTGGGACAGCCTTCGTCGCGTTGTGGTGAAGCAATGGCCTTCGAATGCGACCTGTGAAGGATGCAGCCTCTGAATTGGGACACAGCTGAGGTCTTTAGAGTAGGTACTACTAGATACTAGGAAAACTGCAGGTAGGTGAGATTGATTAGGATCTGATCTAAACTCTGCAGGACAGTAGCCCTCCTGGGCAGGTTTTGGGGAACCCTGCTCTACCGCCTCAAGCACACACTGACCTGGGACAGTGATCTGTAGGATTGTGGAGTTCCCTGCACCATGTAGGTTCTGTGCCTCACAAATGTATTCCCCACTATTATTATGGGTCGCAGTAAAGGAAAGCACACGCGAGGCACCCACTTCTTCCACTATACCATCCTTCTTCATGAACCACCTGTGGACCACTGGAGGGTTGGCATTACTTTGGCAGGTAAGGGTTACATTATCACCAAGCCAGACTGAGCCTGTAACAGAGATCTGTGTTTCCTTAGGAGGATCTGTGGGCCAGAAAGAGAAGAAACTGAGTATTTTCATAAAAAGAGAAAAGCTGCAAATTGTGTTGGGTTAAAACCTCACACTCCACATTGAGGATGATGGTCTTGTGGCTGAGCAGGGGTTTGTCCTGTCTGTCTAGCAGATAGATGGAAACACAGTTCACTTTCAGCTCATGATGGTGGATCGATGGGACGAAGTTCAAAATGGCAGAAACATTCTGTGTCCCATCAGCATTCAGCTGTGTCCATTGTGTTATGTTCCCACCAAATGCAGGATCCCATGTTACATTTGGAGAGTTAATGGGGCAAGGCGCTGGAACAGTGCAAGTCAGATTTCCCACCTCACCCTCCCTGAGTCTCGGCACAATCACATACGGCTCAGGCAACGAATCTATCAGGATATGGAGAGGAGAAAGAGTGATGGTAATGGTATTCATTTGCATAGAAACTCTGAGCATTTACAAATAATTACACTTTATTTCAAGATGCCCTTGTTAACGTGTAATTAGGTAATATTACAGTTTTTTTACAGGATACATTTCTCAATTAATTGATAAGATAACAGTACAATTGATAAAGACTTTTGGAAAACCAGAACTCAGACATGTCTGATCTAGTTCGCAGCTAAGAACAGCTAACATACAGTAGGAAGTGTCTGTGTGAATGACCTAAAGAAAACTTTTTGTTTTTCCATATCGTGAAGTATTATACGCCAGCATAAGGCGCCAAGGGAAAGTCTTTAAAGACGCTGATTCATTCAGTAACAAACCAAGGGTAGGGATGGGCAGTATTTAAAATACCCTAGGCCCATTTGAAATACAAAATACTATTTAATGAAATTTGTATTTAAATACATTTAAGTTCAGTATTTTTATAAAGTTAACCTCTTTATTAGGCTACTGATTTCCTGTATCAACTAGTTCATTCACGTGAGCTGGAGCTGCAACCTAGCATAGGCCTATATACAGTACTACACAGAGAGTTAGATATACGGCTGGAGATTTAATTATTTGTGTAATTGTGTATATTTTCATATGCAGATTATTGTTCCCTACTTGAGTTTGAAAATAAAGCTTATTCCATTGAGCACAGGGTGAGAGCATTTTCTGCATTAATAAGGATGTGAGAATGTCATGAGAAGAAATAAAAAAAAGTATAATTATTATTTTTGTCCAGAAAGCTACCCCAGGGGGGGTATTTATACTGAAGTGATTTATTTTGCAATATTTAAAGTCAGTAAAGTGGACAGCATGGATTTACAATGCAGAACAACCCACCCCCACACAAATGCAAAATGAATGGTGAAATTATTAACAGCTTTTTTGGAGCTGTAACAGTTTTTTATATTCTGAATGAAAATCAGCATATTCAAATATTCTTCAAGGTTTTACTCATGCCTTCATTTGTGTGTGTTTGCTCTGGATTATTTTAGACAAATAAAATAAAAAGAAATCACCACTTTCTCATTCATTCCTATGGGGGTCAAATTGACCCGCGAGGGAAGGATTTGGTAGCCTACTATTTTTATTACAACCAATTTTATTGTATTACAATTTTTTTGTGTATTCCAAGTTTAAGTGTGACAAAAGTCCTAAGGTCTTGGACCACTCCGATGAACACTCATTTCATAAAAATGTTAATATTTTGGGTCAAAACGACCCGAGGAGAGGATGAGCTGTTGTCGCAGGGAAAAAAAATGTTTTGCCACGTGTTGATTTCCATCACTGTATGTACAATTTTGGCGCTCCAACACAAACAAAACACAACTATGTGTTTTGGGAGCAAAAATACACAAAATTAGTGGCAATGTTTGACCTAGAATGTAAGTTGCTTATAGCTATACAATGTGCCCCATAAAACTCTGAACATTTTTCAAAGATGTGATGCCACAAACCGCTTAAACTGAAAAGTAATGTCTGATTCTTTCTGGAACATTTGCATGGCCTTACCTGACACATTTATCTGCACAGCTGTAGTTGCAGTCACACTAAAGCCCTCAGATGAAATCCTGAAGAAGTAGCGATCTGAATGCAGGCTGGTGAGATTCATCATGACAGAAGTGCAGTTTTTCTTTTGTAAGTCCCCCACCACCTTTATCAGAGGTTCCTTCTGTCGGTGAGCGTTGGTAAAAGCCTCTGTATCGTAGAGTGACCACAGAGATCCTCGTCTCCAGGTTGCGTTTGGTGAAAGGTCAAGATATTTTTCATTCTCCGTTGAAATTTCAAATCAGGGAATCAAAAGGCAGGAGCCGCTGGTGGCGTTTAGGGTTTTGGGGACAAACGGTTTCATGTCATTACACCAAGCAGCTGGAATACAAATGTGCTATAATGAAATGTAATTTATAGGCTACATGTACGCATTATAGACTATATAGCCTAGATTTATTTGAAAGAAAATAGCACAAGAACACTTTTCAGTCAACGCATTTTACTCAATGAAGCTTGTTAGGTTTCAAAATGAACTTTCTGGTTGTCACAATAGAGCACATGTACACTTTATATACACTCTTAAAAATAAAGGTTTGGCATCTTTGGTTCCATGAACCTTTTTGAAACCTTTAATTTTAGGAGTCTATGATAAACATGCATTAATGAACTAACAATGAGCAATACATTTGTTACAGTATTTATTAATCTTTGTTAAATATGTTAAACTGTATTTTATTAAATACAGTTTTTCATTGTTTGTTCATGTTAGTTCACAGTGCATCAACTAATGTTAACAAATACAACTTTTTATTTTAATAATGTACTAGTAAATATTGAAATTAACAATAGTCAAGATTAATAGTTGTAGAAGTATATCATTGTTAGTCCATGTTAAATGTTAACTAATGAAACCTTATTGAAAGTGTTATTTGTTTGCATTATTTGTTTGCTGATCTAATTAAATTAATTTCAGACATTTTCAAGTATGACATTAGTGTCCAATTTCTTTTTTTTTTCTTTTTTTTTTTGAGGTTGAGGTCATTGTTAGTTCAATTATATTCTTAATGAAAACATAAAAAAGACCAACCTGATAGAAAGGTGCTGAATACAAGAAAATCCACAGCAATCATTCTGAGAATCACCTGATGTGTAGAAATGAAGATTAAATGTAGCATCTTTTTTATAGTCATTTGTCTTGACAGTTGTAACAGTTTACAATTAAATAATTTCTAATTTAAAACACATTTGATAGTTTACCTCAAATAGATTTTCATGAGACTACAGCGACCCAGATAAGAGTGACCTTTACTGTGCACGTTTTTCTCATTTGAATCAGAATACGTTGCAAGCTCTGATCGAGATATTTGATAACGCCTTCAATGCAAAAAGCAGAAGTAAAATGTTTTTCTCATTTATTTCATTTCGTGTTTAAGGTTTCAGCCAGGACTTTGGTGTGCATAAAAATCAAGAGTTCCCAGTTAAAGAAATGAAAACATCAAAAAGAACAAGAAACCAAGAGATGAATGTAAAGAGCAGAATGGGATGAAAAAGAACCTAATACAGAGGAATTTGTTGCATTGTAGCCAAATATGTTATTGTTTCTACTGCAGATTAATAATTCATAAATTCATATTGTTGCAGTGTTGGTGATATGCCAACTGTTTTAATATTTGTGTCTAACCTAATACCATGATCTTGCTCTTGATGTTATAAAATGTTAAGATAGCCTATAGTCTCAGACTAAAATACACGTTTGAGCTGTTTTAACTGAAAGCAACTTGCACTGACATATCCTAAAATATGTCACTGCTATTGTTTTGTCTCAAGATCCACATCAGTAATGTTTTTATCTAAGGCACTTAAATGCCCTAATTGAACTAAGGCCTAATCCTGGCTTAATCCTTGTCTGTGAAACCGGGATTAAAGGCTTTTGAATTATGGCAAAACAAACAAATAAACCCCCTGCTGTGGTCCTTGCGGCATTAGCTCTTTTTTATCACACTTTTTCTTTTTTTATGGTTTGTATTGTGCGTTGATGCAACCAAGAAAATTTGAAGTAAAAAAAAATATGGCAGAAAAAACAGTCCATGCTTTTAACACTTTTAGATGAAAAAAATATTCTTGTTTATTTCAAACCATCTATTATATAATTTTATCTCCTTTAATGTTCCACGGAAGAAATAAAGTCATACTGGTTTGGAATGACGTGGCGAGGATGAGTAAATTAATTTATACATGAATTAAACATATAATTAATGAATGAAACCGTTTTCATTTTTGAGAGTATTAACCTTTTAAGTATAACTTTTTTACTTTGTTGGTGTGAAAATCTAATCACAGAAAACGTACTCGGTTACTAACGTAACCTCGGTTCCCTGAGAGTAAGGGAACGAGTATTGCGTAGCTAATACGCAGTGGGGAAACTTCTTTCCTTGAGAAATATTGAAGCTAATAATTTAAAACACAGCAGAGCATCTAGCTCGCCCATTGGCTGTGCTGCGGCAACTGCACAACCTATGGCCAAGCGCCTCTGATGCACAACCCAATCAAATGACTTGGCACCCAACACGTCAGAGCGTGCCTGCATGGCCTTAGCCTATAAAGGAAGCCCATTCTGGCCATTATAGCAGTTTTAAATCGACTAAAGCGACAAATCCTGACAGATTGCAATAGTGCGGCAGGCTACACAATACTCGTTCCCTTACTCTCTGGGAACCGAGGTTACAATAGTAACCGAGTAAGTTCCCTTTCGAGAACGGTCACTTCGTATTGCATAGCTAATACGCAGTGGGGATGCAATGTAAAACGCCACACCATTAGCAACTGGCTGCAACAACTGGAG
The DNA here is from genome assembly GCF_964197995.2 of Scardinius erythrophthalmus. Lineage (NCBI taxonomy): Eukaryota > Metazoa > Chordata > Actinopteri > Cypriniformes > Leuciscidae > Scardinius > Scardinius erythrophthalmus. Next base: position 43,165,460 of record NC_138228.1, read on the forward strand.
CCTAGGGAGCACCCCGAGGCTCACAGAAACAAGCCATAATAAACCCCAACATAGTGCCAGTAACCAGACCTGAGTCGGGTTTCATGAATAAGGGTCTGGAGCATAAGAGCCAGGCTCGCTCCAACTTAAGTCCCAGAACAATTGTGCTAATTATCATATGAGAGGACTCAAGTCTGCAGGCAAGGAACCTCCATATTATAAAATCTCATAAATGTGGATGGTGAGGATCAGCCGGTCGCCGCACATGTCTTGAATTGGTACACCACTAGACCAAGCCCATGAAGAGGCCATGCCTCTCGTAGAATGGGCTCTAGCGCCTATGGGACAACCTGACCCACAGCCTCATATGCTAGAGAGATGGCGTCCACTATCCATCTAGATAGCCTCTGCTTCGTGACCGGAGCCACTTTGGTGCGGCCACCGAAGCAAACAAAGAGCTGGTCTGACTGCCTAAACGCTCCAAGTAGACCTTTAGAGCCCTGACAGGGCAGAGCAAATTAGCCTCCCCATCATCCTCCGAGGGTGGAAGTACTGATAATGTATGTACATGTTTTTATTTTTGAGATAATAATGTTTATGCATGGTTATTGAAAAAACTAAAAATTTAAGTTTCTGATACAAGGCTACAAAATACATACCAAATATGTGTCCACAAGAATTTTGACTAATGGATGTTGTTGCCTAGAGTTTTTGCTTCAAAATGATCTGAAAATCATCCTGCCTAATCATTCACATAAAACAATACAATGATTTAAACTTTGTAAGACAAATTTGCAATATGCGTGGGGGCGTGAATGATCATGAATAATGCTGTGATTCACACCTGAAAAGACAATGACCATAATGAGCCTTTCATTCAGGTGTATCACTGAGAGTACCACAAGTAAAGAATGTGAGGACTTATTTTGAATGCATGCAAATTGTATAATATCCAAGGTAAACATTTCTAGTAACTATGCAGTTAATTCTCATACTGTATTTTCAGAAAGTTTTGGAATATATCCTCTCCCCAAAAGTGTCACTAATAAAAAACAATAATAAATAATTCAATGAGAAGGTTTTTATTGACCTATTAAGATGTTGCTTACATCTACCTTGTAAATATGTTTTGCTATTTTATTAAACAGTTTTCACATATAAATCAACAACAATTACAATTTGAACAATATTTCAAGTGTAATCTTTTTTTTAAAAAAGTATACATTTTATCATACGTATTTCAAAGTAATGGATTCATTAGTTTGAATATTGGAACTAGGGCTGGGCGATATGGCCAAAAAATCATATCTCGGTATTTTTGGGTTAAATGGCGATATACGATATATATCTCGGTACTTTCTACATTTTTCCATTTGGATAAAGAAAATCTGTATTTATTTAAAGGGGCAGTAAGTAAGAATTACTCCCATCTAGTGGTGAATTTGTATTTTGCAATCAAACTAATTTTGCTCTCCAGCGCCTAGCGTTTTCAAATGCGCGTTGCATCTACGGTAAGCGATATGTAACAAAAAGCTTTGACAGGATGTCTTCTAATAGCACCTCGTCGAGTTTTCCTTCTGGTGAACTGGTTTGTTATTTCAAACAAACTACAACTTGACACAACGAACAAACGAATGTTACAGTTTTGAACAAACAAAACTTACAACCTTGTTTATAGGACCATCTCTACTTTACTCAATAGCTGCTATTCATCAAAGAGCCTGTTTAACTTTTAACTATGTTCTACTGTCTATATCAGTGTTTCCCAACCTTTTTTCAGTCAAGGCACCCTTTGAAATTTAAAAAAAATGTGTGGCACCCTACACTAGTGTTGTCACGATACTACTTTGATACTATACTTTGAAATGTGCTGTTTTTTTTATTTATTTTATTTTTTTTTGATGTGCACAAATAAATGACAGGTAGGCTACCATAAGATTTTCTTCTTCCTGTTCCTTTTTTTTTCTTCGTTCATGCATGTTACAAATGAATGAATGAATTAAACATTTTTAATTTTATATAATATATAATTTTGTTATAATTGCACAAGATAGCTTGTTTTTACTATATTTTATGTAGCCTAATAATTTCACAGTAAATCTCCAAATTAATGTAGAAACATCATAAAGACAGTATATTTCAAATAATTGTTTAATGGCATCTTTTTATGAATGAAGTGTTATTTGATTCTGATGTCACTGCTGCACTGTCACATGTGGATCCCACAAGCGTCCCATTTTCTCACAACTCTTAACGTTCATTTAAGACTTTATTTAACTAATTTAAGACTGCTCTCATGAGGATACTCAAAGCGAAAGCGCGAAAGAGAAGTCGAGTCTGGCGCGCGTCGTGTCAGCATCACAGGACAGCGCATTCTCTTTTGTATTTTCTCGCTTGCATGGTTAGAAGCATTTGCATGAAGAAGAACGTGATTATATAATGTAACGCTAGCCAAAGGATGACAGAAAAAAATGCTGCTTTAATTGCGTTAAATATTTTTAACGTGTTAAATTGAAAAATATTAATCGCACGCGTTGCGTTGACAGCAGCACAACCGATGTGAATACGCGGCAAGACGGACGTTGTGACAATTCGTGTGTATTTGACTGTAAGCGCATCAATGAAAAATAGGCAGCTTTATGTGGACGCACTGGGAATGAGGCACGGGAATAAAATCACATGCAAGCGCAACCTCCGCAATTCAACGCCAAAAACTTATGATTTGCATTTGTATTATAAATTTGTGCGCATTATTTGTTGTTATTAGAGACTTCCGACGATCCGAGATTGATGGTAAAGATTTGTTTTTTTTACACAGTTTCCCGCTGGGAAACGCTGGTCTATATAGGCTAATAAAAAAATAAAAAGCCTGTAATTAAGACCTTAACATTGACTTACCTGTCGATAAGAAAGCAGGCAACTTCAGCGTCTCTTTTGAAAGCTTTCTCCTGCATTAGCTATCCCGACATTATAGCTAATAACCCTTGTTTTTGTAATCTCCGATCACGTTTCCTTTTACGGTCTTATTGTGGAGTTTTTCGACTAAGAGGACTCGTTATCCTTTGACTTAACCGTGCAGTGCAGCCTTTTAAACTTGCCGGGGCAGTGACAAAAGCGCCTCTCACTGCTCTGCTCCGTTTCTGCTGGGTTCAGTCACTTGACGCGGGCTCTGAACGAAAACGCGTTGTGGAAACGCGTTGGCCTAGTACTTTTTGTCCCTCTCTGCTATTATAGTTTTTCAAGATGGCGGAACTACATGGAAGCCTCCGTGGACCTACCCGTCCCATGTATATAAAGATAATAAATTCTTCGTTTACGAGGATAAGTCAGATCATTGGCAGAGGTATTTGGACACCATTGAGGACATATTTATGAATAAAAATATTGATTTTAGATAATAAAATACCTAAAAAGTTACTTATTGTCCCTTTAAAAAACATGCCATTTTCATCCTGCCCAATGATATCCTACAAACAATGTTGATATTGGAGGATATGGAAACAAAAATAGTGAATGTAATGTAGGCTATGCAATATATTATGTGCAAAAAGGTGGTTAAAATCACATTACATTCTAACAAAAATAATGCTTTTGTTTTTAAATTGACTAAAGGCTAAACTAAAAATGAAAATAAAAACAAAAGAACTTAAAACTATTAGCCTGCGTTTGATTACCCCGTTATAATGGTCACTTTCATAAAAATATACTTGTAGGTTTAAAATTCCCCATATGGCATATTTATTGTTTCCAACAACAAATATTTTAGCAATATGTATATTTTAGTCAGAATTATTGCGCTACTATTCTATTGTGCTCCATCTGTTTGGCCCGCATGCGCACGGTGTCGCTCATTCACGGAAGCTTGAATATTATTAGCGGAGATTCAATTGCAGAAGCTCGTCCTCTCCTGACAGTGAAATGGACATATTTGTTTGACTTTCTAACATTTACAGATGGAGAATATACCTGTGAAATGTAAGTTAAGCACTGAGGAAAGCAACACATCTCAAACGCATTAAACAGCGCAATTATTTATCTGTCAGTCAGCAACAGTATCTGTCAGTAAGCATCTGACAGGGCAAGCTGCTTTAAACTTGTTAACTATATCTTACCAGTTATTTTGAAGCCCTTAATATAAGCTTGTGTCATGTTTAGGACAAATTGTACTATGTAGGCTACTTTCACTGCGGCAGCTCACACTGCGTCTTCCGCTGTTTTTCAGATGTGCTCGTATCAAACTACTGTATCGATATAAACGGTATTGCCTCATTCCATATCGTTTCAAAAAAATATATTGATATATCGTACAAACTCGATATACCGCCCAGCCCTAATTGGAACAAACACTATAATAACATCTTAGTTGATAATTCAATATACCTACTTTATTTTTGACAAAACATCACATACTATATATTTAACATATTTCAGATCGTTTTTATATGCGTCCATACTGCATCCTTTTTGTGCTTTATTTGGGTCGCTGTGAAAACAGCATTTGTTTGTATAGACGCGTGCAGTGCAACTGACTACAATATAACAATCTCCAGCCGCCTGAACTGAACAGGGAGTTGCGAGATCTAAACAAACTTTTTTCGAGGGCGGTCCGGCTAGAGCGAGACTAGGACCCTCTCTCTTTCCTCCTGTGGCTAGGAGGGCTTCGGCGGCTCGGGGTCCAACACAACACGAGGTCACGGACCTTGGTGCCAGGGAAGCGCTTAGCTGATCTTGAGCGATGATGGGTATCAGCCGCAGGGCGAGGCTGAGAGACCCGAGGTGCTGGTTTTGCTGGCTGGGGAGGCGGCGTGCTCTTATGGCGGCTTGAAGCAGAGCTGGAGCGCTTAGGCAGGAAGTGCTTCATAGCTTGTGAAGACTTCTACGCTTCTGTGAATCTCTTGGAGAAACCACAGCCGGGCCAAAGAGACCGGTGCTGGAGATAGGTGAATCGAGGAAAGCCGTTTTATCCGCCTCCTTGATGTCTGTGAGCCACAGATGGCGCTAGAGCACAACGAGGTTAGCCATTCCTCTGCCGATCGCTTGGGTGGTAGCCTTAGTAGCGCGAAGCACTAGGTCTGTGGTGCTGCGCAGGTCACGGAACGCCTCAGGGTTCGGGCCAGACTCGTCCATTGCCTGGAGAAGCTTGGCCTGAAACACCTGCAACACTGCCATGGTGTGCAGAGCCGAAGCAGCCTGACCGGAATTCAGCCGTACTCAGATTTCTTGAGTTCTTCGTAGACTTCAGGGAAAAAAAGGTGCTGGCTTGTGACGGGGGGCCTGCTGGCGCCCAGGCAGAAACCATCCATCCAGCCGACTTCTAGGTGGCTCCTCAGGCGAAGCCCATTCGAGAACTTTCTAACATTTACAGATGGAGAATATACCTGTGAAATGTAAGTTAAGCACTGAGGAAAGCAACACATCTCAAACGCATTAAACAGCGCAATTATTTATCTGTCAGTCAGCAACAGTATCTGTCAGTAAGCATCTGACAGGGCAAGCTGCTTTAAACTTGTTAACTATATCTTACCAGTTATTTTGAAGCCCTTAATATAAGCTTGTGTCATGTTTAGGACAAATTGTACTATGTAGGCTACTTTCACTGAGGCAGCTCACACTGCGTCTTCCGCTGTTTTTCAGATGTGCTCGTATCAAACTACTGTATCGATATAAACGGTATTGCCTCATTCCATATCGTTTCAAAAAAATATATCGATATATCGTACAAACTCGATATACCGCCCAGCCCTAATTGGAACAAACACTATAATAACATCTTAGTTGATAATTCAATATACCTACTTTATTTTTGACAAAACATCACATACTATATATTTAACATATTTCAGATCGTTTTTATATGCGTCCATACTGCATCCTTTTTGTGCTTTATTTGGGTCGCTGTGAAAACAGCATTTGTTTGTATAGACGCGTGCAGTGCAACTGACTACAATATAACAATCTCCAGCCGCCTGAACTGAACAGGGAGTTGCGAGATCTAAACAAACTTTTTTCGAGGGCGGTCCGGCTAGAGCGAGACTAGGACCCTCTCTCTTTCCTCCTGTGGCTAGGAGGGCTTCGGCGGCTCGGGGTCCAACACAACACGAGGTCACGGACCTTGGTGCCAGGGAAGCGCTTAGCTGATCTTGAGCGATGATGGGTATCAGCCGCAGGGCGAGGCTGAGAGACCCGAGGTTCTGGTTTCGCTGGCTGGGGAGGCGGCGTGCTCTTATGGCGGCTTGAAGCAGAGCTGGAGCGCTTAGGCAGGAAGTGCTTCATAGCTTGTGAAGACTTCTACGCTTCTGTGAATCTCTTGGAGAAACCACAGCCGGGCCAAAGAGACCGGTGCTGGAGATAGGTGAATCGAGGAAAGCCGTTTTATCCGCCTCCTTGATGTCTGTGAGCCACAGATGGCGCTAGAGCACAAAGAGGTTAGCCATTCCTCTGCCGATCGCTTGGGTGGTAGCCTTAGTAGCGCGAAGCACTAGGTCTGTGGTGCTGCGCAGGTCACGGAACGCCTCAGGGTTCGGGCCAGACTCGTCCATTGCCTGGAGAAGCTTGGCCTGAAACACCTGCAACACTGCCATGGTGTGCAGAGCCGATGCAGCCTGACCGGAATTCAGCCGTACTCAGATTTCTTGAGTTCTTCGTAGACTTCAGGGAAAAAAGGTGCTGGCTTGTGACGGGGGGCCTGCTGGCTCAGGCAGAAACCATCCATCCAGCCGACTTCTAGGTGGCTCCTCAGGCGAAGCCCATTCGAGACCGAGGTCTGAAACGCCCGCAGTGAGGTTACGCAGCATCTCAGCGTCCGAATTAGTCCCGGTAGCAGCAGCGCTAGCAGCAGACTGCGAGAGGGCAGGGTCAACCGAGCCCGACCACTCTTCCTCAGACGCAGCGATGGATAGGCTGTCGTCGCGTTTTTTGTCCGACCCGCCGAAGGAGACGAGACTTGTCACTTGAAGAGGGGGGCGTTGGTCTGCCTGAGTGAACAGGACCCGCGAAGGAGACTGAGATGGAGAAAGCAAGGCACGCAGGGACGTGGCCAGCGTGTGCTCGCTTAGCTCCATGTGCTCGGGCTGCCGTTGGCTGCGGCGCTTCTTCTTCCGCGGCTGAAGTAGTGCCCGGAAAGGGAAGTGCAGGGGAAGCGGTGTCGCCGTCTCGAGCTAGCCGCTTCCGCAGCGTTGAGATGGGCAGGCTCTCGCAGTGAGAGCAGCCCGCGGAAGAGAGTGCAGCTTCGGCGTGGGAGGGTCCCAGGCATCTGGCGCACTCTGCGTGCCCATCTTCCTCGTGTAGGCGTGCTTCGAGTGTTGCAGCGGCAAACACAACAGTGCAATAAAAGGATATATAGCGTTTTCTCGCCGGAAGGCCTCAGGAGTGCAGCGACAGAAGAGGAGCGGCTTCAAGGTGAGTTGAAGGCGCTGTCTGCTGTGTGAATACTTGCTCTAGCTGTTCTGGCTTGTTTCGATGGCGAAGCTTCGGAGGAGGTGAAGGAGATAAAATCTGCTATAATGGCCAGAATGGGCTTCCTTTATAGGCTAAGGCCACGCTCATTTAGGCGCGCTCTGACGTGTTGGGCGCCAAGTCATTTGATTGAGTCACGCGTCAGAGGCGCTTGGCCATAGGTTGTGCAGTTGACACAGCACAGCCAATGGGCGAGCTAGATGCTCTGCTGTGTTCGCTGTGCAGCTGCACTGCTATAGAGCGAATTATTTGCCATAATTAAACAAACAAATCCAGCATTTTGCAAATAAACTAGATCTGCTTCGCAAAGGAAAACTTGTTCGCAAACAAACAGAAAGCAATGTCTAAGTACAAAGGTCAGTTTGAGTAAAATGCAGTGGAGTAACAAATATGTATTGTGTTTTACAAATATAAATAAATGAGCCAAGATAATACTTCACAAATAAATACAAACCATCCTACAAATTGCATGTAACCTTTGAACAAATACCAAATCTAGTGCATACAAATGCATATCTGTCTGTTATGATTGTGTGACTGTAGCTGCCTGGTTTAAGAAAGGTTGAACTCGTTTACTGATGATTCCCACACACTTTATTTGAATGTCCGTCATCACAGATTCGATCACCGTTGGACACCATGACTCGTTGAGAATCAACGTAAAAGCTTGTACAAAAGAAAACAAAATACCAAAAATGAATAAACCTTGAAATAAACATACATCAAAACCAAATAAGATTAAAGACTTAAATATACATAAACAACAAAGCAACAACCAACATTTAATCTTGATACAAAGAAAATAAATCAAAACAAAACATAAAGATAAAGATAAAGATAACAGGAAGTCTACAACCGTACCTTGTTCTCCATTTAAACCAGGAGCTAAATCCTTTTAAACTCCTTGCAAACCGTAAACCTTTGACACCACAACCACGTACGTTTGGGTCTCGTTCCATACTGAAATGTTTGGACCATATGCGCATTATATCCGCTCACGCGGGCGAACATCAAAATAAAAGACCTGTTACCATAACACAAATGAAACCCAATATAAAAAAAAAAAAGATACCATACAAAAATAAATAATAAATCAATTTAAGGACTATATTATTTACATTTCAAAACAGACAATATAACAGTCATTAACAGTGACACTTGGCTCTTTATGAGATCTCTCGCTCGATTTTCTCACAAATGTGTCACAAATGTGTCCAGGCAGATTTTTTTGTGAGAAAATTGAGCTGAGAGATCTCATAAAAAGGCAAGTGTCACACAATCATAACAGACAGATATGCATTTGTGTGCACTTGGTATTTGTTCAAAGGTTACATGCAATTTGTAGGATGGTTTGTATTTATTTGTGAAGTATTATCTTGGCTCATTTATTTATATTTGTAAAACACAATACATATTTGTTACTCTACTGCATTTTCACTCAAACTGACCTTTGTACTTGCACATTGCTTTCTGTTTGTTTGTGAGTCAAATTTTCCTTTGCAAAGCAGATCGAGTTTGTTTGCAAAATGCTGGATTTGTTTGTTTAATTATGGCACATAATTCGCTCCATACACTGTGTTTTAAATTATTAGCTTCAATATTTCTCGTGGAAAGGAGTTTCCACACTGCATATATTAGCTACGCAATACGAAGTGACCGTTCTCGAAAGGGAACAGTAGTTCCCCGATTAGTTTCTCACAACAAACATCTCTAACCAAACCTACACAATTGATTTAGAGTTTGATTTGACAATCTTTCTCTTAAATGTCTTATGCAAAAAGCAGAAGTGAAATATTTATTAAGCTTAATCCCTGCACTAGACCAAAAATACTTTTATGCCATAGAAAATGTTTTATGCCGCTTCAGCCCACGGATCCCCTCCGGAGACCACGAGTCTACTACAGAGCCCACTTCAGCCCACGGGTCCAGTCCAGAGCCCGCTTCAGCCCACAAGTCCAATCCAGAGCCCGCTTCAGCCCACGAGTCCAATCCAGAGCCCGCTTCAGCCCACGGGTCAACTCCAGAGCCCACTTCAGCCCACGAGTCCACTCCAGAGCCTGCTTCAACCCACGAGTCCACTCCAGAGCCCGCTTCAGCCCACGGGTCCACTCCAGAGCCCGCTTCAGCCCACACGTCCACTCCAGAGCCCGCTTCAACCCACGAGTCCACTCCAGAACCCATGAGTCCACTCCAGAGCCCGCTTCAGCCCATGGTTCCACTCCAGAGCCCGCTTCAGCCCACGGATCCCCTCCGGAGCCCACGAGTCCACTACAGAGCCCGCTTCAGCCCACAGGTCCACTCCAGAGCCCGCTTCAGCCCACGGGTCCACTCCAGAGCCCGCTTCAGCCCATGAGTCCACTCCAGAGCCTGCTTCAGCCCACGGGTCCACTCCAGAGCCTGCTTCAGCCCACGAGTCCAATCCAGAGCCCGCTTCAGCCCACGGGTCCACTCCAGAGCCTGCTTCAGCCCACGAGTCCAATCCAGAGCCCGCTTCAGCCCACGGGTCCACTCCAGAGCCCACTTCAGCCCACGAGTCCACTCCAGAGCCCGCTTCAACCCACGAGTCCACTCCAGAGCCCGCTTCAACCCACGAGTCCATTCCAGAAACCACTCCTGCCCCAGAGTTTCCTGTCTGCCCTGTTGCGAACATGGATGTTGTCCTGAGTTTCCTGTCTGCCCTGATGTGAGCACAAAGGTCATTCCTGAACTGCCTGTCTGCCCTGAAATGACCACAGAGGTCAACTTGGAAGACCCTGCAGGTCCCGTTATGACCATGGAGGATGCCCTTGAGCTCCCTGCCTGTTTTGACATGACCTCTTAGGCCAGTCTTAACCTCCCTGTGCTCTATGTTTCAGTTTTGTTGGATCAGCTGTGATGGTCTCCAGTTCCACCAGATTTGCCTTCGTGGTCCTCAACTACACCTTGGTGGTCTTCAGCCCCGCCTGCTCCGCCGTGGTGGTCTACACTCTTGTGGTGGTCTTCTGTTCCGCCGTGGTTGTCATCAGCCCAGCCTGCGCAGCCCTGGCCACTTTCTCTGCCTGCGCAGTCCTGGCCGCCTGTTCAGCCTTGAAAGAAACGAATATGATGATGTCACATGCTTTCTTAAAATTGTCTTTCAGTCTGAATTTTTAGAAAAAAAGCATTCCAGCTGCTGTTAACACAAGATTGTACACTGTAACAGGTACGAGCAGTATTTGAATTTGATCATCCAAAATTCTGTTGTGTTCTGGACAAGTCTGGACAGAAGGAGCTGTTGTTCACATCAAGGGAGTGGAACCAGTTGAAGTGGAAGCCGTTTGCAGAGGCAAGAGATTTGACACAGGGGGAAAAGATGGTCACCCTCAGCTGTGTTGTTCCATCTGTTCTTTCTCTGAATCACCACTTGAGCCCCTTTCACACAGCGGAACGCCTTCTGTGTGAACGCAAACATGACCCGGGATTGATGCCGGCATCGATGCCAGGTTGGGGACCTAGTAACATTGCCGTGTTCAGTCCCGGAACGCGCGCTATATGAACAAAAGCTGTAATAATGCCGTGTCGTAGTGATGACGCTGAAGCCGGGATCGTTCGCCAGCTAGTGAAATGGTACGTTATGTGCAAGTTTATGATCAAATCAGAGAAAAAAAATGCACAAGCGTAGTTTCTCGAGAGAGAAATCGCAGCTCATAAGCAAACTTAAGACACTGCTGAGACATTACAAGTCACATCAATGTCACGTGTCTTTACAGGATTTGTATGGGTTGTGTGTGAACGCACTCTCTGATACTATTGACTCTCTCATAGTATTAAGTATGGTAGCACAGCATAAGCTGCTAGTGTTCAATAATAAATATCTAGTTCTGAAATACATCTCTATGTGCGTGTAGTTTAATAAATGCACTACACGAGAAGGAACACTACATGGTGTCAGAAGAGAGTAGTTTCATGAACTCATGAACCTGCATTAGACAGCACTGGGACATGATGAGAAACTCGGCGCATTGTGATGAAGTGAGTCTGCTGAGTGAAAAATAAACATGGATCAGTCTGGAAATACGGGCGAAAACTGGAGGAGATGGATACAGCAAAAACACAGATTCAAGCAATGGGAGAGCAGAATAAAACTGTCCACGCCATTAAAAAGAATACAAAAGATACTAAACCGAACAAGAGATTAGAGCCCGACCGATATGGATTTTTGGGCGCCGATGCTGATACCGATAAAAAAAAGCCAGATACCGATATATCGGCCGATATTATTTATGTGTATATTATAATACAGTAGCAATATTATTTATGTGTATTATAGTACAGTAAGTTTGGACACACTTTACAATTGGTGTGTACAAACTTTTGATGGGTACTAGAGCCCGACTGATAAAGGATTTTGAAGGCTGATACCGGTACAAATATTTGTTGGTTTTAAAATCCGATATTCCGATATATCGGACGATATTTTTTATTTTTTTTCAGAAACAAAACATTAACAAATTTCCATAACATTAGTTATTTGTAGTTATTTATGAGTTTTAACTAAAATAATATGATAATGCATTTTAAAAAGAAACTAGTTTCTTTTATTGTCACAACAGAACAGAGGAACATCAAAATATATTAAAGTTCTGATAAATAAAATGTATAAAAATACAAACTTAAGATTTTTTTTTAAGACTAAACGTTTAGTCCTTTGAACAAAAACAACAATTTCACATTCAAATTGACAACAAATTCAAATTGTCATAATTTACTCTCTCAAGTTGTTTTTTTCTTCTGTTGAAAATAAGTTATTTGGATGAATGTGGGTAACCAAACAGTTGATGTACCCCAATGACTTCCATAGTATATTTTTCTCCTTTGGAAGTCAATGGGGACCAGCTACTGTTTGGTTACCCACATTCTTCAAACTATTAATATTAGAAAAATATTAGAAGGAAATTAATACAGTTGGAACAACATTAGAGTGCCTGTAAATAATGAGATCATTTTTATTATTGGGTGAGCTATCCCTTTAAGGACAAGCGGCAATGTGTTTACAATTGCTACTGTCTCTTCAAGAGCTGAGCACGAGACGTCTAATGTACACGCATTTGACAAGCAGATTTTCTCTCAATTTTGCCTTCACTTTAGACAACCGACATTGTTTATGTAAATCTTGTGTGTATTTAACAGTATTAGCACAATAATACTCGAAAGATAACTTAGTCCAGTATCCAGGCGCTGGTAGAAAGGCTTTTAGTGCATGTGAGCTTCACATGTACGCGCTGAGAAACGCACACGTTAGAACAGCGCATCAGCATTTAAAATTAAATGTTTAACCGACAAAGCATTAAAGCACATGCACATTATGAACTTTTGTGAACTGCAGTGTTAACATTTTATGTGAATATAGCCTACGTCGCGTTGTTCCGCTTCACTCTCGGCTTATTTAACCGCAGCAAAACTGGACATGAGTCACGAATTTTGTCATCCTTATTTGAGTTAAGAGAACTGATAGGGATGTTCTTTTAATTGTTATTCAAGCAATGTATGTCTCGTGAGTCGTTACCAACTCACCATGAACACACTTCACCGATGATCTCACTCGCGGTTCTCTCTGCCCGACTCTGGCTGGATCAGCAGGTTGCTGAATGTGTGGCGCGTTATACACGAGTGTTGCCAACAGGGACGGTGTAGAGTGCCCTCTGGTGGACAAACTATACAACGCCAACACTCATAACATGGTTGAAGGGTGTTTCGTCCGTTTTTATTTTATTTTTGAAATATTCATTTATCGGCCGTTATAAATGCCGATACCGATAGTTTTGAAAATGCCTAATATCGGCCGATAATATCGCCCTGCCGATATATCGGTAGGGCTCTACAAGAGATATGAAAGAGTTGTCATCTCAACTGCAAAAGTAAGTGTGAACTCGTTCATCTGCAAAAAGTGTGGAAAATCCCACCTTCCACGTCAGTGTCCAGCCTTTGGAGCTACATATCATGCCTGTGGAAAACGTAATCACTTTGCCTCAGTGTGCATGTTTGAAAAAAAAAGACTCAACACAACAGAAATGTCACTGTTGATTCATTATTCATTGGGACAGTGGAACTAAAAGAGGCCCCCAGCTCTGCACAAAAAGCATGGTACACAGACGTAGATATTGAAAATGTGACAGTGAAGTTTAAATTGGACTCAGGGGCTGAAGCCAATATTTTACCTCTTGACATTTATCAATCTCTGCATGAAACAGCGTTGTTGCAACCGACGTCGACTATGCTGGTGGCGTATGGTGGAACAAAATTAAGGCCAGAAGATCTGGCCAAGCTGCAGTGCGTCACTCCCAAAGTGCAAGTTTGCTTTCCCTTTTACATCATCAGACACAATAATTGGTAAGGACGCATGTGAACGGATGCAACTGCTGAAAAGAGTTGAGACTGTTGTAATCAAGCATCCTACCTCCAAAGAGGAGCTGATAGCACAACACACTGCAGTTTTTGAAGGACTCTGTCAGTTTCCGGGTGAACATCATATACATGTCGATCTGAAAGCAGTCCCGGCCATACATGGCTGTAGAAAATTTCTCTTAGCAGTGCTGGGCAAACTGAAGGATACACTGGATCAGCTGTTGCAAGCAGATGTTATAGCGCCAGTCACCCAGCCCACTCCATGGGTTAACAGCCTTGTCATCACTGAAAAAAATAATGGGTCATTACGAGTATGCCTGGATCCTCGTGACCTTAATAAAGCTGTTCTTCGTCAACACTTCTCTATCCCAACAACCAAAGATGTACTATGCAGGCTTGCTGGAAAGAAAATTTTCTCCATCTTCGATGAAAAGGATGGCTATTGGCAAGTCAAACTTGACACAGGCTCCTCCCTGCTATGCACATTCAACACACCGTGGGGTAGTCTGCCATTTGGTGTCAAATCTGCAATAACGAAGTGTTCGTTGACAGAGAAGGTGTACATATCGTAGCTGATGACATGATTGTCCCCGCTGCTACAGAACAAGAACATGATGTCATTGTTGCTAAAATTATGGAGAGAGTGTGATGTGAAATTCAACCCTGACAAGATTCAGTACAAGGTGAACAATGTTCATTTCATGGGACATGTGATAACTCCACAGGGTGTGAGAGCAGATGATGGCAAGATACAGGCAACAGTGAGCATGCCAACACCCACAGACAGACAATCACTACAGCGTCTTTTGGGCATGATCAGATATCTCGCCCCGTTTATCCCAGGTGAGGCATCACTTACAGTGCCTCTCAGACAGCTGCTGAGAAAAGACATGGCATTCCAGTGGCAACCTGAAGATGACATGACATTGTCTGCACTCAAAACGGCACTGACCAACACACCAGTTCTCAGGTACTATGACCCCAACACAACGCTCACCATACAAACAGACACATCCAAAGATGGCTTAGGATCATGTCTGCTGCAGTAGGGGCAACCAATAGCATATGCGTTAAGGGCTTTAACAGATACAGAAAAGAACTATGCCCAGATTGAGAAGGAGCTATTGGCGATTATTTTCTCGACCAAAAAGTTCCATCAGTATGTATATGGACGCAGTGTGAATGTCCAGTCGGACCATAAGCCATTGGAGGCTATCTTCAAGAAGCCACTGAGCAAAGCACCAGCGAGACTCCAATGTATGCTCTTACAGCTAAAGAGATATGACCTCATTGTCCAGTACACGCCAGGGAAGGACAAATTGGGTTAAGGGTTAATTGCTGATGCATTGTCACACGCCGTTGCTGAAGGTCACCACTCAAGTACAGATGACCTCAGTGATGAAAGAGTTGTATATGCACTTGAAGCAACACAGGCTCTCAGTGAAGGCATGCTAAAGCAGCTTACAGACGCTACTGCAAGAGACAGTACTCTCCAGCTGCTTGTGAAAATGCAAAAGACAGGATGGCCGACGCATAGAAAGCAACTCGATCTTTCAATTCAACAGTACTGGCCTGTTAGCTGTGCAAGATGGTATATTAATGGTATCTGACAGGATCCTGATTCCTGAGACAATGAGATCAGAGATGCTTAAGACACTACATATCCCACATCAGGGAATGCAACGCATGAAAGCACATGCCAGAAAGTTCATGTATTGGCCTGGTATGACCAAACATATAGAACAGATGGTCGAAACATGTCCAACGTGTCAACAATTTCATCCCAGGAACCAGAAAGAGCCACTCATCTCTCATGAAGTACCAGAGCTTCCCTGGTTAAAAGTTGCAGCTGACATCTTCGAAATCAGAGGTCAGACGTTTCTTCTGATTGTTGATTATATGTCAAAGTTTCCTGAGGTGATGAATATCAAAGACAAAACTGCACCCACAGTCATAGCAAAGATGAAAGCAGTGTATGTCAGGCATGGCATTCCTAAAGAGCTAGCGTGTGACCACGTACCATTCGCAAGCTACGAAATGAAGAAATTCGCAGCTGAATGGGGCATCAAACTGACACACTCAAGTCCAGCCTACCCTCAGTCAAATGGGTTGGCAGAGAGAACTATCAAAACTGTCAAAAGCGCCCTGAAAAAAGCGGAACAATCAGGGACGGACCATCACCTTGCTTTGCTTTCGATAAGGAATACTCCTGTCACTGGGACGTCTTATTCACCAGCGCAAGTTCTGATGGGAACAGTGGGGATTTCTTTAAGACTGCAAGGGAAGCTCGGCTTCCCTTATGATGTAAAAAAATTAATGGTCAAATATGTACTATTGTGTTAACGTTTTATTGACTAAAAATGCGTTAGAAAACATTCATCTCAAAGACGAGTTCTTTCAGAATCAGTTTCATAGAGCAGGTCGGCTGACTCGATTTCCTTCTCATACATTCCCGTAGCGTCACAGTGCATTTCCCTGTTGAAGCCCAGCGTCCATTGACTTCAATGGGGCTGCTTTGAACAGTTTTTTTCAGTGCTTCTAAACTAGACGGTCATTGGATAAATGCTGCGATTATGTCCCACCCACGGACGCTCAGCGTCTCTGGGGGTGAATGAGGAGTGGGCTGGCCTGGACTCCGGGCTTCTGCATGATGATTGGAGGGTCTGTCGAAAGGCTGCGTCTCCTTTTGATTGACAGCGATTTCATACAATAAAAAGTCGCTGATTCTGAAGCTATTCGAGCTCAGTCCCATCGCGGGTTTCGCAAGTATAGTCGAAAGACAAACTGCTGAAACCTATTTCTTGGTATTTGCTTGTTGAAATTGCTAGCCAATTTTCATAATACATTTCACAAGAATAGGACAGAGGCCGCACTATGCATAAACGTTTTTTATTCGTTGCACAAACGCGTTTCGGCGTGTGCCTTCTTCAGTGTGCAATCAAACAGACATTGTGACCAATCTTATATGCCCCCACCAATGACACACCCATAAACTCGTAAGCCAATGAATTCAAAGTATGCTACACACATATCAACAAAAGACAATTAATTAAAGACAATAATTCTAGGCTGCATACAAAATGACTTACAATACACAGATGTTTCATAGACAAGAATAAACCCAGTTTTACAATTATAAAAAACAAGAATCATCTCAGTTTTATATTTATAAAAAACAACTCAGTGACAACTCTTCATTCAACCCATTGGGAATACATGTGTTTAGATTAAAAATATACCAGGCTTCTCGCTGCAAGAGGCGGTTCTCACGGTCTCCCCCTCTTGGAGCTCGATTAACCACCTCTAAGCCCATGAACTTGAGCATACTGACGTCATGTCCCACTAGATTAAAGTGCCTTGCGACTGATGATTTCTCATCATTCCTTCTGATCGCACATTTATGCTCAAAAATTCGTGTCTTGAGTTGTCTCATGGTCTTCCCCACATAGAACAAGCCACAGGGGCATGTCAGTAAATACACAATAAAAGTAGATACGCATGTGATTCTACCTCTTACTTTGTATACCCTACCTGTTTTCGGATGTATAAAATGATTTTCCGTGAGCATAAAGTTACATGCTACACAGTTCAAACACTTAAAATTACCTTGTGGAATTTTAGAAAGAAAATGCGTTTGTGTTGGTGCAGGGAGGTGTGAACGTACTAAACGGTCTCTAAGACTAGGTGCTCGTTTAAAACAACTACGTGGCGGGTCTTGGAAAGTTTGCCCTAAAACCGGGTCACTTTTCAGAATGTGCCAGTGGCGATGCACAATGTTCTGCAACCTATTAGAAATCTGTCCATAAGTTGATACAAATGTAACGGTGTTGTTCGAGTTGTTGTGATAGATGCGTTTGGACAATAAATCAGCACGTTGTGTACTGCGCGCGCGCTCTAAGCAGTCACGTACCAAGTGATGCGTATAACCACGGTCAAGAAATCTTTGACAAAGTTCTCCCGCTTGTCGCTCAAATGTTTCCTCATTATGACAGATACGGCGCACACGCAATAGTTGACTATAAGGTAGGCTACGTTTGAGAGAGGGTGGATGGAAACTCTGGTAATGTAAAAATGAGTTACGATCCGTCTCTTTTCTATAGATTTCCGTATGCAACGCGTTATCTGCCTTCCTCACTAAAACATCCAAAAACGGCAGGGCATTGTCATCATGTGTCAACGTGAATTTTATAGAGAGTAGTCAGTATTTACATAATTATGAAAGACAGTTAATTCTTCTTTTGGACCAGACCACACAAAAAATATGTCATCAATGTATCTGTGCCACACTTTCAAATGTTGTTTAAAAGGATTATGGTTGTCAATAAAATCATGTTCAAATTTACCCATAAATAGATTGGCATAATTAGGTGCCATGGGTGAACCCATGGCAGTACCTTGGGTTTGTAGAAAAAAGCTGTTTTGAAACATGAAATAATTTTTAGTTAAAACTTCACTAGCCAATGACAAGATGAACTCAGTATGTGGCACTTGGTTAATCGATAAGTAATATCCTAAGGCCGCTAAACCTGCATCATGTGGGATGTTGGTATATAAACTGGTTACATCCATAGAGCACAAGATATCAGTTTCATTCACTTCTCCAATACAAGACAGTTTTACCAAAAAATCAGTGGTGTCTTTTAAAAAAGATGGCAAGTTATGTACTAAATCCTTTATATGATAATTAACGAATTTTGACAAAGGCTCGGTCATAGATTGATTCCCAGACACAATCGGGCGGCCAGGCGGATTATCCAACCTTTTATGAATTTTAGGCAAAGTATAAAACACAGGTCTTAACGGATTATTCTGCAGCAAATATTTATATTCTCTTTCATCAATAATTGCGTCAGACAAGGCTCTCTTCAATGTGGATTTAATGTCTTAACCAAATTTAATTGTGGGATCACCGTTTAAACGCACATAAAAGTTAGTGTCACCAAGCTGTCTCTCAATTTCTTGTACATAAGTGTCCCTATCCTGAATGACAATGGATCCTCCTTTATCCGCAGATTTAATTACAATTTCAGTATCAGACATTAATTCGTGCAATGCTTCTTTCTCAGAGTTCATAAGATTGTGTCTAATAGAGTAGTCACCCGGCTTAAGACAGGAAAAAACGTCTTGTTCCACCAGTCGACAAAAAGTTTCAACTGAAGAGTTGTTCATGGGAGGAATAAAGGTGCTCTTGGGTTTAAACACAATCTTTTTAACGGCGGGAGAGGATTCCTCGGGTAGAGTAGTGATTTGTTGGCTATATTGTCTTACAGTTCCTTTTGAGTAGAAAGCCTTCAGCCTAATCGATCGAAAGAACTTAAACATTTCTATTTTAGTCATAAAAGGATCATTCCCCTTAACGGGTACAAATGAAAGACCTTTAGATAAAACAGAAAGTTGGTCTTGACTTAGCTGTTTAGTTGAGATGTTGATGACACTGTCTTTTAGCTCTGTCCTCTTATGCTTCTTCCTCCCCCTCCGCGTTTTCCGGTGCCGCCCTGGTACGTTCGGGGAGGTGCTGGATTGGGTCTGGTGTCGGAGCGTAAAAAACGCCTGGTTGTAGATGAATCAGTGTCAGTGCTCCAGTCTCCAGATGAGGCGCTACTCACAGTGTTCCGTTGTCTTTGTCTTTGCTTCGGCCTCCCTCCAAGGCCATGGTTCTCTCGCAACCAGGGGTAAACATTGTTGTTTCGATAGTCCATAGTGTCTCTACGGTATTTCTCCATTTTTTTCAGTTGCGTCTCTGTTTTGTATGTACTTATCTGTGCGTCACACTTCTGTAGGAGTTCTTTTAGTTGCGCAGAGGAGAATTTCGTCTTAAGCTGTGTCTCTAGGTCAGAGATTTCTTGTTTGATTGTAGACAGTTTCTTGTTTTGATTGTCAACAATTAATAGCATCAGATCAAGAGAACACTTGTTGAGAATATCGCACCATCTCTTGCAAAACTCCGGGTCATCCCGGCCCAAAGTAGGTTCTTTCATGATACGTAATCCTCTGGGTATACGCTTGTTCCTCCAGTATTGAGAGAGTACACTTCCATGAAGCAAAGCTCTTGTTTCTTTCTTGTGTAAATCCTCCAGTTGATTGTATTGTGTTTCCCAATTATCAGCCGATGTTTCAATCGTAAGTATGGGAAAAAGAATTTGCTCAGAGTCTTGTTCGGTGTAGGCAAAAGTGCTGGCTCTCACATTAGTGAGGCGCTCCACTTCTTCATAAGACATGGTTAGAGGAGCTCCGCTCAATAGAATAACTGATTAATGAGGATAGGAGCAGGCTTCACTCAATTTTGATAATACCCTTTTTAGAGTGCTGGCCTAAAAGTATAATACATAAGAATAGGACAGAGGCCGCACTATGCATAAACGTTTTTTATTCGTTGCACAAACGCGTTTCGGCGTGTGCCTTCTTCAGGTACTGCCATGGGTTCACCCATGGTACCTAATTATGCCAATCTATTTATGGGTAAATTTGAA
Organism: Scardinius erythrophthalmus; assembly: GCF_964197995.2. Taxonomy (NCBI): domain Eukaryota; kingdom Metazoa; phylum Chordata; class Actinopteri; order Cypriniformes; family Leuciscidae; genus Scardinius; species Scardinius erythrophthalmus. Next base: position 43,185,727 of record NC_138228.1, read on the forward strand.
CATGATTTTATTGACAACCATAATCCTTTTAAACAACAATTGAAAGTGTGGCACAGATACATTGATGACATATTTTTTGTGTGGTCTGGTCCAAAAGAAGAATTAACTGTCTTTCATAATTATGTAAATACTAGACTACTCTCTATAAAATTCACGTTGACACATGATGACAATGCCCTGCCGTTTTTGGATGTTTTAGTGAGGAAGGCAGATAACGCGTTGCATACGGAAATCTATAGAAAAGAGACGGATCGTAACTCATTTTTACATTACCAGAGTTTCCATCCACCCTCTCTCAAACGTAGCCTACCTTATAGTCAACTATTGCGTGTGCGCCGTATCTGTCATAATGAGGAAACATTTGAGCGACAAGCGGGAGAACTTTGTCAAAGATTTCTTGACCGTGGTTATACGCATCACTTGGTACGTGACAGCTTAGAGCGCGCGCGCAGTACACAAGGTGCTGATTTATTGTCCAAACGCATCTATCACAACAACTCGAACAACACCGTTACATTTGTATCAACTTATGGACAGATTTCTAATAGGTTGCAGAACATTGTGCATCGCCACTGGCACATTCTGAAAAGTGACCCGGTTATAGGGCAAACTTTCCAAGACCCGCCACGTAGTTGTTTTAAACGAGCACCTAGTCTTAGAGACCGTTTAGTACGTTCACACCTCCCTGCACCAACACAAACGCATTTTCTTTCTAAAATTCCACAAGGTAATTTTAAGTGTTTGAACTGTGTAGCATGTAACTTTATGCTCACGGAAAATCATTTTATACATCCGAAAACAGGTAGGGTATACAAAGTAAGAGGTAGAATCACATGCGTATCTACTTTTATTGTGTATTTACTGACATGCCCCTGTGGCTTGTTCTATGTGGGGAAGACCATGAGACAACTCAAGACACGAATTTTTGAGCATAAATGTGCGATCAGAAGGAATGATGAGAAATCATCAGTCGCAAGGCACTTTAATCTAGTGGGATATGACGTCAGTATGCTCAAGTTCATGGGCTTAGAAGTGGTTAATCGAGCTCCAAGAGGGGGAGACCGTGAGAACCGCCTCTTGCAGCGAGAAGCCTGGTATATTTTTAATCTAAACACATGTATTCCTAATGGGTTGAATGAAGAGTTGTCACTGAGTTGTTTTTTATAAATATAAAACTGAGATGATTCTTGTTTTTTATAATTGTAAAACTGGGTTTATTCTTGTCTATGAAACATCTGTGTATTGTAAGTCATTTTGTATGCAGCCTAGAATTATTGTCTTTAATTAATTGTCTTTTGTTGATATGTGTGTAGCATACTTTGAATTCATTGGCTTACGAGTTTATGGGTGTGTCATTGGTGGGGGCATATAAGATTGGTCACAATGTCTGTTTGATTGCACACTGAAGAAGGCACACGCCGAAACGCGTTTGTGCAACGAATAAAAAACGTTTATGCATAGTGCGGCCTCTGTCCTATTCTTATGTATTATACTTTTAGGCCAGCACTCTAAAAAGGGTATTATCAAAATTGAGTGAAGCCTGCTCCTATCCTCATTAATCAGTTATTCTATTGAGCGGAGCTCCTCTAACCATGTCTTATGAAGAAGTGGAGCGCCTCACTAATGTGAGAGCCAGCACTTTTGCCTACACCGAACAAGACTCTGAGCAAATTCTTTTTCCCATACTTACGATTGAAACATCGGCTGATAATTGGGAAACACAATACAATCAACTGGAGGATTTACACAAGAAAGAAACAAGAGCTTTGCTTCATGGAAGTGTACTCTCTCAATACTGGAGGAACAAGCGTATAGCCAGAGGATTACGTATCATGAAAGAACCTACTTTGGGCCGGGATGACCCGGAGTTTTGCAAGAGATGGTGCGATATTCTCAACAAGTGTTCTCTTGATCTGATGCTATTAATTGTTGACAATCAAAACAAGAAACTGTCTACAATCAAACAAGAAATCTCTGACCTAGAGACACAGCTTAAGACGAAATTCTCCTCTGCGCAACTAAAAGAACTCCTACAGAAGTGTGACGCACAGATAAGTACATACAAAACAGAGACGCAACTGAAAAAAATGGAGAAATACCGTAGAGACACTATGGACTATCGAAACAACAATGTTTACCCCTGGTTGCGAGAGAACCATGGCCTTGGAGGGAGGCCGAAGCAAAGACAAAGACAACGGAACACTGTGAGTAGCGCCTCATCTGGAGACTGGAGCACTGACACTGATTCATCTACAACCAGGCGTTTTTTACGCTCCGACACCAGACCCAATCCAGCACCTCCCCGAACGTACCAGGGCGGCACCGGAAAACGCGGAGGGGGAGGAAGAAGCATAAGAGGACAGAGCTAAAAGACAGTGTCATCAACATCTCAACTAAACAGCTAAGTCAAGACCAACTTTCTGTTTTATCTAAAGGTCTTTCATTTGTACCCGTTAAGGGGAATGATCCTTTTATGACTAAAATAGAAATGTTTAAGTTCTTTCGATCGATTAGGCTGAAGGCTTTCTACTCAAAAGGAACTGTAAGACAATATAGCCAACAAATCACTACTCTACCCGAGGAATCCTCTCCCGCCGTTAAAAAGATTGTGTTTAAACCCAAGAGCACCTTTATTCCTCCCATGAACAACTCTTCAGTTGAAACTTTTTGTCGACTGGTGGAACAAGACGTTTTTTCCTGTCTTAAGCCGGGTGACTACTCTATTAGACACAATCTTATGAACTCTGAGAAAGAAGCATTGCACGAATTAATGTCTGATACTGAAATTGTAATTAAATCTGCGGATAAAGGAGGATCCATTGTCATTCAGGATAGGGACACTTATGTACAAGAAATTGAGAGACAGCTTGGTGACACTAACTTTTATGTGCGTTTAAACGGTGATCCCACAATTAAATTTGGTTAAGACATTAAATCCACATTGAAGAGAGCCTTGTCTGACGCAATTATTGATGAAAGAGAATATAAATATTTGCTGCAGAATAATCCGTTAAGACCTGTGTTTTATACTTTGCCTAAAATTCATAAAAGGTTGGATAATCCGCCTGGCCGCCCGATTGTGTCTGGGAATCAATCTATGACCGAGCCTTTGTCAAAATTCGTTAATTATCATATAAAGGATTTAGTACATAACTTGCCATCTTTTTTAAAAGACACCACTGATTTTTTGGTAAAACTGTCTTGTATTGGAGAAGTGAATGAAACTGATATCTTGTGCTCTATGGATGTAACCAGTTTATATACCAACATCCCACATGATGCAGGTTTAGCGGCCTTAGGATATTACTTATCGATTAACCAAGTGCCACATACTGAGTTCATCTTGTCATTGGCTAGTGAAGTTTTAACTAAAAATTATTTCATGTTTCAAAACAGCTTTTTTCTACAAACCCAAGGTACTGCCATGGGTTCACCCATGGCACCTAATTATGCCAATCTATTTATGGGTAAATTTGAACATGATTTTATTGACAACCATAATCCTTTTAAACAACATTTGAAAGTGTGGCACAGATACATTGATGACATATTTTTTGTGTGGTCTGGTCCAAAAGAAGAATTAACTGTCTTTCATAATTATGTAAATACTGACTACTCTCTATAAAATTCACGTTGACACATGATGACAATGCCCTGCCGTTTTTGGATGTTTTAGTGAGGAAGGCAGATAACGCGTTGCATACGGAAATCTATAGAAAAGAGACGGATCGTAACTCATTTTTACATTACCAGAGTTTCCATCCACCCTCTCTCAAACGTAGCCTACCTTATAGTCAACTATTGCGTGTGCGCCGTATCTGTCATAATGAGGAAACATTTGAGCGACAAGCGGGAGAACTTTGTCAAAGATTTCTTGACCGTGGTTATACGCATCACTTGGTACGTGACTGCTTAGAGCGCGCGCGCAGTACACAACGTGCTGATTTATTGTCCAAACGCATCTATCACAACAACTCGAACAACACCGTTACATTTGTATCAACTTATGGACAGATTTCTAATAGGTTGCAGAACATTGTGCATCGCCACTGGCACATTCTGAAAAGTGACCCGGTTATAGGGCAAACTTTCCAAGACCCGCCACGTAGTTGTTTTAAACGAGCACCTAGTCTTAGAGACCGTTTAGTACGTTCACACCTCCCTGCACCAACACAAACGCATTTTCTTTCTAAAATTCCACAAGGTAATTTTAAGTGTTTGAACTGTGTAGCATGTAACTTTATGCTCACGGAAAATCATTTTATACATCCGAAAACAGGTAGGGTATACAAAGTAAGAGGTAGAATCACATGCGTATCTACTTTTATTGTGTATTTACTGACATGCCCCTGTGGCTTGTTCTATGTGGGGAAGACCATGAGACAACTCAAGACACGAATTTTTGAGCATAAATGTGCGATCAGAAGGAATGATGAGAAATCATCAGTCGCAAGGCACTTTAATCTAGTGGGACATGACGTCAGTATGCTCAAGTTCATGGGCTTAGAGGTGGTTAATCGAGCTCCAAGAGGGGGAGACCGTGAGAACCGCCTCTTGCAGCGAGAAGCCTGGTATATTTTTAATCTAAACACATGTATTCCCAATGGGTTGAATGAAGAGTTGTCACTGAGTTGTTTTTTATAAATATAAAACTGAGATGATTCTTGTTTTTTATAATTGTAAAACTGGGTTTATTCTTGTCTATGAAACATCTGTGTATTGTAAGTCATTTTGTATGCAGCCTAGAATTATTGTCTTTAATTAATTGTCTTTTGTTGATATGTGTGTAGCATACTTTGAATTCATTGGCTTACGAGTTTATGGGTGTGTCATTGGTGGGGGCATATAAGATTGGTCACAATGTCTGTTTGATTGCACACTGAAGAAGGCACACGCCGAAACGCGTTTGTGCAACGAATAAAAAACGTTTATGCATAGTGCGGCCTCTGTCCTATTCTTATGTATTATACTTTTAGGCCAGCACTCTAAAAAGGGTATTATCAAAATTGAGTGAAGCCTGCTCCTATCCTCATTAATCATAATACATTTCACACAATTATACATTTATACCTTTATTATATTATTACTTATTATAATTTTTATATTATTATTAGTAATAATTAAAAACTATATTATTAGTAGTAGTATTATTATACTTTATTATATTATTATTTATACCTTTATTATATTATTACATTTATACAATTATACCTAACTGCTGGCCATTGAGAGGACACTGGTCAAGTCACTGGAAAAGACGCCTAGTTGGTACGACAGGGTCACAGAGCATTTTCTTGAAAAGGAACGTAGGGTAGAATTTACGTATAAATAAATGGACAATTTTTATGATGTAGGCCGAAAATGAGCTTCCCCTCTTTGAAATACCAGCAGCCGCCACTGGATGGGAAGAGTACTGAGGAGCACCTTACCAGCATCCAGTGAAGTCCTGCGACCAACTACTCCCAAAGGTGTTCATCAGGTGCCCCAAACCCTGCAAAAGAAGCAAGCATGTCACTACAATGTGGGAGCAAAAGCCCTGCCAGAACTGCATGCATGTAATACCGTACACATTGAAACAAACAGAGGGTGGCAGCCGGGTCTCACTGTTTCCAGTGCCGGCCCGTGGGGTTGTGGGGCCCTAGGCAAGATCATGAAAATTGGCCCCACTGGAGTAAAAAACTCTCATAACAATTTTATGAAGGAAGAGAAAGCACATGATATGACAATTTCAATATTTAAGTTTGTAAATGTGTATTAAGTGTAGCATTCAAAAATGAAAAAAATATTTACATGAAACTCAAATAAATGAAGTAAAATGTGTGAATTGTACATAAATTATAATATATATATATATATATATATATATATATATATATATATATATATATATATATATAAATAAAATTAGGCTATAGATTGCTCAATATATAAGTTTATAAAAGTGTAACATTCAACGTACATATGAAAAAACACTAAGAAACTAAGAGATTTTTAGCATAGCCCTAGCCTAGTACATAAAAGACAGAAAGCACACATAAAAAAATAAAGCATATAAAATAAAGCATAAATTAAAGGTATTTTTGTAAATGCAGTAGTAATTATGCATAATGACTAGAAATGCAGTAGGCTACTACATTTTAACTTTTTACTGATGATCACAATAATAAAAATGTTTTGTATTATTTAGAAATGTTTAAATATTAATTTGGAAAGAGTGAGAAACCTGTTTTTAGCGGTAAGGGAGAATGGATGGGGTGGGTTAGGACTGCATGATAATAATGGAACTGATAATCACAATTATTTTGCTCAAAATTATAATAGTGATTATTAATTACCATTATTCTCAGTTGAGAAATTGCAGAAAAAGAGACAGTTAATATAAATTAATTGCATAAATAGCCTATCAAAAGGGGTAAAACGGCCATTTTGAGGTCTGAGATGGTCCACCTTAATTTAAAAAAACTACGATAACTTCATCAGAGGATTAAAATCTATACAAAATGCATGGGTAGATAATTCTTAACACGCTGAATGTGGCCCAATTTTTCCATGTCTGTCTGTCTGTCGGCGATCATGGGCATTGTTACATTTATTAGTAAAACTAATAATACAGCAATAAATAACGCACTATTTATAGAAGTCAGAAGAACACACCTTTACTTTGAGCTTGTCTTTATTCCTCAACCATTCTCCTCTTCCTTTTTTCAGCTCCAGAAAGATGGCGTTTGGATGCCTCACAGTTTAACATATTATTATTTCAATTAACTAAAAATAGCATTGCTGTATGACTACGACTCTGACGAGACTTCGTGACGTTATGACAGACAAGGCAATCCAAATATGTGAAGTCGATATTACCATAGAGATTATAATATTTGGTATTTTATTTTTGACAGCACATTTTCTGTCATGCAAAATGCCTCATATAGGCCTAAGAAATTAAGCATTACTAAAGGATAAGAGCACCACAAAAAAAAAAAAAGTCTCTTGTTTCTAAAACGTGAGCATTTTGGAGAGAAGTGTGGTGGAATCCGTGTGTGTGAATACTGTCATAATTACGGAGGTCTCCCACTATATCTCGGGCGGTATTATGCAAATTAGCATGTGACGAGCTACTGTGTATATTTCTTATGTTTTCGTATTTTATTCGTTCTATTGTTATGTATTTATTATCTTTTTCGGAAATTTGTCATGTCTGAACTATACAGAGCTATCCTTTTTATGTATGTTGTAGGTCTGGGTAATTTATTAGATACTCACCGTCTCTGTGAACTGTATCATGATTAGTCAGGTCCATGCAATGCGTCGGGCTTGTCTGACTGCGGAAGTCGAGATGCACGCACCTAAGTGAATTTTAAATATTATGCTTAATTAACGATTTATAAAGTATAGTTATTGTTAGGTACAGGTGCCCCCTCTGGCAAGGCGGGGCCCTAGGCGACCGCCTATGTCGCCTAATGGACGGGCCGGCTCTGACTGTTTCCAAACGAAATGAGCCAAGGTCATACAGTGTTGTCAATGCAGCAGGACGACAATTTCGTCGCAACAGGCCCTACCTAAGGCAACATACACAAGCACACAGAAACATTTGATCCTGCAGATGAGCCTAATGACGGCGTACACTCCAACATCCCAGAGGCACATGAAGTGCGTCAGGTTGGTTGGCACAGGGTGTACCAGATCAAGCCTTACATAAAACCAGTACCACAATCACCAGGATTGGTCGGGTCGTGAAAGTTCCTGTGAGGTTTCAGGACTACTGTATGGACTGACTATAAGTTTGCCTAGTAATTAAGGTTAGACATGTTAAGCTTTGAACTGCTTATTTAACAATATGTTTGCTATAAATGAGAAAGACAATGTTCCTGTTATGTGGACTTTAAGAGCTATATTTAGTGTTCTTATATCCTGTTTATAGCTAGTATTGTTCCCTGAGAAAAAGGGGGATGTGGTGCATTTTGTGGTGTAATTGCATATTGACTCCTTGTTTCTTATTACTGCGGTTATCAGGAGTGAGTGATGTACATGTACAGGCTGGTGAGCAGCACAAGAAGAAGCCAGCATAAATAAAGCCTTCCCTTACCTCCTGTCTCATGACAAATTTCTCAGCATCCCGCCACCACCCCATCACCTCACATTCAGATGGGTCTGCTCATAGATACCCATGATCTATACATTCACAGGGGGGAGTACTCTGGGGTCGGGCCGAATTCCGAGCTCGGAGCCCTCCCCCCGGACAGCAAGCCAAATACGCATTATAATATTACATTATAATTTGATTTCATTAACATGTGAACTCGTGAATAAATATCTAGTTCTGAGATACGTGTAGTTTAATAAATGCACTAGGCCTACAAGAGAAGGAACACTACAGTAACGAACTACAATGTCCTTTACTTTCATAGAATGAACCCACTGAAACTCTCATACAGCTGAGACAGGAGAACTACAGCAGCACGGTTTGCAATGGAGCAGGTGCTGCTAAGCAGACTATGAGAAAATATCAGTGTCCTTTTTTCTTCTTTTTTTTAAATAAAAAAGTTACACGTGCGGCAGCGTAAGAATAAACAATGATTTATAGCCGACTCATTTCTGAAATTGATTACAGATGACAGGCAATACGTTGAAATGACAAGTATACTTCTTTGCTAGTAGGGAGGAATATAAACAGACCTACGTTTCCATTATTTGACTGTCAACCAATATTTTCTACTCAATTTGAGTATTTTGCACGGCTGTTTTTTCGTTATTTTGATATTTCGTATTATCTATGTCGCTCAGCACCACAGACGAGGGACTGGGATACGAAGCTGGAATCAGGGCTGTAGCTGACACAGGATCTCATAAACTTCGGTAAAATAAAAGAAGATCATTTTAAATGTTTACATGTAAGACGGACGCTATTGGCCATTTTAAAAAGCTTTTCGCTATGTCCCGCCCTGACTTCCTGTTACAAAAGGAACGTAAACACATCGAGTGAAACTGGATCGTCAAGCCAATTCAACGGTAGTCGATACATATAAAGTGTCCTTGAAATTTTACTATTTTTAGGTTAATTAACTGGAAGCTTCTTCCAGTGACTATTATTTACTTCGTTTTTTTAAAGTAGGCCTATTCTACATTTAGCAAACTAAGACCAATCAAATCAGTTTTCTGTCTGTTTCAGAGCAGGGAAAAAAGTTTCAATGATTTGACATTTATAAGTCACATTCAGAATTATGAGTGATCGTGATCAATTCTGTTGTTATGTTGCTATTAGTAAAATAAGGAAATGGTTGCTTTTTAGACATACAGTTTTTGTTTTGTTTATTTAAAACAGACGTTAAATTTGTGAACATCTTGACATTTCTGCAATTCAGATGGCTTTCTGTTTGTGTGATGTGGTTTTACACCACATGGTGGCAGCATGTGGTCAAAGTAGCAAAAGTAATTTGTTCAAAGAGTGGATTAAAAAAAAAAAAAAAAACTTTTTTGTTACAAAACTATTGAAACCTTGACTCTCATGGTCATGCATAATAATATGTATATGCTTATATTTAGTCTTCCACCACAAACCACCACAACAGCAAACTATACGTGTGTATAAATACTGAAAAATGCTTCCTTAGGTCAGTGGTTCTCAACTCCAGTCCTCGGGACCCGTTGCTCTGCACATTTTGTATGTCTCTCTTATCTGACACACTCAGTTCAGTTCATGGAGTCTCTCCTAATGAGCTGATCATTGATCTGGTTCAGGTGTGTTAAATAAAGGAGACATACAAAATGTGCAGAGCAGCGGGTCCCGAGGACTGGAGTTGAGAACCACTGCCTTAGGTAATGATTTAAATATATTTGATTCACAATTTGAGGTTAGCAATATTAATACAGATGAGGAAAACCATAAGGATGAGATATTGGGTTTTGTTAGGGGAAAGGAAGATCTGGTCATTACTGAAATGTATGTAAGAAAGGAGCTTTATAAAGTTACATCAGGAAAGCATGTGCACCAGACAATATCCATGGATGCGTATTACAAGTCTGTGCTAATCAATTAGCACCAGTTTTTATTTTTAATCTTTCTCTTAATCAGGGTGTTGTTCCCACAAGATGTAAGTCTTAAATTATCATCCCGGTCCCTAAAACCCCTTTTCCTGCCTCTCTGAACGATTGTCGTCCTGTGGAACTCACTTCTATAGTGATGAAGTGCTTTGAAAAATTGGTCGGAGCTTATATTTGTTCCTCTCTCCCGAGTGGTCTGGACCCTTTACAGTTTGCCGATAGGCCTAATAGGTCTACAGATGACACTATTATTAACTACATATTGCACTTTGCTCTTTCACATCTGGATCAGAGGAAAGTGAACTATGTGTTCACGGATGCTTTTCGTGGATTAGCTCTGCTTTTAACAGTGTTGTCCCCTTACACCTCTGCAAAAAGCTCTAAATTCTAAGGCTAAATTCCTCTATTTGTCACTGGATCTTTGATTTTTTGTGCCCTTTTTTATAATATTTGACACAGCATTTTCATTGGAAACGTTACTGGACCCTGAGAAGCAATACAGAGAGACTGAGATGAATTTTTTATCCTCAGGCAATCTGGCTATTAAATGAGGACACTTGATGAGTCTGTAGAACTTTTAAGCTATGTATAAAAACACATACATTACATACAGAAACGGACTGTAACTTTGTTGTTGGTATTGTTGCAATGTAGGCAATAACCTAGAGGAAAACCATTTCACTATATTGCAACATGTGACAGATAATGTGACACTGAACCTTGAACCTATGTTTGTTTGCTCTTCTAAACAAAGCTTGCATTGTTCTCTTTGTATCAGTGTATTCTGGACATTGCTTCATTGATTTCCCTTTGCTCCAGCTGGTACAGTGGCCACAGCTTTGATTACTGCTCCTCTCCTAATAACAGCCAGTGCAATTGCATTGTATGATTTTAGTTTTTTTTTTTTAAATTTAAGGTAAGACTCCTAGTTTGGCTAATATGTAATTTGTACATATGTCTTGCTATCTGTAGTGTATGCTATTTAATTAAAGGCTCATTGCTCAGTGTTTTAACTAGTACTAACCCTTGTTAAAAGCAAAATTTTAAAAGAGTACTTATCAGAGAAATAATATGCTTTAAAATGGTATGAATTAAATGCAATGTTTTCAGACACTTAATTGCATGTTATTTACAATTAAGTTAAAATGTATCGTAGTTGAAATTTATATTAAATCCAATCAGATGAACTTAAGTACTGTACATCTTTATGTGTAATTTCATTATTATTTCTGTTGTCTTAGTGTTAAATGGTAAACTAAAATATACTTTATAAATTTAAAAACATACATTTCTATTGAAACTTGTGTCATGTATTGAAATATATTTGTAATTACACTTTTGAAATGATGAAATTCCAGTTTAGACACTTAAGCAATTCGAGTGCACAATTATGCACACTTTTTTTTTCACAAGGGACTACTACTACTACTACTACTACTACTGCTCTTATTCAACAGAGAGGCCAAACTTTACAGCAACAAACAGGGAGAATGTGCTCTTAGGAAAAGAGACAAAATTGCTGTTTACAAAAAAATTTGATATTAGGGACACTGCAAAGACAAAATGCAGTAACTGCACAACTGCACCAAAATGTTGTTGTCGTTTTCATATCCAGTGTAAACATAGGCACGGTATTTTATATAAAATATTCAGTAATTTTTTTAAAATCTTCTTGTTCTTTTTCAGAGAATGTCAAAAAGAGAGGGACTCAGGGCAGACTCGACCCACTTCACTTTAGGGGGAGCACCGTTTCTGATCCTGGGAGGCTCCATTCATTACTTCCGGGTCCACAGGGCACACTGGAGAGACCGGCTGCTGAAACTGAAGGCCTGTGGTCTCAATACTCTCACTACGTAAGACCATGACAGGTGTTCAAGGACACTTTATTTTCCCTCTCAAAATCATCTTGAAGAGTCTTATTCGTTCTGTCTGTCAGGTATGTGCCATGGAATCTGCATGAACCAGAAAGAGGAGTTTATCTCTTTCAGGAGCAGCTGGATATGGAGTAAGTGATGCATCTTTTTCTTTTCTTTTTTTTTCTTTTTTTGGGTGGGGTTCCTACTTTATATTAAGTGTCTTTAACTTCTGTGAACCTACATTTAGATGAATAATTTGCTACAATGCACTTATTGTGCACAATATTTTTTACATTGTACTTATATTTAATACCTGCATGTAATTAGAGCTCTAATTAATAATCTATAATTACACTGTTGATCCTTCCCTTACATCTTAACCCACCCTTAAACCTAACCATACCACCAAACCTGTAGCTCACTGTACCCGTCCCGAATCCAACCTCACTACCAGAATTTTGGGGGGGTTTTGTACCGAAGAATTTTTGTTTTGATGTATGTACATAGTAGTTAAAGACACCAAATGTGACCTATAAGAACTTTAAGAATAAGAAGAAAATATTAGTGACAAAGTTTGGCTTAGAGATGTTTAGAGATTGGCTTTGAAAACTCTCACAGCCATATATGAGCCACAGTGATGCTTGCCTCAGCAATAAACATTTCATGTTCTGTTTTCACCAGTGTACTCATCATCAGTTTATCAAACTCTTCTGCTTGTTTAAAGGGAGTACATTCGTCTCGCAGGGGAATTAGGCCTCTGGGTGATTCTGCGTCCAGGGCCATATATATGTGCTGAGTGGGATTTGGGCGGTTTACCAAGGTTAGTGCATCACCTGTGTTATGAAAATAATTATTATTTTTGTGTGTGTGGTGAATGTGTGTTCATCTTTTCTTGTTTGCTTTAGTCTTTGGTACTGTTCTCATGCTTGTCAAAATTGCAAGCCGCATTTTTTTTTTTTTTTATGAAATAAATGTACTATATGTTTAGTTCGATAATATTTTTATTTAATATTTTGTATTTTAAAGGGACTTTATGGTACTAAATTATATGTATGTATATGTATATTTGTTAAACACACTTTACTCTAAAACTGTGAGAAAATCAAAACCATAAATCTAAACAAGTTGTGTTCCAAATTTGAGGCTGATATCTCAGAAAATGAGCTTCCAGTAAGAATTTGTTTGTGCGCAGTACCAAACGTTTAACAATAAAAATGTGACAATTTTTTCAGGAGTCAGGACCATTTAACCTTTTCGTGAATTAATGTCCATGATTTTTTTTTTGGGCACAACAAGTGCCAAAACCTTTACCAAGTTCCGTAGCATTTTGATGAAGTAAAAAACAAACAGCAAACAAAATGACAGTTTTGAAAAAGGAATACAAAAGAACAGCACCAAAGGTTTAATATCACAGGTTTGTGTTAGTAATACTTTTTTTTTATCTTGTTTTAATTAGCTGGCTGCTGCAAGATAAGAAAATGAAACTAAGAACGACCTACTCTGGTTTCACAAGTGCTGTGAACTCGTACTTTGATAATCTGATTCCAAGAATCACACCCCTCCAGGTGCCTTTTTTTCACCTGTTTTTATTTGTTGAAAATTATTAAATAAATGTAATTGTTAATTATTGTATTGAAACTGCCTCAATTGCTCTCCATGCAGTTTGAGAATGGAGGCCCTGTTATTGCTGTTCAAGTAGAGAATGAATATGGTTCATATGCGAAGGATGAGAAATACCTGTCGTTCATCAAAGAGGTATGGAATAAAATGAAATCATTATCTTTTGCTCAATATAATAATCCATTTCTTTTATACATAAAGTTTGTTCTGAAAATCAACAGGCGTTACTGTCCCGGGGAATCTCTGAGTTTCTTATGACATCAGATAACCATGAAGGGTTAAAATGTGGAACGGTGGATGGAGGTAACGCTTATATATCCATTCATTTATTTAGTATTCTCGTTGCTTTTTAATAATGTGATATTCATAATCAATGCGATATGTTGCTTACTCTACTGTTCATTAGTTTGGGGTCAGAGGGAATCTTCTTGACAGAAGTCTCTTATGCTCACCAAGTCTGCATTTATTTGAGCAAAAATATTATCAAATAAAATGTTTTCTATTGTAATATATTTTAAAATGTAATTAATTCATGTGATGCAAAGCTGAATTTTCAGCATCATTACTCCAGTCTTAAGTGTCACATGATCCTTCAGAAATTGATTTGGTGCTCAAGAAACATTTCTAATTACTATCAATGTTGGAAACAGTTGTGTGTTTTCAGTATATTTGATGAATATAAAGTTCAAAAGAACAATTTTGAAATAATTTGAAATTGATTTTTGAACTATCTTGAACAGTGGTGTAGGGTAAGTAAAGTTCCTCTTCCACAGATTAAATTGAATTGTTCTCACTTCTTCTAAAAGTCTTGCAGACAGTGAACCTGCAGAGATTGTCAGGTGATGTACAGCATTTAGCAGAAATGCAGGTCAGTATTTTACAATGTTTCACATTTTGAATTGTTTTCATCAATTTACTTTGTTAAAATGTCCGTATCTGCATTTAAATCTGCTATAATTACAGTCGAAGTAAAACCTCGTATACTTAATGAAGATGATGTATGATAAAGAAATATGGCCTAATGAACAATGAAATACCTACAAATAGTACTTGATTATATAAAATATTAAATAACCTACAACATATAAGCAGCACAAAAGAGATCTGGGCTGCGTTCTCCGAAACTACCTTAACGCTACGTCGTTCTTAAGTTGTACCTTAAGAAGTACCTTTTCGTTAATACGTGGTTTCCGAAACCTTCTTAGTTAAGTATACCTTCTGTAAGTCATACGTTCGTAAGGTTGGTCTGGACCACTCTTAGCTTTACCTTATCACTGTTGCAGGTCTATATGAATATAATTCAGAAGTTTTAATACACCCAGACAGTGTTCAGTTAGGCTAATTCAATTGTTTTCATGCAAAGAATAAAATTGTCATTACAATGATTGTTGTTAGAATTTTAATTATATTATTATATTATACAATTTTATAAATTTATTTTAATTAAAGAGCGCTTTTAAAGGCCAGTGAAAGCATAGGCTACTGTTAAGTCCTATTCGGACGCTAATGTTTCTCATGGGCTCGTCCGGTATTTTAAACATGTACAGGGGTAAGTCGGTTATTTTAGTGCCGTCCGAATCCATAATATCAGTGTTTTTTCTCACCCAACCTGTGTAAAAATCCCTGTCCAAATTATTACCTACTGTTTTTTGACAAACAGGTCGTGTGGTAATTTAATTGCCGTCTGAATCCACATCTCCGAGTTTACAAAAGAGATTCAAAATCCACTGTTTAAATCCTTTTTGATCACTGCCGAGCACCGTACGTGACGTACACTTTTATTTACTGAAATGCTGGAAAGTATTTACAAGAACAATATTTCATCGCAGCTTCACCTCAGCGAACAAAAATGGGAAAGAGAAGAAAGCACATAAAAAATTAAAATGGTTATAATGGCAGCAATATATGATAGCCTATAATTTTAAAATATGTAGGCAAGTATAGGCTAGTAGGCCTATAGTTTGCATTATTTTTTAAAAAATCCCATGAGTCCTAATAAATGCAATTTAAACTATTTCTGAAGTGATTATTTTATAAAGAAAACCACTTTCTAGCTTAATGCAGTGAAACAGCCCCTGCACGAGAGAATAATTGATTCTCGAGCCATCGATTTCAACCAATTCAGCACCATCGCCACGGACAGCGCCGGGTAACGTCGCACGTAAGAAGGTATATCTTAAGCAGCTTCCTAAGGTATGGTTCGGGGAACACACCTAGAAATGGTATACCTTCAGTTAAGTTATACCTTAAGAGTCTTCGTAGCGCGCTAAGAGACAACGTTATCGGAGAACGCACCCCTGAACATGTCTGAGAGCATTTTCTGTGCCGCAGCCGAAGAAGCCGCTGATGGTGATGGAGTATTGGTCCGGGTGGTTTGATGTCTGGGGAGAACCTCATCATGTTTTCTCTGCGCAAGGTATAGGATCTGCCTCATCAAAGTGGGCATGTAGACATGGACACAGACGGTTTACCAGTGGGAACAAACCACCTAGAATAAGCACTGCCTTTAAATCTCTATCTACTGTAAACTTACTTTTTGCATGAGACAATGCAATATGTATAAATGTATGAAAAAATGTACTAGCAGTGCATGATCCATTTTCTCTTGTCAGTATATACTTTACTGTGTGAAAAATTCTCTCTGCTTTGACACATAATGTGTCTGCTTTTTTTCTGTTATGACAGAAATGATCTCTATAGTGCGAGAGCTTCTGGATCGTGGCATCTCCATAAATTTTTACATGTTTCATGGAGGAACCAACTTTGGATTCATGAACGGCGCAGTTGACCTGGGCTCCTACAAACCAGAGACAAGCAGCTACGGTACTGTAGTTTTAATATTCATGACCACTGGTACAATATTTTGTATATATAAATAATACACACACATGCATGTACAGTATATATTTAAGAAATATTTGCATGCATATACTGTATATACATTTATATATAATTTGTTATACAGTATATAAATATAAATATTTATATATAAATTACACTTTTTTCTTAAATATATACATGCATGTGTGTGTATTTATATATACAAAATAATTATACTCAGTCTACACACATATATTATGTAAACATAAACTTTTATTTTGGATGTGATTAATCGTTTCACAGCCCTAGAGTAAATGATGACAACATTTTCATTTTTGGGGGAATTATCCCTTTAAAGCAGCATAACTGTTTTCAATGTTGATAATAATACATGTTTCTTGAGCACCAAATCTGCATATTATAATGATTTCTGAAGGATCATGTGACACATGTAATTTTAAATGTAATTTCATGTAATTTTAAATGTTTTTACTGTATTTTTGATCAAATAAATGTAGCCTTGGTAAGCATAAGAGACTTCTTTCAAAAGTCTAAAAAATCTTACTGTCCCTAAACATTTGAAGGGTATTGTAACTGTGTTTTTAAAGTGATTGGCACTTAAACATTGTCTCTTTTAGATTATGATGCTCCATTGACTGAGAGCGGTGATTATACAACCAAGTATCATCTCTTGAGAAACCTGCTGAGCACCTACAACAGTACGTTTCTACACTGTGGGCCCTGATTTACATAATCTGCTATTTGAAAATGTATTTATGGAGCTGAATCTCTCCATCCCTCTCTGCTTGTCTCTTAATCTCGGTCTGTCTCTATCTATGACAGAGGAGCCGATATCAGAGCCGCCAGCTGTGCAGAGCAGAAGAGCATATGAGCCAGTGATTGTTTCTCATTACATTTCTCTATGGGAGAGTCTTCAGTGTGCAGAAACAGTAAGAACAATGTATCATATCACACTATTACATTCTTTCTTCTACTTCTTTACTTTCCTTAAAGGGATAGTTTACCCAAAAATGAAAATTCTGTCATCATTTACTCACCCTCATGTCCAAAACCCACAAGACTTTCGTTCATCATCGGAACACAAATGCATTTTTTAAATATTGTCTCCAAAGCAATTTTCAAGCTTCAAAAAGTTTATAAAGACATTGCAAACATAATCCATATGATTTGAGAAGTTTAAACCAAGTCTTTTGAAGAGAAACTTTATATGATGAACAGATTCACATAAACATTGATCAATGTACTATACTTATACAGAGCTCATTAAATATGTTAAACAGAAGCAAAACTGTGCGTACTTGGTACGTGAGCACAAACCTCATTGGTTTTCGCACATCAAGCATGCGCATGACCATTTGAGCTTCAATTTACCCAGTTTACATAGTTTTAGGCCTACCATTAAATATACTGTTTCACTAGAAAATGTCATATTAGGAAAGAACAGTGGTTTTGCATATGCTGCTTCATGTTGTAGGAAAAAAATAGAAAGATGAGAACATATTTGGCAAGAAATGTTCCTAAAAATGACTAAACACTATTTGTCCAATAGCATTTCCGAGCTGATGATCCTGTCAGCATGGAGAACCTTCCTGCAAACCACAACAATGGTCAGTCCTATG
>NC_138228.1:43206400-43305547 GCF_964197995.2 Scardinius erythrophthalmus
AATAGCTAAAGTGTAATAAAATAAACACTTTATATTCTTACTACTAAACTTAATATTCCTTGTGTACTAGCTGTATTAATTAATCACGGATCATACACATAACATAACCCAGATAGCAGACCAATACTGAATTAATGTTAATGCATTAACCAAAAGATCATTGAATCAATGTTGAAATTTAACATTGATTTTTCATCAGGTTCCTAAGATGCTCAACATATTTTTATTCAAAGATCAACAGTCTGTCATAGTCTTTAGTCTGCCACAAAAAAAAAAAAAAAAAAAAATCATGAACTCAAATGACAAAAAAAAAAAAAAATGACTGTTGTATGTAGGCTAAATCAGATCTTTCAGGCTATAGCCTAACACTAATGCCAAAATTATTATCACAACTAAATTGTCGGTCATTAAATAAGAAAACTAAATAATTGCGTAGATGATTTGCTTTGTGTAACCGGACATCAGACATTGGGTCGAAGTATTTTTTGCACACAGACCAATCTGCTGCAATTTGCGCTCGCTTTATCAATGCATCGTACTCGGTTACTATCGTAACCTCGGACTGTTAGCTAGAAAGCGCGTTCTGCGCCTGCGTGTAAATGAGACAGCCGTCTATTTCTGCAGATATATTCGTCTATATTCATCATTCAAAAAGGGAAACCGACGCTGCCGGCTGCAGATACACACACCGTAAACAAAGCAGTGCGTGCTTACCGTTTTGAATATCAGTCCTGCTAAACACTTTCTTTATTCCACTCCTCTCGTGTTAATATTGAATTATGCGCTAACACTAAGGTACCCATACTATGGAGGTAGATTTGTGTCTTTATTATTCAATCAAAAAAAAGGTTGCTTCAATCAAAAAATATATTTTCAATAAAAAAAAAACCGTTTCAATCAAAGAAAAAAAGTGTTTGAATGCAAAAATATATTTGAGACTCAAAAAAATGCATTTGAACACTATTTTTTTTTGCTTGAAAATGTTTTTTTGATAGAAGTGAAGGTTTTTTTGTTTGAAGCAACTTTTTTGATTGAAGTATTGTTGTTTTGTGTTTGGGCCATATTATGGGTAGGACATTTGTGTCTTTATAATTCAATCAAAAAAGAAGTTGCTTCAAACAAACAAAACATATTTTCAATAAAAAAATCACTTCAATCAAAAAATAAACCTTTTCAATCATAGAAAAAATGTTTTTGAATGCAAAAAAATATTTGAGACTCAAAAAATTGCACTTGAACACTTTTTTTTTGATTGAAAATGTTTTCTTTGATTGAAGTAATCTTTTTTGTGTTTGGACCATGTTATGGGTAGGACATTTGTGTCTTAATTATTCAATCCCAAAAAAGTTGCTTCAATCAAAAAAAAACATTTTCAATAAAAAAAAAAATAATTTCAATCAAAGAAAAAACTGTTTAAATGCAAAAAAAAAAAAAAATCATTTGAAGTGTTTTTTTTTATTGAACTTTCTTTTTTTTTGAATGAAGTGAAAAAAGTTTTGAAGTCGTTTTTTTTTAAAATCATTTTGACACAAACGTACCGCAGTGGGGGCGGGTGCTTCCCCATTGGTCAGACATGTTTGAGTGACAAGTGTCTACACCAACGACGTCTTTCTGACAAGCAAGTCATGGTCGCCACTCGCCAGCGAGCCAGGAAGCAGTGGTGGAGTTGTTGGTAAGTAGATAAAACCGTATTAAAATGATTGGTGTCACGTTATTAGCCTACTCTGTTTGATATTTCGATTAAACATACAGCTTGCTAACTTAGCTCACGTTGACTAATTTGTGTGATGGTGTTAGATATCTGACGCCTCATATTGTCAGGCAGGCTAGCAGGGTGCGCTAACGGCTAATTGAATTGTTTATTTCACTTAAGTAACGTTACAGAGGCTTGCTATGTGCTTGTGCTATATTGTGTTATAATACGTAACGTCATTAGTGGTCAAACAACAGTCCACAGGCCAACTGTTGCCCACAGCGCTGCCTGTTTAGCAGCAACAGGTCATGCAGAGCCTGAGTCTATCTTCTCACACAGCCCACAGGATTACAGCTATTTGACCGTCCCGCTCTCTCTCTCGCTCACGGGTAGTGGTCTCCCCACCATCACAGTCAAATGCTCGCAGACACAGAGGCAGATGCTGTTATTTTGAGAGCGGGGCTTACATATGCCGTCCCGTACGGAAAATAATGTTGCATACCACCGGTAACATGAATATATATTCCGTTGCTCGGTGCGCAAACTAGCTGTGTCAGGCATTATTTATAAGTAGCCTAATGTCCTGCACAACTCCACATGGAAAACTGGCAGTTCAATGAAGTGATGCTTATTGTCTGACATAGTGTACAAGTAGTTACTAGCTTAAAGTATTGTGCCAATAATGATCCTTCTGGTAAATTTGGCATTCAGTTGAGACACAAAAGCTCTTAGTTTAATGAAAATCCTTGGAAAAGAAGACAAGATGGTTTGTTTAATTAGTATTCATTTATTTATATTTCTAATATCATATAGTATTGTCCTGTCAACCCATTACAAGTCTTGCCTTATTCAGTGTTGATTTATTGACATGTTTATGTAAGATGTTTTATTAGAAGGTGTGTGAGTGAAAGTTGTCTGATCAACAGGAAAAACAATTAGTCCATCTGCTGCCTGGAAAGATGTTGCAGTTAATGTAGGTAGCTATCGTTGTCTGTGTGTGTGTGTGTGTGTGTGTGTGTGTGTGTGTGTGTGTGTGTGTGTGTGTGTGTGTGTGTGTGTGTGTGTGTGTTGCTGCAGACAGAGACATGAGACAACTTAATTTCAGCTACTTAAGGCTTTAGCTAGTTAGCTACTTTAAAAAAAAAAAAAAAAAAAAATATCTGGCTAAATGTACGCTATATATAGCATTAATGCCATTATGCTTAACGGTTACACTAACAAGCCATCAAAATTGATGGCTTGTATAATAAAAGTAACCATACGACACTATTGAGCAGTTATAATTGAGAGTGCAGCAATACCTGTATCGATATCAATACTGCTTATCAATACTTCAAATAATTTGATGCAAAAAATAAAGTATCACATAAAGAAATTAATGTGTCATGCCTACAGAGCACAGCACCTAGAGACACCAAAACTTAGGCCAAGCCAGGACCAGAGTCCTACATTATCAATCAGCATTGCAATAAAATAGAAAAATACAACTTCAGACAACTTTCACTCACACACCTTCTAATAAAACATCTTACATAAACATGTCAATAAATCAACACTGAATAAGGCAAGACTTGTAATGGGTTGACAGGACAATACTATATGATATTAGAAATCTAAATAAATGAATACTAATTAAACAAACCATCTTGTCTTCTTTTCCAAAGATTTTCATTAAACTAAGAGCTTTTGTGTCTCAACTGAATGCCAAATTTACCAGAAGGATCATTATTGGCACAATACTTTAAGCTAGTAACTACTTGTACACTATGTCAGACAATAAGCATCACTTCATTGAACTGCCAGTTTTCCATGTGGAGTTGTGCAGGACATTAGGCTACTTATAAATAATGCCTGACACAGCTAGTTTGCGCACCGAGCAACGGAATATATATTCATGTTACCGGTGGTATGCAACATTATTTTCCGTACGGGACGGCATATGTAAGCCCCGCTCTCAAAATAACAGCATCTGCCTCTGTGTCTGCGAGCATTTGACTGTGATGGTGGGGAGACCACTACCCGTGAGCGAGAGAGAGAGCGGGACGGTCAAATAGCTGTGATCCTGTGGGCTGTGTGAGAAGATAGACTCAGGCTCTGCATGACCTGTTGCTGCTAAACAGGCAGCGCTGTGGGCAACAGTTGGCCTGTGGACTGTTGTTTGACCACTAATGACGTTACGTATTATAACACAATATAGCACTAGCACATAGCAAGCCTCTGTAACGTTACTTAAGTGAAATAAACAATTCAATTAGCCGTTAGCGCACCCTGCTAGCCTGCCTGACAATATGAGGCGTCAGATATCTAACACCATCACACAAATTAGTCAACGTGAGCTAAGTTAGCAAGCTGTATGTTTAATCGAAATATCAAACAGAGTAGGCTAATAACGTGACACCAATCATTTTAATACGGTTTTATCTACTTACCAACAACTCCACCACTGCTTCCTGGCTCGCTGGCGAGTGGCGACCATGACTTGCTTGTCAGAAAGACGTCGTTGGTGTAGACACTTGTCACTCAAGCATGTCTGACCAATGGGGAAGCACCCGCCCCCACTGCGGTACGTTTGTGTCAAAATGATTTTAAAAAAAAACGACTTCAAAACTTTTTTCACTTCATTCAAAAAAAAAGAAAGTTCAATAAAAAAAAAACACTTCAAATGATTTTTTTTTTTTTTTGCATTTAAACAGTTTTTTCTTTGATTGAAATTATTTTTTTTTGATTGAAAATGTTTTTTTTTTGATTGAAGCAACTTTTTTGGGATTGAATAATTAAGACACAAATGTCCTACCCATAACATGGTCCAAACACAAAAAAGATTACTTCAATCAAAGAAAACATTTTCAATCAAAAAAAAAGTGTTCAAGTGCAATTTTTTGAATCTCAAATATTTTTTTGCATTCAAAAACATTTTTTCTATGATTGAAAAGGTTTATTTTTTGATTGAAGTGATTTTTTTATTGAAAATATGTTTTGTTTGTTTGAAGCAACTTCTTTTTTGATTGAATTATAAAGACACAAATGTCCTACCCATAATATGGCCCAAACACAAAACAACAATACTTCAATCAAAAAAGTTGCTTCAAACAAAAAAACCTTCACTTCTATCAAAAAAAACATTTTCAAGCAAAAAAAAATAGTGTTCAAATGCATTTTTTTGAGTCTCAAATATATTTTTGCATTCAAACACTTTTTTTCTTTGATTGAAACGGGTTTTTTTGATTGAAAATATATTTTTTGATTGAAGCAACCTTTTTTTTGATTGAATAATAAAGACACAAATCTACCTCCATACCCAGCTAACACACGACGTCGCAGTTACGTAATTTATTCGTACTTTTTGGTCATTTCATGACTTACCAACTGACAACGTAACTACAACCTCGTATGCTCGGAATTTCATTACCATCATATTACCAAACCACAACGTCGTCAGTACGTCCTCCTAACGTTATAAGATAACCAACTACGTTCCAGATACGTACTCTATTCGTAATATCTTGGTAATTTCATGACTTACTGGCAACGGAACTGCAACGTAACAGGACCGTAATTTCATTACCATCATATTACCAACCCACAACGTCGTCAGTACGTCCTCCTAAGGTTATAAAATAACCAACTACGTTCCAGATACGTACTCTATTCGTAATAACTTGGTAATTTCATGACTTACTGGCAACGGAACTGCAACGTCACGGGCCCGTAATTTCATTACCATCTTATCAGACTGCATTTCTATGAAATATTTTATTTGTTTCAATTGTTTGTTTAGTATTCCGTACTGTACGTTTGAAATACGTTCATTTTATTCAAGTAAGGTTATAATTTTAGATATGTTTGTAAATGTTGCGTGGCTTTGACTTTTTAATGGGCGTGCGCGTGAACCTTCGAGTCGCCCTCAAACACTGGAGCGGAGATGAGTTGCCATGGAAACGGCGCGTCACCGACCGCCCCACTGACTGCAACTGACAAAGCGGCAGAACTCCGTCTCTCGCTGTTGTTTTCACTGCTTTCAGGTGAGTTT
The DNA here is from genome assembly GCF_964197995.2 of Scardinius erythrophthalmus. NCBI lineage: Eukaryota > Metazoa > Chordata > Actinopteri > Cypriniformes > Leuciscidae > Scardinius > Scardinius erythrophthalmus. The sequence continues at coordinate 43,212,124 of NC_138228.1, forward strand.
AGTCTCTAAAATCACACAAATAATACACACAACTGTTCTTGACACTTCTCGTACTTGTAATTGACACGCTTCTGTTGAATATTTGCTTTATAGAAATGGTTTAGTGTCTTAGGAAAAAGTCCGTTAGCATCTCAACCGTTTTCAGAAGAGATAACGTTATGCTAACTTCATAGCTTGAGCTTTTGATATGAAAGTTTAGGATTTTAATCACATCTTATGGTTAGATGAGAGGTTTTGATAGTTTTGTAAAAAATAAGTTAGTTTGGAAGTGAGCTAATTTATTTAACATAAACGTATTTAACATAAACGTACTCGATGACGTCACTTAACGTTACATGGAGTGTGAAAATTGGCTGAAACTAGCTCAATGGTTAACACAAATTGATAAAACTAGTTCTGTGATTTCAGCATCAACAAAATAACTCGCTCCACTCGCTCCACGACTTCAATATTTCTGAAGAAAGCTGCTGCCAGAGAAGTTGGAAACAGGTGAAGTGAGGAAGCTCATTAAATAACTTCATTATCCATTTTCTCACAATAGTTTGTCACCTACTGTACATCACCATGCATCTGTTATTTTAAATTCTCATATTTACATTTACATTTATTTGTTTAATTTATTTTAAGAAAGTTTTGACATCCAAACTTAAGTGACACTGTATGAGCAATATGAATAAGTGAATAAGTAAAACTAAAAACATAGATGAAACATTTAAGATTATTATCAGTGTTGAAAACAGCAGTGCTGCTTCATATTTTTGTGTTTTTCAGGGTTATTTGATGAATGAAAGAAAAAAAAAAGCATCATTTATTTGAAACAGAAATCTTTACTCTCTCTTCTGGTCAATTTAATGCATCCTTGCTGAATAAAATATGAATTTCTTTTATTTATTTTTTACTCTATTGAACCCAAACTTTTGAACAGTAGTGTATATGTTGGGTCTATTTAACAATGAATCCTGGAGAGAGAAAAAAGAAAATGGATTAAACTTTTACATTGGTTTACACAAAAAGATTAATCAGCACAACTGTTTTCAACATTGATAATACTCAGAAATGTTTAAGACGTTTGCATTGTAAGAATGTATAGTATTCAAATATTAAAATGCTGACTCGTTAGGCCATGTTTTCTTTTTAAAATCAGATGATTTCCTATTAATTCAATAGAATGTAAGGGAATAACTCTAGAATAACCTTCCTGATCATGTTTGGGACCCAGAAACACTATCCTAATTTAAATCTAGATTAAAGACACATCTCTTTAGCCAAGCATTCTATTAACACATTTCATAATCTTGCACTATATGTGATGAAATAGTAAAAAGTGCACATGACCATCTTTTGCCTGAAATAATATGAACAGCAGCAATGCTAATCTTTCTCCTGTTGTCTCCCTGTTTCTATCTCAGGATGCTCAGCATATTTTACTAGAGATTACAGCAGCTCCAGTTCGGATCCAGCCTCACTTGGGAAGACTTCTAATGACATCAACACTCTTGAAGACAATGTGTTTAAACAATTTTCAGATGTTAAATTATATTTTAAAGTGTTTAAACTAATTTAAGTTTTTATGTCAGGTGGTACAGCAAAAATATTATGTATTGTAGTTGTACCACCTGACATGGAAAGTGTACCACCAACCTACCCATACTTGAAATTAGCAGTTTTTAATCAGTATTTTATCAGAGCTCTACAAACTTTTCACTCTGCCAAAGAGATCAGTTAGGCTCCTCTGGATGATGCATTATCATGTTTACTGTTATTACCTTGTAAATTCATAATAACATTTAAGAATATACAAATGGCGGACAAAAGTTTCTCAATTATCTCAACAGCTTTAAAACTACTGATATTTATAAAAAACAATTATATGAAAGGCTTCAAACCTAAAATGATGGAATAGTTTTTATTTTGTTATTATTAAGACACCATTTTAAATTGTTTTCTTAATCTGTTTATTTGTTCGGACAGTTGCACCACCACCTGACATTTTAGGAGTTTAATGCTGCCTTCAGGAATACTCATAAATAGGCCTTCCTAGTTAAAAAAAAAGGACATTGTAATTATGACTTCAGAAGAAGAAAAGCAAAATATGTATTATTAAATGTACAAAAAAATTATTTCAAACTAAGGTTTTATAGAATATAGTGATACATGTCATTAAGTTATCAAATTATTTTAAAAGGAAATAATGCACTTGCCACAACATAACTTTGTGACAATGTTTAGAAAAATATACAAGCGATTTTTAAACAAAACTGTGTGCTTACAGATTCTATCTTTCAGTGCTAATTGCTTTGTGTATTTAAATGTTAAATGGGAAAACACTCAACTGTTCTTTTTTCTTGCCTTTTTCTTTTCTTATTCTTGCTTTGTTATTAGGGCCACCAAAATGAAGATGTGTAGGAGTAGTTTGATGTTCAAGCTTTTGGGGAAAACCTTGTTCATTTAAATGTATAACCTGTTTGCAAACTGTTTTTGCTGTTTGTGCTTTGTTCTATAGTAAATGAACTGAATTAACCAAATTTTGAGTCTGTATATCGTTCATATGTTGTTGAAAAAGTCTCTAAAATATTTTTGGGCCAATGAGGACAAGTTAAATTAGACCACTGCATGTCCGCCCATATTTTTAAAAACTAAAATGACCAACTGGTTACCAACACACGACTGTCGATCCACAACGTTGCCACGACGTCGCCGTTACCTGCTGACAACGTTGCAAAGTTACGTTGTAGCAACGTATCTGGGAATTTCACTTTTCCGGTTGCCGCGACGTAACTAATTACGTCGCCACGACGAAAGTTTGGTCACCAGATTACGTTGCAGTTACGTAACAGTCACGTATTTGTGTTAGCTGGGTAAGATGACATATCATTAGAACAGCCTTCTGTCTGTACCGTTTGGACTTTGCTCGCTGTTTTGCTATTATTTTCGTGCACTGCCTCGTTCACTAAGCTGAAAAGCCAATCAGAGTTCCCTCTTTAGCCTGGAACACACCAAGCCGACGGTCGGGCAGTTTTCGTGCGTCGGCCGACTAAATCTTCTCAGTGTGTTCCGCACCGTCGGCTGAAATTGGTCCTCGTCGGCTTTGTAATGGCCGATTCGACATGTTGAATCGGCGTCGGGCCGTCGGCAAGCAAAGAAGTCAAAACGGTACAGATAGAAGCTGTTCTAATGATATGTCATCTTACCCGAGTGTTCCTTGGCGCATATTTTAATATTAACACGAGAGGAGTGGAATAAAGAAAGTGTTTAGCAGGATTGATATTCAAAACGGTAAGCACGCACTGCTTTGTTTACGGTGTGTGTATCTGCAGCCGGCAGCGTCGGTTTCCCTTTTTGAATGACGAATATATCTGCAGAAATAGACAGTTGCCTCATTTACACGCAGACGCAGAACGCGCATTCTAGCTGACAGTCGGCAGTAGTTCTCTCGGTGTGTTCAGGTGCTGCTTTTAACCCCGACGCGAGGCGACAACACAGTCGGCTTTCATCAGCGCTGGTTCGTCGGCGTCTGGCTGTCGGTGAAAAGCCTGGAACACACCAAGCCGTCGCCGACGAACTAGCACTGATGAAAGCAGACTGTGTTGTCAACATGATTCAACATGTCGAATCGGCCGTTACAAAGCCGACGAGGACCAATTTCAGCCGACGGTGCGGAACACACTGAGAAGATTTAGTCGGCCGACGCACGGAAACTGCCCGACCGTCGGCTTGGTGTGTTCCAGGCTTAAGAGCCCACCAAGGGGGTGTGACCGAGTCTATATTAGCCCCCGAAACAGCCATTATAGCATATTTCATCTCCTCCAGCGACATACTTTACGTCTCTGAGGGTGCTTTCACACCTGCCTCATTTAGTTCGGTTGAATCGCACTAGAGTTCGTTTTCCCCATTGGTGCGGTTCGTTTGGGCAGGTGTGAATGCGGCAATCGCACTCGGGTGCGCACCAAAAGCGGACCAAACAAGCGTACCGAGACCTGCTCGAAGAGGTGGTCTCGGTACGCTTTGAAACGAACTCTGGAGCGGTTCGTTTGTGGTGAGAACGTGATCCGACCTCGAACAGAACCAACTGCCAAAGAAATGCGCATTTTTGGACTAAACCAGTTGCCGTAGTCAACTGCGCTGTGATTATGGGATGAGGAGAAATGTTTGTTGACAGTTTGCACTCGCGGACAAACTTGGAGTTGTGAGGTGCGGAGCCTGATAGAAATTATTAACAGCCGCATCCTCGCTTCATTCTCAAATATTATTGTTTGTCTAAAGTGGTGTAAACTATAATAACCTATGACCAAGGATACAATCAGCCCACGCAGTCGTCTCTCCATAGTAAACAGTGGCGTGTTATGCACGCGTCGCCTACTCCTGAAGTGACTCGCCGCGTGCATTGAATAAAAAAATGTTTTAAGCCGCATCCTCGCTTTGGACAAACTATATAATAAACTATGACTAGGGATACAATCAGCCCACGCAGTCGTCTCTCCATAGTAAAAAGTGGTGTGTTGTCTGCCGGATTTTCCTCCTCTTTGCTTAATTCCGGGAGTTCTGTTGGAATTTTCCCGCACGTTAATTCTGACAATCGAAGTGCAGTTATGAAAATACGTTCAAGACCCATCTGGCCAACGAGTGATGTGGATGTTGTCACATGACTGCATTTTGGTTCGTTTCATAAACTGATCCGGACCAGAGCGATAAGTGTGGTGTGAAAAGAAACCAAAACGCCTGAAAAATGCTACAAAGTATCATTTTTCTCCCTTGGTCCGGACCAAATGTACCGAACTACAGATGTGAAAGCACCCTGAGTCCTCTGCAAGCCTTCGCCGTTGAATGCAGCCCTACAGCGGATTTCGCCTTCAACCCAGAAGTCGTCTTCCCCTGTTGCAATCCGGCGACCAACGCAATATATCCTTTATATATATATATATATATATATATATATATATATATATATATATATATATATATATATATATATATATATATATATATATTCTGTTTGCTTTTAGGAACGCGAGCGTTGTTCTAAATGCCTCGCTCTTCCTGTGCCACGTGCGGATCTCTTCTGCACGAAGATGACGGACATGCTAAGTGCATCTCATGCCTGGGAACCGCCCACGCTCAAACTGCACTTTCCGCCGGCAGATGCTCGATCTGTGAAGGCATGCCTGTCTCGACGCTGCGGTCGCGGCTAGCTCTCTGCAAGATGGTGACGCCGCTTCTCCAGCTCTTCCTCTTTGCAGCCCGGAAGAATGGAGGTGAGCGAGCCCACGCAGCCCAAGTCCCGCGTGTCTCTCTCTCCTCATCTCAGTCTCACTCGCCGGTCCTGTTTTGAGGAAAAGGAGTTTCCCCACTGCGTATAGCTACGCAATACGAAGTGACCGTTCTCGAAAGGGAACTAAATTAGCGCCTACGGTTGTATTCTGGGTGGATGCTAGTGCGTTGCTTGGCAGTTCAGCAGCGAGGACTTTCTCTGGCACCTGCGCTGTTTATCACCCTGCCGCTGACCAGTTGCATAATTCAGCGTAATATTTTTACTGTAAAAACTACATTTGAAAAAAGAAATAGCAGTATATATAGGATCTATAGCCCATTGTATGTAGCAGCCTATGCACGATTAATTATTAACAGATTGGATCGTGACAAGGACACGACCTTATTCCTATGATTCTGTTGTCTATTAAACCTTTTAATCACGATCACATCCGAATATTTAAACATGCTTTAGCACGCTGGTCGTGTCCTTGTCCTCATGTAAACTATATATCTGAAACAACTTCACAAACAGTGTTTTCAACCTCAATGTATTGCAATTTCGGAGTTGCAAACATCAAATAATAACAAAAGTACTGGGGTAAAAAGTTTATAGTCCGGAAATGAACGCTGATATTGCGGCATATGTTTTATATGCTACTGTAAACATATGCCTCATTTTATCTGATTAAATTATTATATTTATTTTATTTGCTTCATTGCTACATATCCTGGTTATGAACGCATTAATGACGTTTATAGAAAAAATTATTTGCTGTCTGTGGCGATGGGGAGGGGAAGAGTTGAGGTTCTGTTGGAAGAAGTGGGTGGAGCTACATTCTGAGTCGAATTTGACAACAAAGAGAAAAGAGGTGGAAAACGTTTCGGTTACTAACGTAACCTCTGTTCTCTCTAAGAGAGGGAACGAGTATTGCGTAGTTGCTACGCTACGGGAAAGCCTTTCTTTCTCGAGATACTGAAGCCAAAAATTACCATATATACCCGACTATAAGACGACCCTGAATATAAGACGACCCCCCCATTTTCCAGACTTATTTTGGGACAAAAAGAGATTTTTGTGGAAAAAATCTGGTTTTCAACAGAAACTAATTTTATTTGAAAATTGCAGTGATAATTCATTCTCTCTCTTCCAGCGCGCGCGCGCACCTTTCTCTATCTCTCTCTCTTGCGCTCTGCGTCTCGCACGCGCACCTCTCTCTCTCTCTCTGCGTCTAGCGCACCTCTCTCTCGCTCTGCATCTTGCGCGCGCGCACCTCTCGCTCTCTCTCGCTCTCTCTCGCTCTCTCTGCGTCTCGCGCGGCAGAGAGGAGCAGCGTTTTAATTCCATTAAACACAGAATGTTGCTTCTCTAATTTTACATGCAAGTATAGCCGAAATCATTTGTCTTAATGGGTCATGTTTCAGTCACTATTTCATATTTATTCAGTTGTTCTTTCTCCCTTTCCCCCCGTGATTTTGTCTATATCGCGCATATAAGAGACCCCCCATTTTTCAGCCTATTTTTAGGACAAAAACCTCGTCTTATATTCGGGTATATACGGTATCCTTAATTTTTATAATCTTGTCAACGCAGTGCGGCAGCCTGCAGACCTAGGGCAAGCTTACTAGCGTGCCCATTGGCTGCCCTGCGGCAACTGCAGCAGCCTACCGCTGAGCCCTTGGCGTGACGTCACGACCAATGAGCGCGCTTGGCGCGCTTAATGCGTCACAGCCCGCGAAAAGGGGTGTGGCTTAGCGTATATAAACCGGGCTCGGAGGCTGCTTCTCTGGTTTCTGTCGCATGAAGCGAAATGAGCTCGTGGCGCGAGCACGGCGGGCTACGCAATACTCGTTCCTTCTTCTAGAGAGAACAGAGGTTACGTTATCCATCTGGACAGGCTGTGTTTCGAGGCGGCGAGACCCTTGGTGCGCCCACCAAACGAAACAAAGAGCTGTTCCGAGCGCCTGAAAGCGGTGGACCGTGAAATGTAGTTTCTCGACGCCCTGACCGGGCAGAGGAGATTACTATCGGCCTCGCTGCCGTGCGTTGGCAGGGCTGAGAGGGAAATGACCTGTGCTCTGAAGGGGGTGCCCAAAATTTTGGGAACGTACCCATGCCTCGGTCTGAGAATGACTTTAGAGTCATTAGGTCCGAACTCGAGGCACGCAGCGTTAATAGATAACGCATGAAGGTATCCCACTCGTTTGACTGAAGACAGTGCTATCAGAAAAACGGTTTTGAGAGTGAGGTATTTCATATCCACAGTTTCCAAGGGTTCGAAGGGATGCGCTCTCAGGGCCTCCAAGACCAGAGAAAGATCCCACATAGGAACCGAGGGGGGTCGCGGGGGGTTCATCCTCCTGGCTCCCCTAAGGAAGCGGATGACGAACTCGTTCCTTCCTAATGCGCGGCCCCGCTCTGAAACAGAGAGCGCTGAAATGGCCGCAACATAGACTTTGAGCGTGGAGGGGGACCTGCCCGCGTCCAGTAGCTCTTGAAGGAAACACAGTATTCGCGATACCCCACATGTCTGTGGATCGAGCCCCTTAGCAGTGCACCATCTGTTAAACATTGACCATTTCGACATGTAGAGCCGCCTCGTAGAGACTGCCCCTGGACAGTCTGTCGGGGCCCTCGTTCAGGTGGCCAGGCACATGCGCGGCTCTCAGCGAGCGCAGAGAGTGCTGAGCCCACACGAGGAGGCGTTCCGCCAGGGTGCAGAGCGTCTTTGATCTGACACCGCCCTGGCAATTCACATAGGCCACTACCAATGTATTGTCCGTGCGGACTAGAACATGGTGACCGTGGAGGAATGGGAGGAAGTGTTTGAGCGCTTTCTCGACCGCGAGCATCTCTAGACAGTTTATGTGTAGGAGATTCTCCTGGTCTGACCAGCGGCCATAGACCGGTCTGCCTTCGAAGAGCGCTCCCCAACCTAGGTTGGAAGCGTCTGTCGAGACAACTTTCCGGTGTGAAATCACTCCCATAGTCACTCCTGTGAGATACCATTCGGCTGTCAGCCAGGGCTGCAGGGCTGAAATGCAGCCCTGATTCACTCTGACTCGCAAGCCGCCGGCCGCCCAGGCTCGGTGGGGCACGCGCGCTTTCAGCCAGCGTTGAAGCGGGCGCATGCGCAGTAAGCCCAGCTGGAGCGCTGCTGCAGCTGAGGCCATATGCCCCAAGATACGCTGGAATGTCCTCAGCGGAACCCGGCTGCCTATTTGGAGGGATGCGGCGAGGAGGCGGATGCGGCGCGCGCGCTGCTCCGACAGTCTGGCCGTCATAGCCACCGAGTCCAGTTCTATTCCAAGAAAGGAAATTGACTGACGGGGCGATAGCGAGCTCTTGGTCCAGTTGACCGAGAGACCCAGCTCCTCCAGATGGCTGAGAAGCACTGTTCTGTGAGACACAAGTTCTGTCTCTGACTGCGCTAGAATAAGCCAATCGTCCAGATAATTCAGTATTCGCATTCCCTGTTTTCTCAGGGGAGCGAGGGCCGTGTCGATGCATTTCGTAAATGTACGGGGTGCCAAAGACAGGCCGAAGGGCAGGACTGTGTACTGATATACTCGACCGTTGAAGGCGGATCTCAAGAATGGCCTGTGACGGGGAGTTATCTGGATCTGAAAGTATGCGTCTTTTAGATCGAGAGAGATAAACCAGTCTCCTGGGCGAATCTGCGCGAGAATTTTTCTGGTTGTGATCACTTTGAACGGCTGTCTCATGAGGGCTTTGTTCAGATGTCTCAGATCTAAAATAGGTCTTAACGCACCGTCCTTCTTGGGTACGAGGAAGTAGCGGCTGTAAAAGCCCGACTCGCTCAGAGAAGGATGAACCTGTTCTATAGCCCCTTTGCGCAGCAGCTTCGCTATTTCTGCTTGAAGCAGGTGCGCAGCTTCTGAACTCACTCTCGTCTCCGTCTGTGCTGTAAAGCGCGGAGGGTGACGAGCGAATTGAAGCGAATAGCCGTGTTTTATAGTATTCAGCACCCATTCTGACGCGCCCTGAATCGCTTCCCATGCTTCCGCATGCATAGCTAGGGGTCGAATGGTCTCTGGGTTCAGATCGCCGCGCTGCGCGGGATGGGGAACCTGTATCAGAGAGGATGGAGCGGCGTGCGCGCCGCTGGTGCTCGAACACGGGGGCTGGTAAACAGTATTGGCCGACTGTACAGCGTTCAGTAGCTCGGTCCCATCGGATGGAGCGTGATTTGCTGTCAAACATCCCAGGCGCGAGAGTGGCGTGGGGATTATAATGTCTAAAAGTGAGTGCGCGTACTTGTGAGCGGGCGCAGAGTTTACACTTATGACACGGCCAGTGTTTGGGAGCTTTAGAGGGTCTGCGACCCAAGGTAACTGACTGGCAGAGCGAGCAGCGGGTAGGTGTGAGCACAAAGTTGTGGGCACATTTTCTACACTTAATACTCGAGCGGCTTGCGTCCGCTTCATGAGATAGCGCTCTGTGCGCGTTACCATGGGGACCCTGTTTGTGTGAAGCAGTGAGCACATGGGAGTGGGCACATTTTCTACACTTATGACACCTTCGGCCAGAGCCGGAATGTTTGTGAGCTTAGAGGATCTGCAACCCGGGGTAACTGTGTGACAGAGCGGGCAGCAGCTAGGTGTGAGCACAGAGTTGTGGGCACATTTACTACACTTAGTACTCAAGCGGCATGTGTCTGCTTTATGAGAGTGCGCTCTGTGAGCGTTACCGGGGAGACCGTGTTTGTGTGTAGCAGTGAGCACATGGGAGTGGGCACATTTTCTACACTTGTAACACCATAGGCGTTATAGAGCAAATGCTTTGATGGCTCATATGTTTAGACGCTCATAAATACTCAAGCACCATCCTGTGAGATGCGGGTTCGCTTTCTGTATGTAAGAAAGCTGGCCGCGAGCTCGGAGAAGCCAGCAGAAAAAAATATATTTCTGCCGCCAGAGCCGGATTAGAACAATCTCCGGTGCGGAAGCGTAATATTCTGCCACTGAGCCACAGGGGCACACATGAGCTTCTAGTTAGTACGAGCATATGACCGAGCGTCGTGTTTCGTTTCGGTGTTTGTTTGCAGGCGCGCGTGTATTAAAACAGGCCCGTTTACTGCAGTATAGTATTTCCAGCCGCCTGAACTTAGAGGGGACTGAGAAATATGTATCCCGTGAGATGCGGGTTTGCTTTCTGTATGTAAGAAAGCTGGCCGCGAGCTCGGAGAAGCAAGCAGAAAAAAAAAAAGTTTTTCTGCCGCCAGAGCCGGATTAGAACACGGGTCTCTGGATCGGAAGCCTAATGTTCTGCCACTGAGCCACAGGGGCATACATGAGCTTTCAGTCAGTGCGAGCATATGACCGAGCGGCGTGTTTCGTTTCGGCGTTTGTTTGCAGGCGCGCGTGTATTAAAACAGGCTCGTTTACTGCAGTATTAGTATTTCCAGCCGCCTGAACTTAGAGGGGACTGAGAAATATGCGAGAAATTGGAGGTAGTCCGGCCTAGGCGGGACGAGAACACTCTCTTCCTCCTTTCGCCGGTGCTCGTGACGTCCGCTCTGATATCCTTTGAGAACGGTGCAGTTGCGCGGCTCGAACAAAGGGAGAGAGAGCGGGAAGATGTCATCATGTGCTGTGACATCGTTTGTTTGAAGGCGTGCATGTATAAAAACAGGCTCGTTTACTGCAATACAGATATTTCTAGTCGCCTGAGCTTAGGAGGGGACTGAGAAATGTGTGAGAAATGGAGGTGGCCGGTGAGTGACGCGCGCGACCGAGACGCGGGGTAGCTTTCTTATAACGTAAAGGAAGCCAGCCCGTGACAGTCTACTTCTGACATCCCTTGTGAGCGGCGACTTGCGCGGCTCGAACAGAGGGGGAGAGGGCGTGCGTCATCCGGGGGGGGGGTAGCTTTCTTGTAACGTAAAGGAAGCTATAGCCCGTGACCGTCCGTTCTGACATCCCCTTGTGAGCGGCGCCGTTTGCGCGGCTTGACAGAGGGGAGTAACCAGCTGGACTGCTTCATCCCCTGAGGCGACGACAGTGCGGGCGAAGCCGGCCGCTGCGCGTCGGGAGGTGGGGGGGAGAAGGAGATAGCGAGGCTCGCGGGAGGGGCTCCGGCGAGCGCTCAGCTGTCATAACCGGCTCGGAAGGCCTTTGAGAGCGGCGTTTCTTCTTACGCGGCCCGGAAGAGGCAGCCGGAGAAGGGGGAGGATCATCAAACATGGCGAGTCGAGCCCGCAGGGTCGACATTGGCAAATCCTCACACTGTTCGCAGCCGCCCGAGGAAAGGGCGTGGCTGCGTGTCGAAGCCCAGGCAGAGAGCGCAGATACATGGCGGTCTCTGTCGCTGAGCGTGGCTCTGCACGAGCCACAGGACGAGCGAGGCATTTGAAACAACGCCTCGCGCTCTTTTAGATGCAAAGTGTGTCGCGGGGCGAACACACAAACACACACAACACAGAGCAAATAAAGGATATATTCGCCGGATAGCGAAGCAGGCAGGGAAAGCTGAAGGCGGCCGGCATCCTCAGTCTGAGATCCTCGGCGTGCTGGTCGCTTGATTCGACGGCGGCTTCCTCAGAGTCCAGCGATGCGGAGAGCTTCGCTGAAAAGACAGAAATCAGAGAAGCAGCCTCCGAGCCCGGTTTATATACGCTAAGCCACACCCCTTTTCGCGGGCTGTGACGCATTAAGCGCGCCAAGCGCGCTTATTGGTCGTGACGTCACGCCAAGGGCTCAGCGGTAGGCTGCTGCAGTTGCCGCAGGGCAGCCAATGGGCACGCTAGTAAGCTTGCCCTAGGTCTGCAGGCTGCCTCACTGCGTTGACAAGATTATAAAAATTAAGGATAATTTTTGGCTTCAGTATCTCGAGAAAGAAAGGCTTTCCCGTAGCGTAGCAACTACGCAATACGAGAGAACCTCTCGTAAGAGAACATCAAAATTGCTGGGCCTAGAGACTTTGTATTGGTTTCTATAATTAGGGGTACAAAAGTCTCCATGAAGCAAATGTTAATTTCAGGATTTCCTTTGTTTTTTGGTGATAAAAAAATCATGGATCATCTGGATGATCAGACATATTGAATAGCAAATACAAAAAAAAACCACTCGCTTTGAGATCCTCAGGTGTTTCCTCAGGCATTATTGTGGCTGGATCTAAATGGTCTGTTGTTCTGTCTGTAGTAACTTGTAAGTTAATGAATATCTCAACAACACTAACTCAATGGAAGTATTGTAATGCCTCGCTTTAATTTGTCTTTCTAGGCAGTTTAAGTGAAGAGGGTCATCACAGGCCTCTGCGTCTTCTTCAGAAAAGGCTTGCCGGTGTAGAGGAGAAGTTCCAAGTCCTATATATGTTCAGGTTACATCCTGGCTTTAGGGCAAAATGCTGCTTCTCTGCTGGAGGATGCTGGGCCTGGGGAGAAACCAGAGGACCATGAAGAAGATGATTATGAGAGTTCAGATGACAGTGATTTTGAAGCAGTGTAAATGAGTGTTTCTCAACAAGTGTGATGCACTTAGACTGCATGTCAATTCTGAGTGGACTGCAGGTGTGTTTCAAGGAAACCAAAAAACTTTAAGTGTAAAGGATGTCTGATACAGTGCTTTTATTTTGGATTTATATTACATTTGGATTATACATTTTGGAAATATATTTATTTTTACTATTGTTTCCTGCAGTGTGTAAGCAACATTAGCAGATGTATAGGAAACTTTTTTTTCTTTTTGTGATTTTTGTTTTTTATGTGATCAATAAACATTATCTGAAAAATAAAAAGTTCTGTCTTTTGTCCATGTTCTTCTTTAAAAAAAAAAATATATATATATATATATATATATATATATATATATATATATATATATATATATATATATATATATATTTATATACACCTGTCTATCAGCTAGAATTCTGACCCTCAAAGACCTGTTAGTCTGCCTTTAAAATGTCCACCTCCACTCCATTTATTATTCTAAATTAGATGCACCTGTTTGAGGTCGTTAGCTGCATAAAGACACCTGTCCACCCCATACAATCAGTAAGAATACAACTACTAACATGGCCAGTGGCGGATTTAGCAAATTGGGGGCCCAAGGCGAAGGTATGTATGGGCCCCCCATCCGATCTTTAAAGGTGCAATGTGTCATATTTCTGAGGATCTATTGACAGAAATGCAATATAAGATCCATAACTATGTTTTCAGTGGTGTATAAAGACCTTACTTAATGAACCGTTATGTTCTTATTACCTTAGAATGAGTCATTTATATCTACATAACCGCGGGAACCCCCTTCTATGAAGATCGACTTATTGTGACGTCTAAAAATCACACACTGCACCTTTAAAAGAGAGCGAAATCTCTTTTTTACAGACTGAATGGTGAATAGGCAGGTAAAGGTTGGAGAGGAGAAATAAAACTTCCCCTTTAAACCTTGCATACACGTATTCACTCCTAAACAGAAACGTTACAATGTTTACATGCTACAATTTCTGGTAAGCTCTGTTTTTTTTTTTTTTTTTTTTTTTGCTTGACAAATTTCACCATTTCGATTCAATTCTTGTGATTTGATTCAATATTGACTCATTTGGATACATATTAGGTACACAAGATAGGCGTTAATTTTTCTCAAGAAAAAAAAACTCACATAATGCTGTGAACATACAGAGAGCCATATCAACTGGTATTATTTAAGGTTAAAAATAACTAAAATTAAACAATGCTTTTTTATTATAATTAAATTATAAGTAAACAATATACTAAATAAATAATATAGTAGGCCTACACATAGGCCCTATTTAGCTAAATACTCTTTATATCTTATTTTTCTAGTCAACTAACATGCTATAGCCTATATTATGGTAACTAAATGGCTTTCCTGAGGAACGTTAGGCTAAATGTTATGTGACGATTGTTCTCCAGCTGTTTTACCTCTTTCCGCGGTTGAAAAACACTGATTGGTCGATATTATGAATAAAGGAATACATTTTGGTAAGTTATTACCGAAGATGATCAGTTCACGTGCCTCTAGGGATCGGTCACGTCACATTACAAGCTCCAAACGGTATTTATTATTTCGTAATAGAATTGACAGAATCTGAGACCTGAGTAATTTAAACTGCTCTGTTTTGTCTGTCGGTCTCCATGTCCTCTTTGCTTCACGATCTTTCTGTGCGTTGGACGTTTGTTGTTCCTAGCCATAAAAAAGTTTGTCATCTTTGGCAGCTTTCCCAAATAGCCTACTTACAGTATCTGAGTCTTTTTTTCTTTTATTTGAGACGCTTGGGTAACTTCGAAACTTTTCATTTTCACGTTTAGACTCATCTTGCTCTGTTTGTGTATTTCCTGTATCGTTGTTGTCATTGTCAGCGGGCATCACAAAAAAGTTTGTTACCTTATTCTGCAATTTTTCCTCCTTTTTTCAGCACCGCTTGTGTAGCTTCGCTTCATTTTTACTCTACTAGGCTACTCTGTACACTCTGTCAATCACTTCTTTTTCTCTGTCAGTTTTTTGTCGCAATACAGCCTTGTCACTTTCGCAGATGCGTGAGATAATGGAATAGTCCAATGTAGTGAGGTGGGGGGCCCCCTCCTTTCTGCGACTAATGATTTGATGCCATTTTTCGCAAATGGAGATTTAGAAATATATAATTTGCGAAAATTAAAAAAAAAATGTAAAAAAAAAACTTAAGCATAAATTAATGGGGCATTTTGGGGGCCCCTAGGTAGCTTGGGGCCCAAGGCAATTGCCGACCTTTGCCTAATGGTAAAGTCCGCCCCTGAACATGGCCAAGACCAAAGAGCTGTCCAAAGACACTAGAGACAAAATTGTACACCTCCACAAGGCTGGAAAGGGCTACGGGGAAATTGCCAAGCAGCTTGGTGAAAAAAGGTCCACTGTTGGAGCAATCATTAGACAATGGAAGAAGCTAAACATGACTGTCAGTCTCCCTCGGACTGGGGCTCCATGCAAGATCTCACCTCGTGGGGTCTCAATGATCCTAAGAAAGGTGAGAAATCAGCCCAGAACTACACGAGAGGAGCTGTTCAATGACCTGAAAAGAGCTGGGACCACCGTTTCCAAGGTTACTGTTGGTAATACACTAAGACGTCATGGTTTGAAATCATGCATGGCACGGAAGGTTCCCCTGCTTAAACCAGCACATGTCAAGGCCCGTCTTAAGTTTGCCAATGACCATTTGGATGATCCAGAGGAGTCATGGGAGAAAGTCATGTGGTCAGATGAGACCAAAATAGAACTTTTTGGTCATAATTCCACTAAACGTGTTTGGAGGAAGAAGAATGATGAGTACCATCCCAAGAACACCATCCCTACTGTGAAGCTTGGGGGTGGTAGCATCATGTTTTGGGGGTGTTTTTCTGTACATGGGACAGGGCGACTGCACTGTATTAAGGAGAGGATGACCGGGGCCATGTATTGCGAGATTTTGGGGAACAACCTCCTTCCCTCAGTTAGAGCATTGAAGATGGGTCGAGGCTGGGTCTTCCAACATGACAATGACCCAAAGCACACAGCTAGGATAACCAAGGAGTGGCTCTGTAAGAAGCATATCAAGGTTCTGGCGTGGCCTAGCCAGTCTCCAGACCTAAACCCAATAGAGAATCTTTGGAGGGAGCTCAAACTCCGTGTTTCCCAGCGACAGCCCAGAAACCTGACTGATCTAGAGAAGATCTGTGTGGAGGAGTGGGCCAAAATCCCTCCTGCAGTGTGTGCAAACCTGGTGAAAAACTACAGGAAACGTTTGACCTCTGTAATTGCAAACAAAGGCTACTGTACCAAATATTAACAGTGATTTTCTCAGGTGTTCAAATACTTATTTGCAGCTGTATCATACAAATAAATAGTTAAAAAAAATCATACATTGTGATTTCTGGATTTTTTTTTTAGATTATGTCTCTCACAGTGGACATGCACCTACGATGACAATTTCAGACCCCTCCATGATTTCTAAGTGGGATAACTTGCAAAATAGCAGGGTGTTCAAATACTTATTTTCCTCACTGTATATATATATATATATATATATATATATATATATATATATATATATATATATATATATATATAATTATTATTAGATTATATATAATATATATATTTAACAATAAAAAAGAGAAGGACAGGGACAAAAGATAATGTATTATTTTTCAGATAATGTTTATTGCATATTTTTCTAATTGTATGTTAATTCCTAATTATAAAACAATATACATTCAGACACACAGTCAGTAATATGAATCTGATGTATTTGTAGCGAGATACCAGCGGTCACGTGACAAAAGAACGAAGGACTCAGACCACTGATCTATATAATGGTCATTCTATATAGATCAGTGATTCAGACCCGAAAGACTCAGGAAAATTACCGCTCCACTTCACATTGTCCAATTAAATTTGAACTTCTTGTGCCAGACAACGATTGGTCGGTGTAACAGGCAATTAATTATGTAATATTTTAAAATATGTGATATGTGGATTTTTAATTGAATCGACACACAACCTTTTATTATTGGGAAAAAAAAGTTTAAAAATTTGTTTGGTTTATTTTTTTTCCTGCCGTCGAGCCATATACTCACTGAAATAACTATAATTGGCTCGAGAGCATCAGTTCCCGAGCAGACTGTATGATACCTACGTTTACACTAGGGCATTTTCATTTTAAAACGCATAACTTTAGCCACTGTGGTTATGTCTACCGTCCACACACACATCACCGGAGTTTTAGACCCTTGAAAACGGAGACTGACCCCGCTGTCAATCAAGACCGAAGCAAGACACACCAGAGCCCGTCTACGGAGAGCCTTGGCACTTCCTATTAGCCCCATTGTATAGATGGTTGGTTGCAGTTCCATTATAATTCCACTGGAGGTGATCGCGGGCGAGTGCAGACTGAATGGGAGTCAATGGGGCTAGACGGCTAAATGTGTCTCTTTCACCCAATTGCCTTTGAGAAATCTCAGATTTTATTGTAGATTTTGCAAGTTCAACATGGATTATAGGTCGAAAGTTGAATGAACGAGTACTTATTTCTTTTCGATTTCTTACAGGTTGAGTTGTTGTTGCCCATAACACGCTAGCATTATGCTAATGACGTCAGCATTCTGACGTCATTGACATTTTAAAAGACTTTTTAAACCAAATAAGTGACTCTAAAAAATCTAACACCCAGCAATGTGTAATTTCTTTGCATCTCCTTTCGAATACAACATTCAAATTACTAGACAAAAAATTATATCCTGAGAAAAGTGGATTTTGAGGGGTTTTCGCCATAGACCTCCATTCATTCTGCACTCGCCTGCGAGCGCCCCCGCATGGACAGAGACGTGTTACTGCAGCCAGTCCAGAAACCAGAAATAAGCAGAGAGTGCCAATTCTCTTCCTATTAGACATTCTCTGGACACACGCAATTTGACACAACCCATAGCAACGCGTTATAGCAACGACACCTCAGACTGGCAGAATTTTTTTTTAATCTACTTGTGATCTAATTTTAAACGCTAGATGGCGGTCTTGTGTCATTGAATGATCTGCACACTAACAGGGCTAAAAAAAATAAAAAAAAAAGTCTCAACAGGGTCCGTGTACTTGGCGGCCAACGGATTTTCGTTTGAAAGGAAAAAAAGAAAAAAGGAAAAACGGCAGGTTTCCCAATTACCATAAGTAAATGGGAAACGAAAAACGGAAAACAACCCATTATTCGTTTTTTGTTTTGATATTAAAAAACGGAAAACGAAAACCAATCTCGTTAGGCCTATCCGATTGTCCTTGACGTGTTTATATATGGAAATCGGAAATCAAAATACCTATGTATAAAGTCGTAATCCTTAATTCTGCATTGGTATTTTTTCGTGATCCAGAAGCGATCTTAAATAGTAAGCAGTTGTCATAGATACACCTGAGCGGTTGTATGCTAGATGTTGCCTTGGCTGGCAGTTCATTGGAACGAATGTATATATATATATATATATATATATATATATATATATATATATATATATATATATATATGAGAAAAACTTGGCCACTAAATATTTAATATTCAATTATTTTAATGATCACAATTAAAGTTTTAATTTTATTAAATTGAACAAGTAAACGTTGCATTCATATTCTGGGCTCATCTGATTTTTTTGTACATAGCATAGCCTACTTTGTTATGATTTTAGTATCATAATGATTAATAAATGCACGCACAATTATCCGTGAACTTGATTTGAACAAATGCCTTTCAACTTGTGTGTGCAAAATTCAGAATTAAATAAATGTGCAGCAATTTGTACAAATAGAGAGTCTGTAGGCCTATACTGTTGTAGCCATTAAATAAGCGCATTTAGTTTCATATTTGCTAAAATATCATAATTTTATTTTTTTTTCATTTATGCTGATTTATGAAAAGTGAACAGCAAGAGTAAGCTGCGCAGTATATCGAGAGACATGGAGCGGGTCAGACATGATTTTGACCACCTCATTAAGTTTTGTTTTGTAGAAAACCTTTCTTTAAAGTGAATTTCGTTTTGTATAAATTGTATCTTAATTTTAATCAATTTTTCATCAACCAATTGCCTGGATTTAATAAATAAGACGCAAATATGACAATATAATCATGGAGGCACCCGCGCGGTCACTTGCATTGCACGTGAACTGGAGTGCATCTCATCCTAACTTAACGAAACTCAGTGTATGCCTCACACAGACATGAGAAATACATCAAATACACAAAGCTTGAAATGTCTTTATACGAAATAATTCAAAACGAAAAGAAAAAGGCTACTCTCTGATTATGTAATCCATTATGTGCATTTTTCTCTATAGGCGCGTTCACTACGAATATGGCGATCGTCAACTTTATCTTTGCAGTCAACACTGTCAGAAAACACTAGTTTATTAATAAAAATCAATGCATGCGTCACCGGATTTACAAATGCACATCTTGTTTGTTGCACGCACACATATTATGTCGAAATAACGAGATTTTATGTTGAAATAACATTATTATTAATAATACATCTTTTAGAATATTTAATTGAATGCTGAATGTTGCGCTTGTTCAATTTAATAAAATTAAAACTTTAATTGTGATCATTAAAATATATATATGCCAAAGACAGCTCGATCATGCAGGTTTGCACTGCACAACATCAGGAAGATCAGGCCTTTCCTAACTGAGCATGCAACACAACTTCTCGTCCAGGCCCTGGTCATTTCTAGGCTTGACTACTGTAATGCTCTTCTGGCTGGACTTCCAGCATGTGCAACAAAACCCCTACAGTTGATCCAGAATGCTGCAGCTCGCCTTGTCTTCAACGAGCCCAAGAGGGCACACGTCACTCCACTGTTCATCTCTCTGCACTGGCTACCTCTCGCTGCTCGCATCAAGTTCAAGGCATTGACGCTTGCTTACAGATCTGTCACAGGCTCAGCTCCCTCCTACTTTCACTCACTCCTACAAGCCTACATCCCTACCAGACGCCTACGATCGGAAAACGAGCGACGCCTCGTGGTTCCATCACAGAGAGCCACAAAATCACTCTCCAGAACATTCTCATTCACAGTTCCATGCTGGTGGAACGCACTCCCCTCCCTCATCCGGAAAGCAGAATCCCTGACAACATTCAAAAGACAGCTGAAAACCCATCTCTTCCGTGAGCACTTAACCTCATAAAAAAAAAAAAAAAAAAAAAAAAAAAAATTCCTTTCCTTTTGAAACATCAATTATCAGGCTTATGCTACTCTGAATAATGTCTGAACTTCGTATTTTGAGCACTCCTTGCGTTGTTGTTGTTTTTGCCTCTTTTAGATGACTCGCTTATTTAGTCCTAATTTGTAAGTCGCTTTGGATAAAAGCGTCTGCTAAATGACTAAAAAAAAAAAAAAAAAAAAAAAATATATGCATTCGTTCCAATCTTCCAATGAACTGGCAACATCTAGCATAGGCTACAACCGCTCATAGGTGTATCTATGACAACTGCTTACTACTTAAGATCGCTTCCGGGTCAGATAAAATACCAACGCAGAATTAAGGATTACGACTTTATACATACGTATTTTGATTTCCGATTTCCATCTATAAACACATCAAGGACAATCGGATAACGAGATTGTTTTTCGTTTTCTGTTTTTTAATATCAAAACAAAAAACGAATAATGGGTTGTGTTCCGTTTTTCGTTTTCCTATTTATTAATGGTAATTGGGAAACCGGCCGTTTTTCGTTTTTGTTTTTTTCCTTTCAAAACGAAAATCCGTTGGCCGCCAAGTACACGGACCCAACAGCATGTGTGTATATCTGCAAATATTTCTGTAAATGTGACCAATCTGAAGAATTTAACTATTTTAGTATTATGGCAAAGCATAGGCTACTAAAGATGAGAGTGCTTTTCAATATGCCCAACCGTTTGTAGTTGGTTAGACAAAAATCTGGTAATTAATATGAATGAACATTTCGAGCAAAAGTTTGATTTTGATAATGCTATATGTAGTTTTGGTTGAAGTGCTTCATTTTGCAGGATATATTAAGTATTTTGCAGTTTGGGTGTGTGGTTTTGTGAATTGTGTTAAATATTTTGATAAAACCAGCCTAGTTTGCAAAATTGAGTGTTAGCAATTGGGAAATGGTCCAGGGGTGCGTTTCCCGAAAGCATCGTTGGCCAACTATGGTCGCAAGTTCATCGCAATGTCCATTGAACTCTATTGGTAACGACGGAACTTGCGACCATAGTTGGCCAACGATGCTTTCGGGAAACGCACCCCAGATCTCACCGAATCCATGGTTCCAGGATCCAGGTCGACAAGAACAGCATGAGGAACACATACTTTTCACCTGTCGTAGTAAAGTGCACATATCCACTCTTAAATGTAAAACTTTGAATGACATTTTTTTATGTTTTAATACATTGCAAATGCAAACTGACCAGTGGCTTCATTGTAGTACACAATAATCTGCTCCAACTGCAGATCACTGTCCCCATGGTAAGTTCCTGTCGGGTCAATTCCGTGCTCATCACTTATCACCTCCCAAAAACTGACCACACAGAAGAAAAGGAGTCAATATCAACAATTTTATCAACTTAAATGTCTTCAAAAATGATATTAAAGCAGCGCTATGCAGTTTTGGCAATTTCTCTTTCTCTTTAGAGCTCGCCCTACAGCTTCGGAATAGATATTTGACAACAGGGGGCTTGCCGTAGATAGGCATGGGTCATGCGCACTTGGTACTGGAGTGTTGCGGGTTTTTGGAGTTGGTGATCTGAGGTGTTGAATAAGAAAGTTGGAGAAGAGTTCAAACAGCTATCGTTTATTGTTTTCTTATTTCTGATTGTTAGGCGACCTGTTTGAACGCTCGGTCACATTGGTGGCAGCTGCGTTGTTTTGATTTATTTGCGTTTACGTGGTCCAGTGTTACGGCGGGAGTTTAACTAGTGAACAGTGAAAAGTTTGTAACTGAGTTAGCGCGCGCGGGTTCAGCGTCGACGCGGCCATCATGTGGTGTAAAGGCGATGATGATTTCTATTCGAGACGGGACCGCGACAAGATCAACAGGCACGTGAAAATCGAGCTACCGCCGCCATTATCTGGTGACAAGAAGCAGAGCTTTCTGTGCTGGGCGCGGCAGTTCGAGGTCGCCGTCAGAGCGCTCACAGAGGGAGATGGTCCTGCGTCGGTTAATTATGAGCTAGTGAGGATTCTGCCGACACGTTTAAAGGGTCATTTCACCCATTTGAACATTGTTTTTTATTTAAAGTGGGTCATATATGTAGTCGAAATGTAAAATAATTTTTGAATTTGGTGCCTTCGTGACCGAGAAAAGACAAAAAATAACTTCAGGACGCATTTGTATGAAAGACAACAACTCCCACAATGCACCACATTGCACAGCTCCGCAAGCCACTCCCACTAATCCAGAAAGCGCATATCTGCCTATAAGAGAAATCACTCTTCCGTCTACAAGGCTAGCTACCACCAGAGCTTGAAATTCATTTCACATTCACACAAAATGTATAGTTAGTTGGCGAACTCATATAGTACATTACTCCTCGTTTGTGTTATGTTGAAGTGTTTTAGTTATTCAGCAAGAAGTTCAATTTCACACCAGAGCTCAGAACGATAACCTTTTTACTCTTTTTTTTTGTGTCTCTCTCCCTCTCACAACGCATGCGCACACAGAACCCCCGTAACCTTGGAAACCTTGAATGAGAATACAACATTTCCCCCTCCCCATAAAGAACTACAAAAACTGTGTTTCAACTTAAACTATGGTTGAGGAGAAATGACTAAACACCTATACGTGATAGTCTGTGATAAAGTCCTTCAGATATGCAGGACGAGCCCTTGCCCGAACCGGTCGACTCTCCAATGCCGTCGACTGTGGCACATCTTGGCCACCCTGATAAACGTCAAGCCGTGGCTGAAGGTGTTGAGGCCCCAATGCTGAAAGAGATGGTTGCGGGGCCTCTCTGACAGGGGAACCTTGAAACTCCGGGCCTGGCCGTGGCTGTACTGGCTCCAATGGAGGGACCGGAATGGGCATGTACTGTGGCGCTCTCCCACTAGGCTCCCTCGCCCGTAGGCACCTGGTTGAGTTCAAAGGGGCCGGCACTTTCCGCAGTCTGCTAGCATGCCAGCGCGAGCTATCGCTCAACAAGAATGTGGCAGACTGTAACTGACGATCCACCTGGAGGGGTTTAGACCAAAACGATGCCATTTTGCTGCTACGGTGGGGTCTGCGGACCCGAACCCAGTCCATCACCGTTATCTTATTCTCCTTGACCTTGTGCCTCTTGTCGAAGCTGTCCTTCATTCGCCTCTGGTTTGAAGTTACCGCTGCTTTGGCTGCTACCCAGGTGCCATTCGCTGCTGCTGACAAGTCTTGTGCTCGGAGTCTGTCCAATGGCAACTCCATCTCCCGGCCGAGCATGAGCAAAGCCGGAGAGGCCTGGTTGGTGGTGTGCTGGCTAGCTCTGTAATGCATCAAAGTTAGGTTGAGTGCTGTTTGGAATGTGTACCCCTGGACAAGATGTGCACGAATGCCATTCTTAAGGCTCTGATTGAACCTTTCGACCCCGCCGTTCGCTTGGGGGTGGTAGAGTGCAGCCCGGATATGCTTAATTCCCTTATTGCAAAGGAAAGTGGAGAATTCTGCAGAGGTAAACTGCGGCCCATTGTCAGTAGTGATGGCACGGGGCATGCCCCAGCGAGCAAACAGGCTATCCAGTATCTGTGTGATGGTCTGTGATGTGACCGTTCCGGCTGGTATTACCTCAGGCCATTTAGAATGGAGATCGTACACGACCACCAGAAAGCGTTGATGATGAGGAACTCTATGGTCATGAATTTCCCCACAAATGTCCACTTGAAGGTGATCCCATGGGCGAGATGGCCATGGAACAGGTTGAAGAGGGGTTGGAGCTGGTAGTCCAGTCTTCCCACTGAGGAGACAAGGTTCACAGTCCCTGACCAGCTCTTCGATGTCGTGGTCAATGCCTGGCCACCAGACCAGGTCCCGGCATCTTTGCTTGAGCTTAACGATGCCCAAGTGGCCCTCATGCGCCATTGATAGGACACGTGCACGCAGACTGCCCGGCACCACTGTACAGAGGCCCCTGGAGACACAAACATCACCCCAGCAGGACAGTTCATTTCGTACTTTAGCAAAAGGTTTTAACTCCTCAGGCATCCGTGCTGGCCACCCAGAGCATATATATGTGCGGAGTGTTGTCAGTGTGGGGTCACACTTGGACTCCCTTTGCAGCTCCTCCAGGGAGACGGACGCTTTCAGAGGTGCATGGAGCATCTGGATGAGTTCTGGCTCCATGTCATCACTGCCAGGCGAGGCTGTTGGTGTGGGCGCATCAATGGATCGAGATAGAAGATCAGCGACCACGTTGTCCCTCCCTGGTGTGAATTTGAGTTGGTAATCATACTGCCTAAGGCGCTCACCCCATCTGTGCAGACGTAAGGGTTTATGACCTGAGCCGGAGGCTGACAAGAGAGTGATCAGAGCCTGATGGTCGGTGCGGAGGATGAAACGACGACCATAGAGGAAAAGGTGCCATCTTTCAGTTGCCCAGATACACGCGAGTGCTTCACGTTCACCGACAGAATAGCGCTGTTCTGTGGGGGTCAAAGCTCTGGAGGCGAATGCTACTGGTCTTTCCACCCCATCCTGCTCTTGTGACAGCACCGCTCCCAAGGCCTGTGTAGATGCATCACAGGTGACGATAGTCTGACTGTCAGGGTCAAAGTGGGCCAGGACAGGTGGTGTGGTAAGCTGGGACTTCAGTGTCTGTACGGCCTCGGAGCATGCTGCAGTCCAGTCCCATGGCTCCTCTTTTTTTAGTAACTGGCGAAGTGGTGCTGTGGTTTGCGAGTACTGAGGCAGGAAACGAAGGTAGTAGGCCGTCATGCCCAGAAATGAGGCTACCTGGGAGGCAGAGGTGGGCTCTGGGATTTTGTTAATCGCCTCGATATTTGACTGAAGAGGGGCGATACCCCTAGATGTGAGACGGAACCCTACAAAATCTATGGCTGAGGCTGCAAACATGCATTTCTCTCCGTTCAACGTAAGGTTATGTGCCATGAGAGCACTGACCACCCTACTGAGACGGTTGTTATGGGTCTGGACATCCGATGCATGAACAACTATGTCATCCAGGAAAACTGCAACTCCAGGAATACCAGCAAAGATGGTGGCCATCACCTTTTGAAAGCAGCTGGGGGCGGAGCTTAGGCCAAACGGCATACGAGTATAACGAAATACCCCAGTGTGTGTGACAAAAGCTGTGAGGTCTCTGCTGGAAGGGTGGAGTGGCACCTGCAAGTAACCCTGGCGCAAATCCAGCTTCGTAAAGACTGTCGAACCATAGAAGTGAGTGGTCAGCTCCTCAGCTGTAGGTAGTGGGTACTTGTCGGGGATAACAGCCTTATTTACAGCGCGCAGGTCAACACAGACTCGTATTCCACCAGATTTTTTCCTTGCAATGACCAGGTTAGAAATCCAGGGGGCCACATTAACTGGCTCAATCACCCCCATGTCCAGCATCATTTGAAGCTCAGCAGTGACTTCCTCCCGCAGAGCTAGAGGAATCCTGCGCAGGGGCTGTATGACTGGCGATACTCCAGGGTCCACCAGAGGCTTGTGGGTGAAAGCTGTAAGGCAACCCAGTCCGTCAAACAGCGCTGGCCATCTCTGTTGCCAGGTGGAGGTGACATGGTGGATATCAGCGCCCTTATCGTCTCGCAGTGTGAACCCCAAGCTTGTAAAAAGATCAAGCCCCAGGAGGTTGGCTCCCTGTTCAGAAATGTAGAATGGGAACGATGGCAGGTGTTTGGAGCCATAACGTACTGAGACACGGAGAACGCCAAGCATAGTAATCCTGGAACTGTTGTAGCCACAGAGAGATGTGCAGGGCTGCTGTAATGGCAGATGGGAGAAGAACTTGTGATACGTTTTGGCATTGAGCAACGATGCAGCTGCACCGGTATCCAGGAGGAGTGGGAGACTCACCTCATCCAGCAGCACAGTACATGTCCTAAAAGCTGCCTGACCAGCTGATACATGTCTAATTTCGGTGTAGTCATTACAGACAGGTGAGAGTGTCCTCTGTGATGCTTGTGTAGCAGGAGCCGACCGGCATACCTTAGCAAAGTGATTTTTTTTTAAGCAATTCCTACATGTCTGTCCACGTGCAGGACAATTTTGGGCTCTTGAATTGTGCGAACTAGACCCACAGTTGCCACAAAAACTTGAACTGCGCCGGTTTCTCTGCAGCTGTGTAAAATGCACAGGAAAACCTGCATCCTTACTCTCACTTTTTCCTATGGGTAAGGGAGTGTGGCTTTGGTAACTGGCAGGTCGGAGTTGTTGCATAGGGATGTCCGCGGGGGGGCGCGCATCAGCGAGCAGTGTAGAGCATTCGAGAGCTGCCTCCACTTGCAGCGCGATTACAACTGCTTGATTTAGTGTTAGTTCGTCAGATTCTAACAACAGTTTTTCCCGTGTCTTTTCACACAGTATCCCTTCAATAAACTGATCACGAACGATCTCATCTTGAAGTGTCCCATAATTGCACGAGCGCGCCAGGTCTCGCAGATTAGTTACGTAGTCCTGCACGGACTCACCCGATCGCTGAAGCCGTTTGCGTAGCTTGTATCGGCGTAGTATGACTCGTTGCTGGCCCGTGAAGTGGAGAGCGAGCTGAGCGACCGCTTCCTCGTAAGTCTCCGCTTCCCCAAGAGCGCGATATATTCTCTGTCCCTCGGCCCTGAGACAGTGACGAAGCAGGGCAATTTTCCTCCGATCCGAAATTTCAGTATAGTCCATAGCCTCGAGATATACCGTGAAACCATCAATCCAACTCGCCCACGGAATAGGCGGTTCACCAGGAACGGGAAGAAAAGGTGCCGGCGGTGGTAAGCTAAACTCAGCCATTCTCGTCGCCAATGTTATGTTGAAGTGTTTTAGTTATTCAGCAAGAAGTTCAATTTCACACCAGAGCTCAGAACGATAACCTTTTTACTCTTTTTTTTTGTGTCTCTCTCCCTCTCACAACGCATGCGCACACAGAACCCCCGTAACCTTGGAAACCTTGAATGAGAATACAACAGTTTGTATTTCTTTCGAAAAGGTGAATTATTGCATGGTACCTGGATGTTCAGTCAGAACATATGCGGTGCGAAACTAGGACAACACAAACGTCTGTGTCCTCGTCTGATTCAGAGATTTCGTCCAGGAGAAATTGTCATCGTTGAAATTCTTTGCCGCAGACGGACTCTATCTCTGTGTTCGTAGCGGTTCGTAGTTGCATAGTGAGATCACCGGCGCCACCAGTCCGCCCTAACTCGAGCCAGTCCGGGCTCCTCGTCCACGGCAGGCAGGTCTTCTGCCTCGGCTGCTCTTCGCTATAATGCGGCTTGTAAAGGTAGCCACAAACACCTGATTCAAGCATCAGACTTCCGAAATCCTCTTCCTCTATATCATATTGAGCACTCTCCTCCGCTATTGTCATAACTGTACATCTGTCTCCACAGCGCCTGTTAGCTTAGCTTCAAACAAGATGGAGGATATTGCTTTCAGATTCAGAGAGTAAAGTCCCACCCACTGATCTGTAATAGGTCTGTAGCGTGAGCGGGTCCCGCCCCCTGGGAAAGATGAGGAACGAGTGTCTGTAGTCTTACCAGAAATCCCCCCCTCTTACACTTCCTCCTACAATGATGCAAAATGACGATTTTTGCGTCATTGTAGGAGGAAGTGTAAGAGGTAAATAACGGATTTCTCCCGTCTCAGGGGAAAATGAGAGAGTGTTGCACGACCATTCAATAGTATGACTGGGTTTCTAACAATGCAAAGCTTAATGCAAATGGGTGAAGTGTCCCTTTAAGCAACGGGGCATTTCTTCTGTGGGACAGCCTTCCTAAAACTGTTCAGGCTGACTATACAGCTGTAAAGAAAAGACTAAAGGAGGCTTTCGGGCAGAGACAGTTTATGGATCGCTTCAGAGCCAGTTTATCAGCCCGCCCTCGTGCTCCGCGGGAAAGTTTGGACGTATATGCGGCAGAGATGAGCAGGTTAGTGGACGAGGCTTTTCCTGAATATGGCGACAAGGCCCAAAGAGAAGAAAAGTTTTGTCGTTTCTTGGCCGGTTTTGTTCCTGTGCTCAGAGCTAAATGCCATGAACAGGGAGCAACAGATTTGGAGGAGGCCGTGATAATTGCAGGTCAGTGTGAAAATGCCAGTGTGAAAATGCCAGAGACTCAATAAAGACTGATTACATGCCTGTTAATGCTGCCTATTGTAATAATGATGGTGGTGCAGTGGCTGCTGTTCACTCTGTGACTGATAATGGAGGACTATACAAAGCAGTGGATAGATTAAGAGGAGAAATGAGAGATATGAGAATGGAACTGAGGCGCTTGGGTGATGAAAACCAAAGACTGAAATCCAGTGTGAGTCCTAGAGCAATGGATGAATGTGCCAGTGTGTCTGTGGGGGCCATGGATGCCAGTCACGTGTCTTTGACAGCGCACAGAGGGGCCGTTCACCTGAGAAGAAATCGTTCCAACACTTTGATGAGCGTACATCAGGAATGGATGTTCGTGGTTATAAAGACTCATACTCTGCTCAGTCCCTTGCAAGATGGAGCCCTAGCCCCGGTCCTCGCAGATGGAACAGCTTTGAGGATGACTTAGGAAAGCGGAGAGTGCGTTTCATGTCTCCTGGCGGAGTGGAGCGCCGCAATGGGCTGGGAAACGGACTTTAGCTGATGTTGCGGCCCAAACACCAGCTGTGCTGCCTGTGGGCCCTGTGATGGACAATGTAGATGATGGTGACTCAATTTAAAAAAACATCAATGTGATTGTGGATGCTGGCCAGGAGCTGGTGTTGTATGTGAGAGGAATAATTGAAGGTGTGGAGGTTCAGTTCTTAGTGGACTCTGGTTCCAGTGTATCTCTCATGAGTGCCGATTTCCGTATGTTAATTCCAACACTTCGTATTCGGCCATTGTAAAAGGACTATGTGTCAGCCCGTGCTGTGAATGGACAAGTGCTAGATGCACTCGGCACCATCACAGTAACATTTCAGCTGGGAACTGAGTCGTGGCAGCATGTATATCATGTGCTTAGAGAAACCACACAGACTGTGTTTCTGGGCTAGGACTTTTTGTTGAGGAACCATGCTTTACTGTACGGTGACGCATTGCTGCCACATACATATTATTTTTCCCCTCAATTATGTCGTAATAACGAGATCTTATGTCGTTTTAACGACATCTTTTCTCGTAATAACGAGATCTTATGTCGTTTTAACGACATCTTTTTCTCGTAATAACGAGATGTTATGTCGTTAAAACGACATCCTTTTTTGCCCTTATAAGGGCATGTGTTATCATGTACAAAATATGCCTTTATCCACATAAAATTGACAGCCTATCGCGCCTTTATCACACGTTCAAAAAGCTTAAGCAAATAGTAGTAGCCCCCAATCATGCAAAATTAATCAATGAGGCTCTTTTTGAAAATATATTTTAAATAGGCCTGTAAGTTTTTTTTTAATATATTATATATAAGATTTATTTTTGTTAATAGGCTATATCTTCATTCATTACCTAGAGATATAATTAAACAAAAAGTAGTCAAAACACATCTAAAAGAAAATTTTACAACATTGTGTTCTTATTTTGCTTAATTAACGAAATGTCAATCTTCGCCTTTATAACAGAAGATACAATACAATACAAAAATCTTCAAGATACAGCCTACAATCTTCACATGTATAACGGATTGTCACCTTATAAACAGTCCTTTGTGTGGTGGAATAAGCAATGCTATATAAAAATATATGGTTAGTATCTTAATTAAAATTTTATTTTATTATTTTATTAGTTCATTAATTATGCTAACTCAGCTAATTAAATGTGACGAGCTGGATACTAATTACTAATGAAATAATGTCAAATATTAAATGTAGGCTATTGATTAGAGTTGCCATAGACTAAAGGATTTTTCTTGTCATTAATTTAAGTAATTAGGACTAATCGCACGTTTATATTCAATCCTGGGTGCATGTAGGCTATAGCCTATATTCCGCGCTCAAGCGCATGCATAAAACTTGCCGCAAAGCACCAGCAAAAGTAGGCTAATGATATAATAAATGTATCTGAAAAAAATAACGAAGCATTTTAATTGTTTATTAATTAACTAGTCTTTTCTAAATCAGTGTAGGCTGCCTGCATAGATATCTCCATACATCTCCGCTGTAATGTAGCCTAGATGCACCTTTATTACGGACAGGATTACTTAATCAGATAGTAGCTACCGTATTTGCTTTCGATTGGATTTTTTTTCCATTGGTGGACATTTTTTTTATTAACTTTATAGTTATATTTCTCATGTCTGTGAGGCTTGTCTATATACACTGTTTGTCAGTTCATTTTTGAGGCGCGCTCCAATTCACAGAGATCATGAAAGCGCGCCCTGTTCGTTTTATTTTGTTTTACAAAGGCACACCGTTTTCTTGTTGTTGTGAGTTTACACAAATAAAAGTAGTTGCGACTGATGTATTATTATGTACTGTATGACCAGAAATGATGGAGTATTTTAAGTTGTTTCCACTGTTGATAGGAAAATGCGAGTGATGGCACCGGCGCCTTCATCCATGTCATAGTGCGCGCTCCACACTCCGCACAAACACTTGGATATGCGCTTCATAATAGCAAACATTTATCTAGGTTAACGTTAGAGCGAGCGGTCATGCCAGACAGATAATCCTCTTCATGTTTAACTAATCGAATTCTGTTGCATTTTATTGCGCCAGTTTGAAAAGGGCGGCTGAAACACTTAGCCTACAGATAAACGCCCAATGCTGGTGTTTTTCTTTAAACAAATTCGTTTAGACTTTAAAATAAATATTGTTTATGGGCTAATTAATGCCACAATAATTTGTTTATTTTATTGGCTAATTGTATTTTTCATTTTTGTTTTGCATTGAATACCATTGAATATTTTCATTGAATGCATTGAATATTCGCTGTGCACCGCAATACCACCCTCCCATAGAAAGACACGTTAAGAGCCACCTATTTTCTTTATAATAAAGGGAAGGAAAACGCTTAATGTATAATTAAATGCATTGCGTTCATATTCTTTATAACTGAAGCGTTTTCTTTATTATAAGGGTGTATTATTCCATTAAAAAAGGACTGCTTATAAGGTGACAATCCGTTATACATCTTGAAGATTTTTGTATTTTATTGTATCTTCTTATAAAGACGAAGATTGACATTTCGTTAATTAAACAAAATAAGAACACAATGTTGTAAAAAATAAACAACTCAGGCTATGTTCTGTTAGATGTGTTTTGAATACTTTTTGTTTAATTATATCTCTTGGTAATGAAGATATAGCCTATTAACAAAAATAAATCTTATTAGGCCTATATAATATATCATATTAAAAAAAACTTAGCCTATATAAAATATATTTTTAAAAAGGGCCTCATTGATTAATTTTGCATGATTGGGGGCTGCTACTATTTGCTTAAGCTTTTTGAATGTGTGATAAAGGCGCGATAGGCTTTCAATTGTATGTGGATAAAGGCATATTTTGTACATGACACATGTCCTTATAAGGGCAAAAAAGATGTCGTTTTAACGACATAAGATCTCGTTATTACGAGAAAAAGATGTCGTTTTAACGACATAAGATCTCGTTATTACGAGAAAAGATGTCGTTAAAACGACATAAGTTCTCATTAAAACGACATAAGATCTCGTTATTATGAGAAAAGATGTTGTTAAAATGACATAAGATCTCGTTATTACGAGAAAAGATGTTGTTAAAACGACATAAGATATCGTTATTACGACATAATTGGGGGAAAAAAATAATATGTATGTGGCAGCAATGCGTCACCGTATTACTGGACCTCGGCCGTGCTAAGCTACAACTGTGGGACATCTCAGTTCCTCTCCTTACCAGCAAAGATTTTGTTCCACTGTGCTGCAACGTGTCGCTGGCCACCGCTATGAACTTGCCACCCCTCAGTGAGTCAGTTGTGGCAGTTAAAGTGTGTACACCCAACGCAGCCCTTTTGACTTGGCTCTCTGGAACCCAATGTGGCGGATTCTTCCGGTCTCGTGTTTGCTCACACAGTTGCCATGGTTCACAACGGACTGAAAAAAGCTTGTGTTTTGAATCCTACTGGACAGGACATTTAATTGAAACAAGGTATGCACCTGGGTGAGTTTTACACAGTTGATGACTCAGATGTTCAGCTGTTTCATGCTCCGGTTGACGTAGCTGCAGCGACCTTTTCCAGGGTCACACCTCCTGTGTCGTTGGATGAGTCACCTATTTCTGAATCTGAGAGAGCTGCGCTTTCAGCATTGCTGTTGGAATACAATGACATCTTCAGCTCCTCCAAATGGAATTCCAGTAGATGTACACTAGTAAAACATCACATCAGAACTGGTGAGCAGACTCCTATCAAACAGCGTGCATATCGTGCTTCCCCTGAAAAACATGCTGAGATAGAGAAACAAGTGGCTGGCCTGTTAGAAGATGGAGTCATTGAGGAGAGCTGTAGTTCCTGGGCGTCACCAGTTGTTTTGGTGAAAAAGAAGTGTGGCACATGGCGTTTTTGTGTAGACTACAGGCGATTAAACAGTGTGACTAATAAAGACTCTCATCCTCTACCCCGTGTGGATGACACACTGGACGCGTTATCGGGCGCAGTGTGGTTCAGCACGCTAACGGTTTCTGGCAGGTGGAAGTTGCTGAAGAGGACAGAGAAAAGACTGCCTTTACAACGGGACAGGGCCTCTATCAGTGGCGGTCCATGCCAATGGGCCTATCCAACGCCCCCGCCACATTTCAACGCTTAATGGAGCTTGTCCTCAGAGAGCTCCCGTGGCACATCTGCATGGTATATCTCGATATCATTTTAATTTATAACAAAACATTTGAAGAACATCTGTCTAGCCTGAGAGAGGTGTCCAATTCAAGAATCCAATCTGCTGGTTTGAGACTGTGGCGGGACGAGGTCGAGGGCCGTGGGAGAACGGCACGAGGCCGGTGGCGTGATTGCAAATGAACGACACCTGCGCGACGCACCGGTCTCGCATCTCTCACGGAGGAGCGGAAGCATAAAGGAGGAGCGACGACAGTGAAGAGCGAGAGACGACAGGCCTGATTTTTATTTGATGTTCTGTGTTGCCAGCAGTCGTCCGTGAGGGGCTGCTGGCTTTTACTTTCATTTTTGTATCTTGTTTATTTATTTATTAAAATGTTGAATGTTCGCCGGTTCCCGCCTCCTTCTTCCCATAACATCTGAACCCCGTTACAGAGACTAAATCCAGGCAAATGTCACCTTGCCAGAGATCACGTGGTCTTTCTTGGCCATGTCATTTCTCGAACCGGTCTTCAACCTGATCCAAAGAACACAGAGAAAGTCTTGAACTGGCCAATTCCCCGTTCTCCTTCTGAGGTGAGAGCCTTTGTGGGACTGTGTTCCTATTACAGACAATTCGTCAAGGATTTTTCTAAACTCGCTGCTCCACTAAACCATCTCGTCGGGAAAAATGTGCCCTTTGTGTGGAATGCTGAGTGCGACAAACCATTTAACCTTTTGAAAAGTGTGTTGTCATCTGGTCCTGTAGTGGTATTGCCTGACTTCAGTGTGCCTTTTAAAATCTACACTGATGCATCCAACCTGGCCGTCGGTGCAGTTCTTGCCCAGGACAGAGATGGACTTGAACATGTGGTCGCATATGCCAGCCGGGCATTGAATTCCACACAAAGGCGTTGGTCCACCTTTGATCGTGATTTGTGGGCTATTGTGTGGGCAGTAAGGGAATTCAAGCATTACATTGGACTTGCCTCATTTACCATTATCACAGACCATCGACCACTCTTGGCACTTCGGCATATGTCCATTGATGATGATCCAACAGGAAGAAGAAGGAGGTGGATTCTGGAGCTTGATCCATTGAGTTGGGTCATTGTACACAAAGATGGAAAAAAACATAAGAATGCAGACACGCTTTCTCGCCGCCCTGAGACACCTGGCCCTAACCAGGTAGAGGCCAGTGTTAAAGAGGTACTGAAAGTGAATGTGGTGAGTTCTAATCAAACAGATGACATTCCATGTTCCTCTGAAGTCACTGATTCGGCATGAGATGCGACTGCTGTCAACTCACATGACAATTCAGACTGCATGTCCTCCATGAATGTTTTGTCACACAGCTTATCAGACATTAGGGCAATGCAGCATGCTGACCCTGATATTAAGACTGTGTTGAGCTGGGTGATGCAATCCCAAAGACCATCCAGGAGAAAACTTCAAGAAGCTTCTCAGTGCTTACTAGGGCTTGCATAGACTAGTCGAGTAGTCGATAGATCGACTACTTCAACCACTAGTCGACGCTGTTGGAAACAATCAACTACTCGAGCGTCCATTAACCATAAATTAATTAAAAATGGCGAACGTCACCAACAGACACCACACGTCAGATGTGTGGAAGTATTTCATCAAGAATGCCAAAAATATTGTAATTGGCCAACTCTGAAAGAGGCCGTTCACATATTGCGTCTAAAAACGTGTGGAAAGCGCGCGCGGCTGTGCCGCTGTCTCCTACAAGCGCTTGCGCTCCCGTGGCGTCTGTCGTTGCTATGCAACCAAACTGCGCTCTCCATGATGACGACGAAGAAGTATCATTCAGCAAAGGATTAATTGATTTCTAGCCCTTGCATTAGCTTTACTACTAGATATATTTCTGGAGATGAGAAAGAAAAACCCGCCTGGAAAAACTAGCGCACCATGTTGCTTTCATTATGAGCGCGCTCGCCGCATGCCTACATTTGAAATAACGACCTTGAACGTGGAAAAGACGCGATATGTGAACGGCCCCTAGAAGCAGACGTCTGAAATGAAAGGCAAGAACGGCTATTTATTTGGCTTTAGACTGTTACATGAAAATTTAAAAATTTTCAAAAATGTTTTGAGAGTTTACTTATGTAATTGTTGCATTAGGCTATGAATTAATAAATGTTTATTGATAAGATCTAGCCATTTCATGTCTTTTCATTTACAGTAGCATGAACCACGAGTAGTCGAGTAACTCGAGTATTGTTTTGATAAGAAATTGACTAGCAGAAATCAGTAGTCGTGCAACCCCTAGTGCTTACGGAAGCTTTGGAATGAATTCAACCGTCTTTCTATAATTGGTGGACTGTTATGCCGCTCAATTTTCTGTCCCCTCACAAGATGCCCTGTAGTCCAAATGGTTGTACCCTCTGCTCTAATATGCTCTGGCCCCAGCTTCTGCCCATTTCTCTTCGGAACATGTGTGGGAACGATTGGGGACAATTTTGTTACGGGCCTTCTGTGTACAGGGACATCAAAGCATGGTGTGAGCAGTGCAAGGCATGTCAGACACGGCGCAGTCCGGTTCCAGCCCTCTGTGCACCAATGGGGGGGTCCCAGTCAGTACAGCCATTTGAAAGGGTGGCTATGGACATCTTAGAGCTGCCTGTGACTTCAAAAGGAAACTGGTATGTGCTGTTTGTCGAGGACTACTTCACCAAATTTGGCAACCTGTGTGCTTTGCTTAGCACGTTGTCTGTTTGAGGACTATGTTCTGATTCATGGCGTTCCAGAGACTTTGCATTTGGACCAGGGTCGTCAGTCGTCAGCACCACTCCCTACCATCCTCAGTCGGACGGTATGGTTGAACGATTTAATCGGACCCTGATTGATCAACTGGCTAAGACTCTTTTGACCTATGGAGGGGAATGGGACAATTATGTGAAGCATGTGGCTTTCGCTTACAACACAACGACTCACTCCAGCACTCGTTTCACACAGTGGTCGTGTATTACAATAGGGTGCGGCCTTACATATTGCCTGTTTCTCTTGTGTCACAGAACCAGAACCAATGTTCCGGACTCACAGCCTGAGTCTCTTTCCCTGGAGTCAGGAGTTTCTGGTGGAGAGGAGTGTGTTTCTCCCCAGAAATATCTGAGTGCTTTGTCTGACTCACCAGATTCCGATTTTTTATTCAGACATTTAAACATTTAACAAATGATGACATAAATCAACATAAAGTCTGAAATGAAACGGGCAGAAGCAAAAGCTTATTGCGCCTATCCCAGTGCATTTACAAAACATAATCAGTAAAGCTGCCAATGTCTTATACATGAAGTTATACATTTCTTTTTTCTCTATTTTTTTCCCTCTTCTTTCCCCTTTTCCTTCCCTTCTTTTCTCTTTTCCCTTTCCCTTTTCAGTTAAAACAGAACTTGGCTACTCTAGCGAACTCTAGTCACTTCTTCGCTGATTTTCCCTTTTGTTGTCACATGTTTTCCCCACGAGCTCCCCCTTACAGCTGTGGGGCGTATATTTCACAACACGGTCGTAAAAAACTCACTTGCGGCGGCCTCCTCCCCCTCTCTACCGCTGCTCATGTGCGTTTGTTATGATCGGAGAAAGCCAACTGCATCGTGTGGAGCTATGTCTACCGAGGTGGGTAATCTGGTAATACATCATACATGCCAGAGTGTTTATGTCGAATTGCCGTAAAGCAATTCGTGTTTCGCGCTCGTTCTCGTTCTCGCTTCTCACGAGACTTCCAATTTCTATCTTGCCGGGACAGTAGTCCCCAAGTTGCAAGGTTGGTTTTCCGCCTGGGAACGCTGGGGGGAGCGGGGAAAGTCACCAATATCACCAGAACAGGTTGTTTAACCATCCAAATGATTTCTAGACAGTTTTATTAAGTTAAAAAAGTTACCAAGTTCTGCTTTAAGGGGTCTGAGCAAAACATGAGTAGGACTAGGAGAGTTCATAGACCTCCGGGCCAGTTGAAGGATTTTGTTTTGTATTAAAGTAACTGTATACCTATGTGTATGGGAGAGTCCAAGTTTGAATTTGTTCTATCGTAGGGCCTGTTGTAACTGTCAAAAAAAAAAAAAAAAATCACATGGAATAGATCACATGTGTTCTATTAATAGGCTTGTTGCAGTAACAGTAATGTGCTATGTACTCTGTTTTGTGTTTCATTGTACACAGCTGTGTATTGTTTATGATGATTGATGTTATTATTCTGAAACATAAATGGGGACGTTTATTTTGTGAGGGGGGGACGTATGTAACAGACTTTGTTGAATTCTGTTATGATGCACTAATTCTGGACGTACTGGCGCTCGTTTTATATGTATGTATGCAAGGTATTATTCCCCTCGGGGCTTGCCGTAGATAGGCATGGGTCATGCGCACTTGGTACTGGAGTGTTGCAGGTTTTTGGAGTTGGTGATCTCAGATGTTGAATAATAAATTGGAGAAGAGTTCAAACTGCTATCGTTTATTGTTTTCTTATTTCTGAGTGTTAGGCGAACCCTGTTTGAACGCTCGGTCACACTAGCATATAAATGTTTAGATAGTGTATGTGTGCAGTGCCGTAAAGCAATTTTTTACCTCGCGAGACCTGATTTCACGCGATACTTCCTGACGCTGAGGCCGGCCCAAAGTTGCAAGGGTGGTTTTCCCTATCACTGGCGCTAGGGGGATGTGAGAACAGGGAACGTTCCCAGAACATTCACTAACGTTCTTTAAAAGTTGTGTAAATGTTAGTACAAAACGTTCTTATAACGCTATTAACGGTCTTGTAATGTTGAGAGAAAGCGTTCTTAGAACAACGTTCTTGGAACATCTTTATGACGTTATTTGTGCTTGATGAACGTTTTTTTTTTTTTTTTTTTTAAATAGCGCTTTTAACAATGTCGATTGTTTCAAAGCAGCTTTACAGAGATAAACGTATAATTTAAGGTGACAGAGATTGTTTTGGCTTTATAGCGGTTCTTTAATAAAGTTATTTTCCAGCTAAAGTTAGTTTTGATTGATTCGCTTCCGTCGCAACAATCATTTGTTATTTAATTAGGGGCCGCTAAGACGACTCCATTCTCTCTACACAGACTTTAAACGCGAACCTGTGAGAAACGCTGATGGCGGTCACATGCGCATTAAGAATTGGTTCTATAGTTATATGCGTTTGAATATATGTAAGCAGGTTTGGAATTCCCTACAAACCAAGCCTAAACAAAGTACTGGTGTTTCCTTATAATTTTTGATAC
The DNA here is from genome assembly GCF_964197995.2 of Scardinius erythrophthalmus. NCBI lineage: Eukaryota > Metazoa > Chordata > Actinopteri > Cypriniformes > Leuciscidae > Scardinius > Scardinius erythrophthalmus. The sequence continues at coordinate 43,249,991 of NC_138228.1, forward strand.
AGAATTTTATTTTATTTGATCAATTCAGGGTAGATACGCGAATTGAGTTTCCCGACGACACTTTATTTGTAGAGTGGTAAAGGCATCCTCCATAGGGAGAGACTAGTTGGCACTTCAGCACTGCGTTGTCATCGGTTCTAGGCGCAGGTCCTTCATCACATCTGGATACGGCCTGGATCCGGCAGGCTGCGGGAAAACCTCGGGATAAACAAAAGACACTAAAATTAGCGTAGATGCCAGTCTTCTTATGATGTAACGAGTACATCAGGATTTATGGGAAGTGTTCCCGGTTCCAGCTGACCTAATCTATGCAGCCTAACATTGAATTATAGAAGTCTATAATGTATTATGTGAATGCTAGGTCAAAGAGATGTGTCTTTAGTCTAGCTTTGAACTGACAGAGTGTGTCTGCTTCCCGGACAATGTTAGGAAGACTGTTCCAAAGTTTTGGTGCTCAGCAATATTTTTAAATTGATGCGATGTTTAATAGGGAGCCAGTGCAGTTTTGACAGAAACGGGCTAATATGGTCATACTTCCTGGTTCTGGTAAGAACTCGAGCTGCTGCGTTTTGAACTAGCTGTAGTTTGTTTATTAAGTGTGCAGGACAACCACCCAGTAGAGCATTACAATAATCTAGCCTTGAGGTCATTAATGCATGAACTAACTGTTCCGCATTTGTCACTGAGAGCTTATGGCGTAATTTAGATATATTTTTAAGATGGAAAAATGCAGTTTTACAGATACTAGACACGTGACTTTCAAATGAAAGATTGGTATCAAAGAGCACACCCAGGTTCCTAACCGACGACGAAGACTTAACAGAGCAGCCATCAAGTGTTAGACAGTATTCTAGGTTATTACGTGAGGAAGTTTTTTGTCCAATAATTAGAATCTGTTTTTTCAGAATTTAGAAGTAGGAAATTACTAGTCATCCAATTTTTTATATCAGCTATGCATTCCGTTAATTTTGTGAATTAGTAAGTTTCGTTTGTTTTGAAGAAATATACAGCTGAGTATCGTCGGCATAACAGTGAAAGCTAATGCCATGCTTCCTAATGATATCTCCTAATGGTAGCATGTACAGAGTGAACAGCAGCGGTCCTAGTACTGAGCCTTGTGGTACGCCATACTGAACTTGTGATCGATGAGACATCTCTTCATTTACTGCTACAAACTGATAATGGTCAGATAAGTATGATTTAAACCATGCTAGTGCAATTCCACTAATGCCAACATAATTTTCGAGTCTATTTAAAAGAATGTTGTGGTCGATAGTGTCAAATGCAGCACTAAGATCGAGTAACACTAATAGAGAGACACAACCACGGATGATAAGAGCAAATCATTTGTTACTCTAATGAGGGCAGTCTCAGTACTATGGTACGGTCTAAATCTGGACTGGAAATCCTCGCAGATATCATTTCTTTCAAGAAAGGAACACAGTTGTGAAGACACTGCTTTTTCTAATATCTTTGACAGATAAGGTAGATTCGAGATCGGCCTGTAATTGACTAATTCTGTAGGATCAAGTTGCGTTTTTTTAACAAGCGGTTTAATCATAGCCAGCTTAAAGGTTTTTGGTACGTATCCTAGAGACAAAGATGAATTAATGATATTAAGAAGAGGATCTATGACCTCTGGAAGTATTTATTTCAGTAGCTTAGTCGGTATAGGGTCTAACATACATGTAGTAGATTTAGATGATTTAACGAGTTTAGTAAATTCTTCCTCTCCTATAGCAACGAATTAATCAAATTTTTCCTCAGGGAGACTACAATGCCTGATGCGATACTGTTGTAGACGGTTGCATAGTTGTAATTTTCTCCCTGATATTATCAATCTTATAAGTGAAGTTCATAAAATCATTACTGCTTTGCTGCTTGGAAACTTCTGGGCTTGAAGCTTTCTTTTTCATTAGTTTAGCCACCGTTTCAAATAAATACCTAGGATTATGTTTATTTTCTTCTAATAGGTTTGAAAAATAACAATGCTCAGGTAGGCCGTGGCATTTAAACGATGCCCAATTGGCACTAAGGGGCCTAAAGTGTGCCAAGAAAACATTCCCCACACCATTACACCACCACCACCAGCCGGCACAGTGGTAACAAGGCATGATGAATCCATGTTCTCATTCTGTTTACGCCAAATTCTGACTCTACCATCTGAATGTCTCAACAGACATCGAGACTCATCAGACCAGGTAACATTTTTCCAGTCTTCAACTGTCCAATTTTGGTGAGCTTGTGCAAATTGTAGCCTCTTTTTCCTATTTGTAGTGGAGATGAGTGGTACCCGGTGGGGTCTTCTGCTGTTGTAGCCCATCCGCCTCAAGGTTGTGCGTGTTGTGGCTTCACAAATGCTTTGCTGCTTACCTCGGTTGTAACGAGTCGTAACGTTATTTCAGTCAAAGTTGCTCTTCTATCAGCTTGAATCAGTCGGCCCATTCTCCTCTGACCTCTAGCATCAACAAGGTATTTTCGCCCACAGGACTGCCGCATACTGGATGTTTTTCCCTTTTCACACCATTCTTTGTAAACCCTAGAAATGGTTGTGCGTGAAAATCCCAGTAACTGAGCAGATTGTGAAATACTCAGACCGGCCCGTCTGGCACCAACAACCATGCCACGCTCAAAATTGCTTAAATCACCTTTCTTTCCCATTCTGACATTCAGTTTGGAGTTCAGGAGATTGTCTTGACCAGGACCACACCCCTAAATGCATTGAAGCAACTGCCATGTGATTGGTTGATTAGATAATTGCATTAATGAGAAATTGAACAGGTGTTCCTAATAATCCTTTAGGTGAGTGTATATAATATGCCTCTATACATCCATTAAAACATTTTAAACATCACAGTAGTTTATAACACCATAGACCCCAATAAACCAGCATGTATATAGCCTATTAATAAATTCATATTAATATAGGTTATTCACATTTATGTGAAGCACTGTTAAATATACTGAAATACATTTATGAAAATATATTTAAAAAATACATTGAACATAAAGCTTATAAATTGTTCCTCATGTTACATCTGGAAATGTGTACATATACAGTATGATAAAATATATTCATGCCTTATATCATTTATAGTTTTTAATAAATGTTTTTGCAATTTTATTTCTACATTAAGTATTGTCATCACTTGATAAACTATTTCACTTGGACTATTTTAACAATGTTTTTACTAACTTTTCTGGACCGGCAGAATGAAATTGCCTATGGAGGAGTGAGACAGCTCTCAGATTTCATCAAAAATATCTTAATTTGTGTTCCGAAGATGAACGATGACACTTTTTTTTTAGTTCGCGCCAAGATGGCGTCTGTGTAGCTGAACCGCTTCTGTCTCGCATAAACTTTTGTGCAAAAGGTATTAAAAAATTTCCTTCCTTGATTTTTTTGCGTTACTTATACAAGTGTATTTATGTTTTGAATGATTCTACAACGTTATTAAAGCAACAACATGGAACTTTTCCTCTGCAGTCGCCCTACAGGTTGGAAGCGGAATTGTCCATTACCGCTGTCGTAAAATGATTTACGGTTACTGTATATGAAGCATGCAGGTTTTTTTTCATATGGGCAATGATAATATTATTAATCTTCCCCCTTTCATAATTTATACATGTTTAGTAGACTAAACATTTTAACTCAAACATTTGCGATTTGCATGTCGATTGCAATGCTCAAATCTGAACGAGAATGATAGCGATAGCATCCTAACCATCTAAAACTACCATGTTAGTGTTTACTAGCTACCAGATTGATAATTCGCTCATCTACTAGCTGATTCATGAAGATAAATAAATGGAGGATCAGATAGTTTCCATAACGTAGCCAGGCAGACAACAGATTAGAAAAACTAAAGATAGTATGCAAGCAATTTACAGTTACTTACTAGTTCAACAGCATGACGGCCAAGTCAGCATCGGTCTGGTAACTCTCCTCCTCCATAAGCTAACGCCAGCGAGCAAACGCTCGACCAATATTGATCCTCGTCCTGCCTTTCAGTTTATCACTCTCCCTTTTCCTCTTCCGACTCTACTCCGACAAAACCTTGGACTTCTTACGTTTCGCTGCTGCTTCAGCCATGACGAAAACAGACGTACGAAAACAAACGCGCTGGTTGGCCACATTTGAGGAAGTGGTGGGCGAAGTGACGTATGCCGTAAAGCAGTCGAATTTTGTAGTTCTTTTTGAGGGCTGGTTACTACCCGCACCCCGAAGTTACATAGTGCCAGTAAAAGCGATACAGACCCCGTCAGGCTCTGGCAGACGTCTCATTCAACCTATTGTAAGTCGATGTACTATCACAAGGGTCTTGGAAATATATTATGAAGGTTGAAAAGTTACATGTTGTTACATTAAGCTGGAATTAAATAAGCTTGTTAAATCATCTAAATCTACAACATTTATGTTAGACCCTATACCGACTAAGCTACTGAAAGAGATGCTTCCAGAGGTCATAGATCCTCTTCTTAATATCATTAATTCATCTTTGTCTCTAGGATACGTACCAAAAACCTTTAAGCTGGCTATGATTAAACCGCTTGTTAAAAGCTAGTCAATTACAGGCCGATCTCGAATCTACTTTTTCTATCAAAGATATTAGAAAAAGCAGTGTCTTCACAACTGTGTTCCTTTCTTGAAAGAAATGATATCTGCTAAGATTTCCAGTCAGGATTTAGACCGTACCATAGTACTGAGACTGCTCTCGTTAGAGTCACAAATGATTTGCTCTTATCATCCGATCGTGGTTGTGTCTCTCTATTAGTGTTACTCGATCTTAGTGCTGCATTTGACACTATCGACCACAACATTCTTTTAAATAGACTCGAAAATTATGTTGGCATTAGTGGAATTGCACTAGCATGGTTTAAATCATACTTATCTGACCGTTATCAGTTTGTAGCAGTAAATGAAGAGATGTCTCATCGATCACAAGTTCAGTATGGCGTACCACAAGGCTCAGTACTAGGACCGCTGCTGTTCACTCTGTACATGCTACCATTAGGAGATATAATTAGGAAGCATGGCATTAGCTTTCACTGTTATGCCGACGATACTCAGCTGTATATTTCTTCAAAAGCTAACGAAACTTACCAATTCACAAAATTAACGGATTACATTGCTGATATAAAAAATTGGATGACTCGTAATTTCCTACTTCTAAATTCTGAAAAAACAGAGATTCTAATTATTGGACAAAAAACTTCCTCACGTAATAACCTAGAATACTGTCTAACACTTGATGGCTGCTCTGTTAAGTCTTCCTCGTCGGTTAGGAACCTGGGTGTGCGCTTTGATACCAATCTTTCATTTGAAAGTCACGTGTCTAGTATCTGTAAAACCGCATTTTTCCATCTTAAAAATATATCTAAATTACGCCATATGCTCTCATTGACAAATGCGGAACAATTAGTTCATGCATTCATGACCTCAAGGCTAGATTATTGTAATGCTCTACTGGGTGGTTGTCCTGCACGCTTAATAAACCAACTACAGCTAGTTCAAAACGCAGCAGCTTGAGTTCTTACCAGAACCAGGAAGTATGACCATATTAGCCCGGTTCTGTCAAAACTGCATTGGCTGCCTATTAAACATCGCATTAATTTTAAAATATTGCTGATTACGTACAAAGCACTAAATGGTTTAGCTCCACAGTACTTGAGCGAGCTCTTAACGCATTGTAGTCCTTCACGTCTATTGCGATCTCAAAATTCCGGCCAGTTGATAATACCTAGAATATCAAAATCGACTGCTTTCTCCTATTAAGCGCCAAAACTTTGGAACAGTCTTCCTACCATTGTCCGGGAAGCAGACACACTCTGTCAGTTAAAAGCTAGATTAAAGACACATCTCTTTGACCTAGCATTCACATAATACATTATAGACTTCTATAATTCAATGTTAGGCTGCATAGATTAGGTCAGCTGGAACCGGGAACACTTCCCATAAATCCTGATGTACTCGTTACATCATAAGAAGAATGGCATCTACACTAATTTTAGTGTCTTTGTTTATCCCGAGGTTTTCCCGCAGCTAGCCGGATCCAGGCCGTATCCAGATCTGATGAAGGACCTTCACCTGAACCCGATGACAACGCAGTGCTGAAGTGCCAACTAGTCTCTCCCTATGGAGGATCCCTTTACCACTCTACAGATAAAGCGTTGTCAGGAAACTCAATTCGCGTATCTACCCCGAATTGATAAAATAAAATAAAATTCTGTATCAAAAATTATAAGGAAACGCCTTAGGCTTGGTTAGTAGGGATTTCCAAACCTGCGTACATATATTCAAACGCACATAACTATAGAACCGATTCTTAATGCGCATATGACCGCCATCAGCGTTTCTCACAGGTTCGTGTTTAAAGTCTGTGTAGAGAGAATGGTGTCGTCTTAGCGGTCCCAAATTTAATAACAAATGATCGTTGCGACAGAAGCGAATCAATCAAAACTAACTTTAGCTGGAAAATAACTTTAATAAAGAACCGCTATAAAGCCAAAACAATCTCTGTTACCTTAAATTATACGTTTATCTCTGTAAAGCTGCTTTGAAACAATCTACATTGTTAAAAGCGCTATATAAATGATGACTTGACTTGACTTGGAATTAAGAACATTTGCCTTTTGGGACTGAATTGAACGTCTGTCACGGCCTGCCGAATGCGTTGATTGAAACACACGCTGCCGAAAGTCGCCCCGAAGTCGAAGAGGATTTAAGTATGGATTGTTTACCATCTTCAGACACCTCGATCAACAGCCCTCTTCCTAAGATACGACGACAGGTATGAGATGAGATATATAGATAGAGGTATATAGATGAGCCCTTATACGGAAATACTAAAATGATAGACTGAAGGCGATTGAGAGGCTGGGAAAAAAGCAAGATGATTTCATGGAGAAGTTACTGAAAAATTGAAAGGTCTGTTGCATCCAATACGACCCTGATATCCCAACTCGCCACTAAAGTTGATTCAGTTGCCGACAAAACAGAGAGGGCTGTAGCTAAAACTAACGAACTAACAGTTAACGTTAGGTGTTCAAGTAGCGGCTGTGATCACTGAAAACAAACAACTGTGGGAAAAAGTCGACGAACTGGAGGCATATAAAAGACGGTGGAATTTGAAAATGTCTGGTATTCCGGAGAAGACAGGAGAAAACGTGAAAATGATCGCAATGGATATTTTTTCTCGAATCTCGCCGGGATAGACGTTCTTCAGACTTCCATTGATGTCGCACACAGAATCGGCCCGAGAACAGGAGGCACGAGTCCACGGCGGATTATTGTGCAGTTTTTGTCACGCACGCATCGGGATGGACGCGAAAAACTCTGAAGTCCTCAAACAGAAAGGCATCAAAACAGAATATCTGACACAACGGGCGAGGGAGGCACGATATAAATTGTGTAAGTCAAGCCAGGAAAGATGGAAAACGAGCTGGGTTCAAGGGATCGTTTGCCATTATTGATGGAAGATTACAGCGGATAATATGTGAATCATGTTAACATTTGCCCTCCCTGGTGGACACAAAAAAGTGACATTGAACCTTAGATACAAGAATGGCTGTAACCTCTTTGCAAAGATGGTGTCCTTTTTGTTTTCTCATGGTATTTCCTTTTGAATGTTGGCCTATTTGTTATTTGATAGGTTTTGATATTCTCTAAATCATTTGAAGCTTGATATGGAAGGTTAAAGAGATAAGTTTTGCACTTTGTTCCTTCTCGCATAGTTACAAAAACTATTGGTTGTCCCACATTCCATGTCCGAGAGGGAATTTGTGGGAAGAATAAGGGAGGAATTTCCAGAAGTGCAGCAGTGTTAATTCACATTCTGCGGATTAAATCGCCACAGACAGATTATCCCTTTAATCCTCCCCACAGTTTGTCCCGCTACCATAAAGTCCTGCCAGGAACTCACGTTCTGCTGTGTACATAAGACAGAGGATGTGATTCTATACACGTTTTTTCAGCTGCTTTTATAATGTGCATTGTGCACAAGTGTCAACATGATGTGGCATCTGACCAATCAGTTTTGAGAATTTCCATTCTGATCTGAGAAATGCTCAAAGGCAACGGAGAAAAACTGTAGGTGATAATTTATATGCGATTAAATGACACTTCTTCAGCAAGTAATTTGTTTTGATAGAATATATTTTGTTACTTTTTCAGGTTCTGGAACCAGCTGGAGATGAAGATAGTGCAAGATGACAATGTAAATTTCTCAATTATTAAAATTTACGATATTAAAAGCAATCCATGATTTACATGTGACAGTTTTCAGCAAGGAATATTGTGTTTTTCTAAGAATAGCTTTTTGAACTTTTTCAGGTTTTGAAACCAGCTGAGGATGAAGCTATAGTGCAAGATGACAATGTAATTTTTTTATTTTAAAATATTGAAAGGAAACTTTTGTTCAACAGGTTATACTGTATACTGTAAACTTTTCTAAGAATAGCTTCTGGAGATTTTCACAGGATGAATTTTGTGTTTAAGCTTTCGAGTGACCTAATTTATTATGATTGAAAATGTGATTGGGGAAAATGGCAATGAAAAAGCGTCCCGCTACAGTTAGTAGGTTAATAGACCAGAGTAACACAAAGCTTTTGTTTGCTAGATCAGTTCCATTAATTATCCATGGCTTCATTCTATTAACAAACAGAAATCACTAGTTTTTCTTATTGTGTTCTATGCTGCACTATTACCTCAAAATCAACATTTATATTATATTTTCATAAATAAGCATGTATGTACATGGATCTGTGCAGGATTTAAGGGAATGGAGGGCCCTAAGGCAACAACAAGATATAGAGTACAATAACTCCCTAGAAATTGACAGAGCAAGGGTAAGTATATGTCACAGAGATACCCTCTGTTCCCCTTGTTAGTCCTTTCTAGAAAACACATGAACACATACTTGGGTTTTAAAGACTCTTTATTTACCTGGATGTTCCAGCCATGGGAGAGATGGATTAACCACAGACCCACACAACCATACACCTACAACTAGACTTTTGTGTCTCAGACTGGCCACCTGAGTACTAACCCGGAGGACATTTAAGCTTTCCACAAACTGTTGATTATCACCTGGATCAGTATACATGGTGGTGGCCATCTTGATTTGAGTAAAAGACTGGAATGGGTTTTTTTCATGATTTTTATAGCTGTGCTGTGTTGCATCATGGGAGTGGGAGATACCAAGTATGGTGGGTAAGGGGGTGGAATTGTTTGGATATTGTTATTGAGTTATTGATGTTTACTTCCTCTAATTATTGTTGAACTGAAGCTTGTGCTGTGTTATTTAAATTTGTGTGATGAAGGAAATGGGGTTATTTGATCTGTTAATACTTTTACATGATCTTTAACACATGTTCATGGTCTTTAATACTTTCCCCTGTGATTATTGCTGAGAAATGGTTGTACATGTGTATAAATTATCACACAAGGAAGTGGTCAAGAGAGTCTAGGACTGATGGTAGTGAGTGCAGTATCTGCTGAGTACTCTGATTGAATGGTTATACCTGATCCAAGGTTATTTTTTTGTATTTATTTTTTATTTTTTTTGTATTTTGTTTTTCTTAAGTTTATTTTTTTTCTGTTGAATTTTTTTTCATGTTTTTGGCACTTGTGAGCACCTTGCACTTTACTGGCTTGGGAGAACTTAAAATAAACATAAAACTGGCATTTCACGTCCTCCATGTGTTGTTTTGAAGAATACTGGCTGATCTGTGACAGTATAATAATACAAAAACAATAATAGGAGTTGTTCTGAACCTGTATGAGATTTTTTTTTTTTTTTTTGAACACAAAAGAAGATATTTTGAGAATGTTGGCAACCAGACAGTTGATAGTAGCTATTGACTTCCACAGTAGAAAAAAGAAAGACTATGGAAGTCAAAGTGGACCATAAACTGTTCTTCAAAATTTTTTATTTTGTTTGTACATTTTCAAATGTAACAGGACATAAGGAGACAGATGGAAGAGTATGATGCCGAAAAGTCTGTTCAAATATTATGTCTTCAAAAATTAGGCCACATTATTTTTGTGTATGTAATTGAAAAGTTTTTACTTTTTAAAAAGGCAATAGATGATCGCTGGAGGCATATATCAGCAATTGTTGAGACGGCCGATGGTCTTATGATACAATTTAAATACCCAGACGGGAGAATCCTGAAGAGGAGATTCAATGTCTCTTAGTCATTTCAGGTTAATTGCTATTTCACCTATATACTTATTTGTTGAAGAAAGATATTGATTTTGTTTCAATTACTGATCATTTATTTAGCTTCTGACAGGACCTGTTTGCATTTGCTGGTGTTGATGACATGGCAAGTGAGGTGTTCACAGTGCAGTTGCCACTCTCACCAACTCCGTTATATAGCAATCTAGTAGGTACCTAGAGGATCATGGCATAGATGGGCCTTCCACTCTTTATGTGTTGTGGTTATCTTCGGAGGAGGTACAGGTGAGAACATGTGATACATGTGTGTTTATATTATATGATTACTACAAATAGTAATTATTTGTGCATCAACATCATTATTATTTTCTTTATTGAAAGAATACTGATATTTTTCATTCATATGCTGGTTTCACTCCCTCAATTCAAAACAATATATATATATTATGGCAGCACGATATTGAAGAAAAATGCGTTATGCGATAACTCATTAAATAATGCGATATTCAATATGCGATACGATAATGCTTTAAGTGTGTAAAATGAACTTAAATTATCTTTAAAATATATTTAAAATTATATAACCTACATAGTGTTTCACATTCTTTTTGTGACAAGAAAACATCCCAACAACTTCTGAAAGTGAACAACAGTGTTTTACTGTAGCATCAGAAGTGTAATTTTAACATCAGTGTAAATCACAGGGTTAAGGGTTTCAGGTAGGCCTACATTAGGTTTATTTAACAACAGAAACTGAATAATCAAATGTAAAATTAAACACTGCTTAGTTTTCACTGTGTGAATTAAATATATATATATACTGATTCTTATCAAAGCTACAAAAGTTATTAAGCCAAGAGCAGAGATTGATTTTCTCTTTGTCTTTTGTTCATGACCCGTTATTGCAAGCCGTTGCGATATGTATATTGCAATATATACATTTGCAATATTTCAATATTTTTGATATATTGTGCAGCCCCAAATTTATATGTATAAGTATGTAACATACATGTAATGTATGTGTTATCATTTCAGGAAATGCGAACAAATACTGACATGTCATCAACTGGATTGTCGCCCGCCATTACACCTCCACGGCCCGCTATTTCACCTCCACTATATGCCATTTCACCTCCACGGCCCGCCATGTCTCTCTTGTCACTTGGCATATCTGAAGAGTGAATAGTGAATGCTTACTTCATAGACAATACTGCTCTTAAGCAATAAAAAACACAACATGCTTGCATTTGCAAACAAGGAGGAATTCAATTGTTTTGTAGATGCACCATCCTTTATTCTGGTGAAAAGTAGCATATAAATGTTATACAAAATGTTTAGGTTTGGGTATCAGAATATGCGCATGAGAAAATATGTCATTTAATTCCTTCTCTTCCTTCTTTATGTCAATGTATTTTTTGTCTACAATACAGACATTTGGACATTAGTGACATGATGCGTTGCCTGCAGTCGAGGGTGAGGCAGAGGGCTATCACTGCCAATCAAGTTAATGTCCTCCGTGGAGAGGAATTTGATTGTGTGGTGAGAGCTTTTAGTCGGTCCACGTTTGATCCTCAGTCCAGGCTGGATGTGGTGTTTGTGGATGAGAGTGGAGTGGGTGAAGGGGCTGTTGATGAAGGTGGACTGACAAGGGAGTTCTGTGGCCTCCTCATGGGCCAGCTCCAGGAGCACCATATTTTTGAAGGGCCTTCCGAATCACAAGCTTTGGCTCTAGACAGTGTTGGTATGTTTGCCTTCCACAAAATCATCTTAAATATCACTATATTAATATTATTACATGATATCATTAGTCACTGGGTATCCTACACTAGCACTAAACACAAATAAATTTTAATGCATCAAGACCTTAAATTTTACATTTTATTCCTCTATAGCTCTACACAATGGGATATATAGGCTTGTGGGCCAAATGCTAGCAGTTTGCCTATTTCAGGGAGGGGTTTCTCCACACTTCTTCTCCCATCGGTTTTTCTGCCAAGTCAGTGGCCTTCCACTGCTTGCTCCTTCCATAGAAGAGGTGGCAGACCCAGAGTTGCAGGACAAATTGCGCAAGGCAAGTTTGTTAATTACTTTATACTGTAATATCATTACAATGTTAGAACAGTTAGTAAAGTGGCAATGTACTGTTTTGTAGATATGACTCTTCTTATGAACTGGACCTGTAACTCTCACATGTAAAGAGGTTAAAGAGTTTCCAGGCATTTATTTAATAGGTAGTAATTACTAATTAAATATGTAGTTTAAATAGATATATCAATTGTCTATAAAGGGACAAATGGCTTTGAGAGTTTTTTTATAACCTCAGAAATTTCCCATGCTTTAAGTGAAGCATGGGAAGCTACAAACCGTCTAGCACCCCCCTAGCAACCGTTGTGTGTGTGTGTGTGTGTGTGTGTGTGTGTGTGTGTGTGTGTGTGTGTGTGTGTGTGTGGAAATAATGCGTCCCACTGTTAATTTCTATTTCCTGTCTACATGCAAATGTAAATTAATATATCTTCATATCTTCACAGACAGGGGTGTGAAGTAACGAATTACAAATACTCACGTTACTGTAATTAAGTAGTTTTTTTTTCAGAAACTGTACTTAGAGTAGTTTAAAAATGGTTTAATTTTACCTTTACTTGAGTACATTTTAAGTGATGTATCAGTACTTTTACTCCACTATTTTCCTTCTGTTTGTGGTCGTTACTCATTACATGCTTGTTTTAATTTTAATTTTATCCATCAACGTGATTGGATCGAGTAATCGGTCTCGTGACTGTCATCAAATCAAATTAAGCATAGAAAACTTTAACTCCCTATTCCTGCTGTTACTCGTGACTGCTGTGGAAGTGCATTCTTCAACAATTCAGTCCAGATATCAAGCGACTTCCTCTAATATGCTTAGGTACATTTCACATTTCTGCTTAATATGGTATTTATATAGGCTGGGCTATCTACAGGGCCTATTTGGTACCGTTTTGGAGAGAAATTGGGTATTTTTTAATCTCTCTATTTAACCCATCTCATGGTGCGTGATGCTGAACTATCATACGAGTTTCTAAAGGTGTTTGAATTCTTTGCACAGTTATGAATATTGATATTTTATGTGCAACAATAGCATGCTCAGGCTCAGTGGCCTTTCGCCTAATTTTAAATGCTTTTTTTTTTAATATGATTTAAATGGTGATGAGTGTACTGCAAACATGAGTATGAGTATTTGATGCATTTTAAAAAGATGGATGATAGATATTCTTAAATCTTTCTGACAAAGAACAAAATATAATGTGAATTACAGTATGTGCAATTTTTTTTAATGTATAAATTGTAGTGCAGTGTTTATTATAAGGGGGTAGAATCCGCAGCTCAGTACTCACTACTCATGAGTACTTTTAAATAAGCTACTTTTTTTACTCTTACTCAAGTAGATTTTTGGACAAGTACTTTTTACTCTACTCACACTAAATTTTTTGGGAATGTAATGGTACTTTTACTTGAGTATGTTTTTTCAGTACTCTTTCCACCACTGTTCATAGATACCTCTCAACAGGGGATTCGTTCAGGACAATATCCAGCAACTACAGGGTTGGCCACTGCACTGTGGGAAGAGTGGTGAAAGAGGTGTCAGGTGCCATCTGGGAAGGCCTGCAACCTGAGTACCTGCCTGCACCATGCATGGAGGACTGGCGTGCCATTGCAGAAGTGTTCAGCCATCGCTGGAACTTTCCCAACTGTCTTGGTTCGGTGGATGGGAAGCACGTGGTCATCCAGGCCCCAGACAACTCCGGCTCCCTATACTATAACTACAAGGCGCATATTCCATTGTGTTGTTGGCAGTGGTCGATGGCGACTACCTCTTCAGGGTAGTTGACGTTGGTGGATATGGCAGGACGAGTGACGGCGGATCCCTCTACAACTCTGCCTTTGGTGAGGGCCTCCGAGATGGCACCCTGGACCTCCCTGAATCTGCGGTTCCCTTACGAGAACGTTCTCTCGTACTGCGTTGAAAACGCTGTGGGAAAACTCCTTTTCTCGAGAATATTGAAGCCTTTATTTTAAAACGCATTGCTGCAGCACATGCGAGAGCTAGAAGCTCGCGTGAGCGTGCTGATTGGCTTGTGCAAAGCAACTGCACGAACCTATGGCGGAACAGCAGAGGAGCGCGAGCCAATCGGGGCGCTTGGCACTCTGCCAGAGTCAAGCGCGCGAAACTGCACGTGACAGAAGAGTATAAATACACAGAGAATCCGCCATTTGACAGATTTTATCTCCTTCAGCTTTCGACTCACCTCGTCGCTGATTCTCTCCGAGTGAAGCCGCTCGTCGTCGAACAGCCTTCCAGCGGAACTGCTTCGCATCCCGGCGTCTGCCAAGCTGAGCGTTTCCCTGTGGCATCCTACGAGTATCCTTTTTCTAACTCAAAAAGAGCATTCTAAGAGAGCAAATCGCTGTTTTCACAGCGCGCGGCGTTGTTGCAAATGCCGCTCACCGTGTGTGACTCATGCGGGGTCTCCCTGCACGCCTCTGACACACACTCTCTGTGTGTTGCCTGCCTCGGCCCTGAGCACGCAGAGGCAGCGCTCACTAAAGGCGGCTGCCTTCACTGTGACGGAATGCCTGTTGCCACGCTCCGTGCCAGATCTTCCGCCGCCTCGCTGAGTGTTCCCGCCCACCTTCCATCTTCGGCGCCCCGTGAGCCCCGTAGGAAGAAGCGGCGCGACCAGAGGCCTCCTGAACGCGCTCATCTGGATGAATGCACGCCGGGTCTCTCCCCGCACGCTTCGCCCGCGCCTTCATCTCCAGTCCTGTTCTCACAGAGCGACCAACGCCCCTCTTCTGAAGCGGCAGGTCTCGTCTCTTTTGGTTTGTCCGAAGAACTGGACGACGCTGTTTCTATGGCGGCATCTGAGAGTGAGGAATGGTCGGGCTCCGCGGACCCCGCCCCCCTCTCTCAGCTGGATCCTGTTGACACTCGAGCGAGCATCGACGCCGAACTCTTCCGTGTCATGTCTCGCGCTGTCGAAGAACTGGGACTAGACTGGCTTTCCCCAGCTGAGCCTACCAAAAGCCGCCTCGACGAATGGTACCTGCCGGGGCGCCAACAGGCCCCTCGTCAACGTGCCGCCCCCTTCATGCCCGAAGTTCATGATGAGCTCACTAAAAGCTGGCGCGCTCCCTTTTCAGCGCGAACGCGCTCTTCAGCTTCTTCAACGCTCTCCTCTGTCGACGGCGCTGAAGAGAAAGGGTATGTTTCTCTACCTCCTTTGGAGGAAGCGGTCGCTGCACACTTATGCCCTCCCACTGCTGGGAGTTGGAGGGCTAAAACAGTGCACCCCTCTAAGCCGTGCAGGACCACTTCGGCTCTCGCCAGCCGCGCTTATGCTGCCGCCGGCCAAGCCGCCTCTGCACTCCACGCTATGGCGACCCTGCAGGTGTTTCAAGCTAAGCTCCTCCGCACTATGGACGAGTCTGGCCCGGACCCAGACACCTTCAAAGACCTCAGGAGTGCTACAGATTTGGCGCTGAGGGCCACAAAGACCACCGCGCAAGCACTGGGCCGCAACATGTCTAGCCTGGTTGTCTTAGAGCGCCACTTGTGGCTCACGTTAACGGAGATCAGGGACGCTGACAAAACCGCCTTCCTCGACTCTCCAGTCTCTCCATCTGGTCTCTTCGGCCCTTCTGTTAATGGCTTCGCTGATCGCTTCACGGAGGCTCAGAAAGCTTCAAGTGCTATGAGGCACTTCCTGCCCAAACGCTCTAGCTCGGTCCAACGGCGCCCCAAGAGCACGCCGCGACCAGAAAAGCCCGCGTCTCAGGTTCCCCAGCCCCTCCCCGCGGCTGACACCACTCGACGCCTGAAGCCTGCAAAACGATTCCCGTTTCCCAGGCGCCAGGGCCCTCGACCGAAGCTGACGCTCGACCACGAGCCCAAGAAGCCGTCCTAACCGGCAGGAAAAGGGGTCTATGTCCCGCCGCGGCCGGACCAGCCCCGAAGATCGCTCGAGTGCTTCTCACAGCTCCCTCTTCAGTTCAGGCGGCTGGAGCAGTTGTGTATGCAGACAATGGGCCCGTCACGTGTTACGCACCCCTGCACCCAAACGCTGTTTTAACAGCGACCCACACAGAGCACAAAACGAGCAAAATTTCTCCCCTGGCTTCATATCAGTTCGAGCCCCCGTCTCCGGGCGTTCCAGATATAATGATGCCTCTGGCTCTTCGGGCTCTAGCTTGGCAGGCTATCCCAGAAGTTTCAGAATGGGTGATAAACATCATAAAGCGCGGCTACTCGCTTCAGTTTGCACGCAGACCCCCGCGCTTTTGCGCTGTGGTTCAAACCTCGGTCAGCAGCACATTACGTCATGTCCTCCGCACCGAAGTATTAAGTCTGCTAGCAAAAGGGGCTATCGAGAGGGTTCCCCCCTCTCTAAGCGAGTCAGGCTTTTACAGTGGTTACTTTCTCGTTCCAAAGAAAGACGGCGGCCTGAGGCCCATTTTAGATCTCAGGCGTCTGAACAAGGCTCTCATGTCACGGCCGTTCAGGATGCTCACGACCAGACATATACTGGCGCAGATTCGCCCAGGCGACTGTTTTTTCTCAGTAGATCTGAAAGACGCTTACTTTCACATTCAAGTGAATCCCCACCACAGGCCATTCTTGAGATTCGCCTTCGAGGGGCAGACATACCAGTACACGGTTCTACCGTTTTGGACTGGCTCTGGCACCTCGTACATTCACGAAGTGCATGGATGCAGCTCTCTCCCCCCTGAGACAGCGGGGAATGCGCATTCTAAACTACCTCGACGACTGGCTCATTCTGACTCAGTCAGAGGCGGAGTCACATACTCACAAAGCCTGGCTCCTCAGCCATCTAGAATGTCTAGGGCTCAGGGTGAATTTTTCAAAGAGTATTCTGTCACCCAGCCAACGTATCATGTTCCTGGGGACAGTATTCGACTCCGTTCTTATGAGAGCATGGCCCTCCCCGGCCCGTGCTCTATCGATTCAGCGGCTCGCCGCATCGTTCACGAAGGGCTCTCATGCACCCCTCAGAACGTTTCAGAGGATCCTTGGCCTTATGGCCTCAGCATCATCAGTACTCCAACTAGGCCTACTGCGCATGCGTCCTCTTCAGCTGTGGCCAGCACCTCGGGTGCCACCCCACGCCTGGCACTCAGGCCGATTGACTATCAAGGTGGATCAGCGCTGTGTTCAAGCCCTGGCCCCTTGGACGAACGCCAGCTGGTTTCAGCAGGGCGTGAGTATGGGGGTGGTCTCCAAGAGGAGGATGATCTCAACAGACGCTTCCAACTTAGGTTGGGGAGCCCTGTACGAGGGCAGGCCTGCCTCCGGCCTCTGGTCGAGCTCGGAGAAACGCCTACACATCAACTGCCTCGAAATGAGGGCAGTTTTTCTGGCCCTGAAAACCTTCCTCCCATACCTGGCTGGACACCACGTATTGGTCCGGACGGACAACATGTCAGTGGTATCTTACATAAATCGCCAGGGCGGCCTCAGGTCCCGCAACCTGCTTGCCATAGCCACCCAGCTACTGTTATGGGCTCACACCAATCTGCGCTCGCTCAGGGCAGCTCACGTGCCGGGCACGTTGAACACGGGAGCAGACATGCTCTCTCGGGGCAGGGTTCCCCCAGAGGAATGGTCTCTCCACCCTCAGACGATTCTCCTGCTTTGGGAGGTCTTCGGGAAGGCAGAAGTAGATCTTTTCGCCTCAGAAGACAATCGTCACTGCCCAATCTTCTTTTCAAAGAGCAGGGATGCGTTGGCCCACGACTGGCCCAGCCTTCCCCTCTATGCTTTTCCTCCGGTCTCGATGCTCCCTCAGGTCATCGAACGGATCAGAGACACGAAATGCGCAGTGCTCCTGATAGCTCCTCTATGGCGAACCCAGTCTTGGTTTCCGGAGCTGATACGGCTGTCTGTGACAGACCCTTGGCCAATCCCAGTGAGGCGCGACCTTCTGGCTCAGGCCAGCAGAACTATATGGCATCCCCGTCCCGATTTGTGGGCCCTACACGCTTGGCCACTCAACGGGTACCCCAGGACCTCCCAGAGGGCGTCCTGAACACGATCAGGGAAGCTAGAGCTCCGTCTACCAGACGCCTCTACCACCATAAATGGTCAGTGTTTTCCAGCTGGTGTTTAGCTCGAAACCTCGACCCACACACTTGTGAAATTCCAAGAGTGCTATCTTTTCTCCAAGAGATGCTGGATGCGGGTCGATCCCCCTCCACTCTCAAGGTATACGTAGCAGCCATTGCTACACAGCATGTTTTGGAAGCAGGAGCCTCCTTAGGAAAATGCGACCTTATAGTTCGCTTCCTTAAGGGCGCCAGAAGGCTTAACCCGCCTCGGCCGCCATCTGTCCCAGCATGGGACCTTTCTTTGGTTCTGCGGGCTCTTAAGGGACCTCCCTTTGAACCACTTCGGTCAGCCGACCTAAAACCTCTCTCCCTGAAAACCGCCCTGCTGTTGGTACTGGCGTCAGTCAAGAGAGTAAGTGACTTACAGGCGCTCTCTACTAGCGCGTCCTGCCTGGAATTTGGCCCCAATGACTCTAAGGTCATCCTTAGGCCAAGACATGGATATATTCCTAAGGTGCTCTCAACTCCGTTCAGAGCCCAGGTTATTTCTCTGTCAGCTCTTCCCACCTCAGAAGAGTTCAGTGATGTTCTCACACTCTGCCCTGTCAGAGCTTTGAGAATTTATTTAGAGCGTTCAGCCTCTTTCAGACAGTCTGAACAGCTTTTTGTTTGCTTCGGGGGCCGAACCAAAGGTCTTCCTGTCACGAAGCTCACGCTGTCCAGGTGGATAGTGGATGCCATCGCTCTGGCCTACACCTCACTGGGCCTTACATGTCCCATAGGTGTTAGAGCTCACTCCACGAGAGGCGTCGCCTCGTCGTGGGCCTGGTCAAGTGGTGTTCCTATCGAAGACATCTGTGCGGCGGCCGGATGGTCCGTCCCGTCCACATTTGTGAGATTTTACAACCTGGAAGTTCCTGCTCTGCAGGCACGAGTTCTCTCTATCTAAGCTCTGGCTCTGCGGATCCAGGCTGGTTTTGACATTCTTTCTGTCACACTTGTGCGACGACCGGCTAGTCTGTTTCGTCCACACTTGTGAAACTTTACAACCCAAAAGTCCCTGCTCCGCAGGTACGAATTCTCTCTAGCTAGGCCCTGGCTCTATGGCTCCAGACTAGTTATGAAAATGTGTAAGAACTGATTTTCCTGCTAAAACAAAACTCACCCTGCAATAATGCCATAAAATGCCCCCTGGACAGCAGATAGCAAAGACAGAGCACAGAACCTTGTCCTGCCCAAACTTATCTCCTTGTCCCTTTGTTTGACTTCAACTCATCCCCCCTCTCCCTCCTCTTCTCCCTCCTCAAGTCACTGAAAGTTAAATTAAGAATGTCTATATATCGCATATCTTGTGAATGTGTTGTTTTTTCCTTTTCATGTTTGGTATCATTTTAAGGGTCTCAGTGCGATTGGTAAAATGGTCTTAATTTCATTGCAGTCATTGGTTTAATGAGAAAGATTGAGAACTTAGGAGAATCCTGTATCTCCTCTCTGGCTGATATCTCTTTAAGATATCTCAAGAAACCAGGTGCTACCCCCCTGGGGTACATGGATTGGCCCAAACAACTCTAAACAACATTTGTATAACCCCTGTTGTTCTGGTCTGGTATTTAAGGTGAGGGGACAGAGCAATCTTTGGGACTCTTTTACCAGGATCATCCCCCACAGTAATGTTTCAGTGCTTTCTGGTTGGGAAGCCCTGGCACATTACTGTGTCTTTGTCAGGAGAACATTGCTTACTTTTAGAGTCATCTTTGAGTAAATGATGTCATGTATTTTCTGAATTGGCTTTTAATCATTTACTTCTGTAATTGGCATGATACATTTTTACCTGACAAATAAATGTTACATCTTGATTTATTCTGAAGTATTCTGAAATCATTATTTTTAATATATTAAGGAGGCTGGTGCTACCGCAAATCTTAGTTAAGGTAGGTCAAACTTAAGGCGCATGTATGAACGGAGCAGTAGGCACGTCATCTGAAGACCTTGTGATTTCTGTCTATCACTGGTTCAGCAAGTTGTATGGAAGTGGCTAAATAAAACTACACTCTCTAGTTCGAGTGAGCAGTAGGCAACCGACTTTAGGGGTATTAGCAAACTCTACATCCTCTGACTGAAATCAGAATTAACTGGTTTGTGTCCGTGAGAAACACGATTTGGCCGACGTGATCTCTAAGCGGCATTCGGGTCCATAATGAATTAATAACTGAAAGTATGGGATACTCAGAGTAATCAAAGATCTAAATTAATTCATAATCAATATTTATGATTATTTTCTAATCAGAAATACGATCTAAATTTGATTATCATTTGAAATTGGAGTCAGATTATGCATAGAGCTAAAGTAATACTAAAATAAGTTCCAATAAATTAAGTGAACTTCACTGGATCGCTGAAAAGACATACACGCTTTAAACCTTCGCCAGGCCGTTGGATTCCGTCGTTGGGCCAATGGATGGTCCTTACAAAGTGGTGACAGTCCCTCCGTGATTCTCCAGGTTGCGAGTGTCTTTTCAGCGAAATATTGGGACTTGCAACAAGTAAGAGAAAAAAGATGTCCTTCTCTTTCTTCAGCCGTTTGGTAAGTCAATTCTCTTTTGCCTTTTAGAAGTGTTGAGGGTAAATTCAGACGCACCTCATATAGACACATTTATAGAATGGGTCGGCATACCCAGTTAGACCGGAGAACGCAAAATCCGGTGGGGCTTGAGAATTAGATAAAACCACATATAAGGGACATGATAGCGGCAGCGTAGATGAGAAAAGATATCCCTTGCTTTAACTTTAAATACCTCCTTGTTTGTCTATGCAACAAGTGATGAAACCTAAATTGGGATAACATCATCCACATTTTATTCTGGTACTCAACAGAGGGTTGAAAACTAAAAACTTAAATTCTGAGGTAAATAATGTTGTTACATTTAATTATTTGCTTTGCTGCAACAACATTGCAATAATGGAAATAAGAAAATGGTCGCTAACTTGTGAAAAACCTTGTGAATTGATGAGCTAAAAGATAACAAGTAAAACTGTCTCACTTGAATCCTTTGTGTGTGAAGTGTAAAGTTGGACAAAACAGTGTAATTTAAAGTAGAATATTTCAAAAGAAATTATCTGAGAAAATTATCTCAGTCCTAGAGAACAGCTGCTATGCAGAAGTCCTAGAGGCTGAAATTTGGACAAATACGCTAAATTTTAAAACTGATGCATATAATGACAATTATTGTGTTACTAGAGGCTTGTAACCAGGCCTGATAGTGTCAGAGGACATGCACAGCTTGTCCTTATCTTATGAGATAATTTAGACAAAGACCAATATGAATTACATCAAAGTAATTGTTCTTTGAAAATCTTTCAATAGTTTCAAAGAGTTCATGACTGATGTCCCATATATGGGTTAAACAACACCATTTAAGGCTCAGTTTTATAAAACATAGCTTTTAAGTTGGTTTTATACCAGACTTTGCAATCACTGCATTCTTGTATGTTTTCGAGGTCTCAAAAGAGACTGACAAAAGTAACAAACCATAAAACAATCTTGGCGCCCTCCATGAGACCTGTTTGTCCAACCTTTCTTTCATATTCAAATAAGATTCTTAAAAGAATGCAACTGATAACATCTCAGCCTAAAACAAGATAATTGTGTCCAATTCTAAATTGTAGTCACAAAAATCTTTAAATTGAGCAATGATTTGACCCATGTTTCTCAATGCCTGCAGTCCATTGAATGTTCACAGCATCGAAGCAGCTGTAACTGGTTTCCAGTTTGGGTTGTTGCTGTGTACACAATGCTAATGCCAGCACAGCTGGAGCTGCAGGGCCAATCACCTTCTAAAAGATCAGTGAGAAGATAACAAGTCAGTTTGGACAAATTACTCAGTAGAAACCCCCGAGACCAGTAAATAAAATTGGTTTGATTTATACAATTTTAGAAAATATAATTTATATTATGACCAGATTGTAATATATATTATATTGTAATGGCCAAGAATGGCTTTAATCTCGTGATGATTCAGCATTGGGTTAGAAGAGGAAAGAATGTTTACTGAGAATGAAAAGAATCAGAATGTAGAAAGATGGTACGTGTATGTAGGGAACAAGAAGGAGGAACACTACTAGTGTTGGGAGGAATGAGATAATAGATGGTTAGAGAAAGTATTGGTAAGAAAGGAAACTGAAAGGAAGAATGAATCAGAAAGAATTTCTTTACCTTCTATTTGTGCAAGAATCTTTAATGAGAGAAATTAATGCTCAGTATATACCAACTAAAATGATCAACCTGATTACCATGTCTTAAATGTCCATCCAAATCCACAGGATGATTTCATTTTGATCTAATAGATCTTTAACCCAGTAACAAGGGGAGGTACAAATTTAAATTTTCTCTTGCAACAAAACCACAAACAAAGTGGTGCAAGTGTTAAACTCCTCTCTAGGAGCTTCATTTCACATGGGATCTGATCAGGAAAGGTATTTTACTGTACATGTAAGAACAGTTGTGTGAAATTTAAATATCAGGCAGAAAATCTACAGTCTTTATGGACCACAGAGATCCAAATGGTCAAGAGTTGAATGGCACCATAAATTCCAAAGGCCAAACAAACAAGCACAGCACCACACCTGGTGATCTAATTGCTCTAAACACAGATCTGGCTAGTGTAAATAAACAGCATCATGTAAAGAGATTTCCCTGGCAGACCTGAGGGTCTTAATGCTCACAACACAGCAGACTGTGTGAGTTTAGATGCAATAGCAGTAAGATCTGACCATTATCACTGTTTAATTGACCTTTTCTTTGCAAACACATGATCATGAGAATGATACATGTCTTTGTAAACAAAAACAAATTTTCTTCTAATGGCATAAAATCTTAACAGATCAAAGCCATCAGTAACAACTGTCTGGCTAAGGCCGTCAAATAAATATTGAGATCGACCATCTATCTTAATGCAATTTGTATAAAGGCTCCAGATAAAACTGTGTTTTCCTCTCTAGGTCTATTTCCTTACAGGCTGACAAATTACTTTCTTTAGAACCAGATTCCACAAGGGTCTGGTTCTGCCTGCCTTAAGCAGGACACACAACTTTACATTAGGAGATGGGGGTGGAGAAACTTCAAGGCCGATCACACCTCACAACACTACAGAAGCAGCTCCTGTATGTGGCCTCCCGGTGTAGCACTGGAACTAAATTATGCAACACAAATTATGGTAGGATAAAACACCACCCATCTCCTATACACAAACATACACAATACGCACCATCACTACGACAATCTTAGAACATCTCTACCTGGCACAGATCATAAGACTATCCAGGCCAAATTATTCACATCATGCAATACATCATTCACCTTCATACATATAGGACAAGGGAAATTATTTTAATAATTTCTTTTCAGCATTACATTCTTGTCAACTTCCTGTATGTAAATATTGTGCTGTGCATAGGACATGCATGGCTGTGGTCACACATCAATTGATTTAAATCCACATAAAAAATCTAATTGAGACCCATTAATACAGCTGGTCTTTGGACAAAATATTTATTATGTCCAGTCGTTGGCAATTGTTGAAAACCAGGAGGGCCCCCTAGTTTCCAACAAATGACTAATGACAATCTAAACAGCTAAATCTAAAATGCAGGCATTTATATCTGTCAACTAAACGATTCCCAGTCAGACCTGCACTATTGAGTGTGACCTAGTCTGTACATCAAATGCACAGAGGATGATTACAAAGTTAAACCAGAGAATTTAAATCTCTGTTTCTTTCATGTCATTTCATTCTCTAATTGAATCTATTAAAACATTAAGTTTCATTGATGATTTGCACTTATAACAACAAATGTAGACAATTTTAGAATTATGAAATTTACATTTCCAAGTTAAATTATGTGATATACTCTAATTATGCATACCGCTAGTAAATATACTAGTTATGGTGACTTTCTGCTACCCTTCCTTGATTCATCCAGACCAAGTCTAAATCCCACTACCAGATCACTGCGGTAGTGAAGAATTTGGTGATCAAATTACACGTTCATTAAATATATGATTTTGAAAAAGAGACCATATTTACCACTAGCACCTTTGACTTTTGGGTTTCATATTTTTGAGTACATCATGTTTTGTTATCTTGTGTTCTTGTGTTTATCCAATAACTTTTCCTCATCTTACAATAACCACAAATACATCAGTGTTCAATTATTGCATGGTCATTCAGAAGTTGTCCAGGTGTCTTACACGCAGTGGAGCGTCATCAGTGAAATGATTCCTTCAACAATGGAGTTCTGATCTACCCGGCAAATGAAACCTTCTGCTTGAAGGTGACCGAGGACTTCTCAAATGGTCAGTTAAAACATCATAGGGAGGACAAAGATGTTTCCGCAAAGCGTTATAATGACACTTTCCACTGACACTTTCTGATCATGCTGACCAAAGCAAACAGACTTGATACAACGTGATCATTCTACAGACTGAACACCAACGCAGCCAAGTGCAGGTGGAAGCAAACCCGGCCAAGAGGGTCATGTGACACCCTGTCCAGCTGCTGCAGAATCCCCGCATTCTGCCATGCTTTCATTTTAATATTCAACCTGTCTTAATGCTGTTATTTCAGGTGACGACTGGATTCCTGCACCAATCGACGAACGCTGCAAACTACAGTGGTCAGCCCTATGAACACTCAGAGAGTAACACTGAAAATGTGGAAACAGGAAAATGTCCAAAAAATGTCCCCTTTGGCCTGATCTAAATCTGTCCCAAGGGGCCAGGGGCCGTCTGTAAGAACTGATTTTCCTGCTAAAACAAAACTCACCCTGCAATAATGCCATAAAATGCCCCCTGGACAGCAGATAGCAAAGACAGACCACAGAACCTTGTCCTGCCCAAACTTATCTCCTTGTCCCTTTGTTTGACTTCAACTCATCCCCCCTCTCCCTCCTCTTCTCCCTCCTCAAGTCACTGAAAGTTAAATTAAGAATGTCTATATATCGCATATCTTGTGAATGTGTTGTTTTTTCCTTTTCATGTTTGGTATCATTTTAAGGGTCTCAGTGCGATTGGTAAAATGGTCTTAATTTCATTGCAGTCATTGGTTTAATGAGAAAGATTGAGAACTTAGGAGAATCCTTTATCTCCTCTCTGGCTGATATCTCTTTAAGATATCTCAAGAAACCAGGTGCTACCCCCCTGGGGTACATGGATTGGCCCAAACAACTCTAAACAACATTTGTATAACCCCTGTTGTTCTGGTCTGGTATAAGGTGAGGGGACAGAGCAATCTTTGGGACTCTTTTACCAGGATCATCCCCCACAGTAATGTTTCAGTGCTTTCTGGTTGGGAAGCCCTGGCACATTACTGTGTCTTTGTCAGGAGAACATTGCTTACTTTTAGAGTCATCTTTGAGTAAATGATGTCATGTATTTTCTGAATTGGCTTTTAATCATTTACTTCTGTAATTGGCATGATACATTTTTACCTGACAAATAAATGTTACATCTTGATTTATTCTGAAGTATTCTGAAATCATTATTTTTAATATATTAAGGAGGCTGGTGCTACCGCAAATCTTAGTTAAGGTAGGTCAAACTTAAGGCGCATGTATGAACGGAGCAGTAGGCACGTCATCTGAAGACCTTGTGATTTCTGTCTATCACTGGTTCAGCAAGTTGTATGGAAGTGGCTAAATAAAACTACACTATCTAGTTCGAGTGAGCAGTAGGCAACCGACTTTAGGGGTATTAGCAAACTCTACATCCTCTGACTGAAATCAGAATTAACTGGTTTGTGTCCGTGAGAAACACGATTTGGCCGACGTGATCTCTAAGCGGCATTCGGGTCCATAATGAATTAATAACTGAAAGTATGGGATACTCAGAGTAATCAAAGATCTAAATTAATTCATAATCAATATTTATGATTATTTTCTAATCAGAAATACGATCTAAATTTGATTATCATTTGAAATTGGAGTCAGATTACGCATAGAGCTAAAGTAATACTAAAATAAGTTCCAATAAATTAAGTGAACTTCACTGGATCGCTGAAAAGACATACACGCTTTAAACCTTCGCCAGGCCGTTGGATTCCGTCGTTGGGCCAATGGATGGTCCTTACAAATGTCTATGCAGGGCGTTATGCGGCGGCCGGCTGGTCCGTTCCGTCCACATCTTAGACCTCTATGGTACCTGCCTTATAGGCATGAGTAGTCTCTATCTAACGCTGGCTCTGTGGACCCAGACTAGTTTTTTGACTCAGACACTGGTTGTCATCTCGTGTTGTGGGATTCTTAAGACTGGCCCTTGGCCCAGCTTTATCTGTTTGGATATCTAAGGGCCCGAAGATTCGGTCTCTTTATCCTAGGCTATTCTGAACTTCCTGGAGCTCTCGGTGAGTCAGATTGGCCAAAGACGACAAGCACGGCGTTTTAAATAGTGTTCCCACAGCGTTTTCAACGCAGTACGAGAGAACGTTCTCGTAAGGGAACGTACTTGGTTACTTACGTAACCTCGGTTCCCTTAGAGATAAGGGAACGAGTACTGCGTTGCCTTGCCGTGCTATTGTCTCTTATGGCAGGTGTCTTTTCGCTTCAGTCGATTTAAACCTGTCAAATGGCGGATTCTCTGTGTATTTATACTCTTCTGTCACGTGCAGTTTCGCGCGCTTGACTCTGGCAGAGTGCCAAGCGCCCCGATTGGCTCGCGCTCCTCTGCTGTTCCGCCATTGGTTCGTGCAGTTGCTTTGCACAAGCCAATCAGCACGCTCACGCTCACTTCTAGCTCTCGCATGTGCTGCAGCAATGCGTTTTAAAATAAAGGCTTCAATATTCTCGAGAAAAGGAGTTTTCCCACAGCGTTTTCAACGCAGTACTCGTTCCCTTATCTCTAAGGGAACCGAGGTTACGCAAGTAACCAAGTACGTTATCCCTGGGTCTGAGCATCGTGGTGCAATGCCATTTGTGTTTGTAGGAGATGAGGCATTTCCCCTCCACCGGGAACTCATGTGCCCTTTCCCTGGCACCCATGTCCCTGCAGAGCAGAGGTAGTACAACTACCACCTCAGTCGTGCCAGGCTTGTAGTTGAGTGTGCTTTTGGCATTCTGTCTTCACAGTGGAGAATGTACAGAGTGATGGCTGTCAGCCCCACTACTGCTGAGACGTGTGTCAGAGCCACTTGCGTTCTCCACAACTATCTGCGTGACATGACCCTGAGGAGAAGGCACAGGGCAGGTAGTTACCGTAGGCCTGGTGATGGTAGTTGTCTCCGGGGAGTTTCCAGGATGTCTGCTAACAACGCCACACGGGAGGCCTTGAGAGTGAGAGGCAACTTCACCTCTTATTTCAGCAAAGAGGGCACTGTTCCTCGGCAGGTCCAGCCATAAAACGACCCAGCAGCTGCATAACACAACGGCTCTTTTAAGAGCCACCCACATTGTCCTTTAAAGGCATAGTTCCAAAGTAGCACAAGCATTATACATACACTGCTCTTTAAAAGCAAAGGTCCATGTTTCATAAGTATAACACATGGAAATGTAAAGCAGATATATGTGATACACCTGACTTCCCTTCACACAGCATTTTCACCCCACTGTTATGAAAAACATAGAGCCCTTTTAACCTGAACAACCACACTAAATAAACTTCACAGGGATGTTACACTACTAGACACCTCCCCTGACCCTTTGTGACAACTCACCTGTTCTAACTCAACCTTGTCATTAAACACTTCATTCTGTGTATATATAATACATATATCGTCAGTTTTCTTTTTTTCATAAAAAAAGGTTATTAGTTGTTAGTTTAGTTAATAACCATTTATCTACTAATAGATTTAGTTACTAAATTTAGTTATTAACTAAAAATCAGAATCAGATTTTAGTTTAGTTATTTATTAACTAAATAAAATAAAGTTAATTTTATGGTTTAGTTATTAGTTGTACCACTGAAGTTTATCTTTTTCTTTATGTGGGTATCAACAGGATTTATCCAAACAACATTCTATTGTTCTTGTACAGTTGCAATAAATCTATCTATCTACAGTACCTATCTATATCGGCTTAGCAAATGTGCACAGCAAGTATAAACCCTACAGAATAATGAACACTGATGAACAAAATTTTACTACATTGAACAAAATATAAACTTACTGAACAACATGAACTTATTGAACAAAATAAACTTAAAATAATAAATATAAATATGAACTCAATGAACAAAATATTAACTTAATAAATATAAGTATGAACTTTTTGAACAAAGTAAACTTAAAATATTAAATATAAATACGTATAATGTACAACACAAACATGAACATAAGTAACATTTTAAATAAAATTACTCCCCTCCATATCCGCCTCATACACTAAAGAATATATTTTAAATTTAACCTCGGCCCTCTTGCAGCCGAAGGGGTAGGTGCTGGGTGCAGCTGGGGGTGTTGAAAATAGCAGGGTGGGTGAAGCTGGAGGGGAGTTAACCAAAGGGATGGGTGCAGCTGGGGGAGTGTGGAAGGGGTAGCTTGGCGGGGCAGATTGGAGGTGGTTGGCCTACCCTCCATGAATGGGGCCAGGAACCCCATCACAGTCATATATTTCCATGGCCGAGCAGATAAGGGCCCCAGCCCCACTCCTGTTACCCTCTCCTTCCTCTTTTCCCTGGTGTACTGGTCCCTCAAGCTCTTCCACCTTGAGCGACACACATCCGCTAATAATAATAAAAATATATGTATGAGAAAATTACAGGCTATGAATCTGTCTGTGCATCTAATGCTAATTATTGGTATTAAGCTATTATTTTAATCTTGCTTTAAGCTGCATATCGATATGCCCATTTCAAATGGTTAGATCTGTCATGAGTTATGTATTTATTTATTTTTGTAAAAGTCCATCAGAATCTCTCTACCTACCAACCTACCTGCAATCATAAATACTACTAGCCTATGAACCCGTTTCTGCAGATGCACGTGCTGTCTGCTACCATGTTATTTGAATGTTGTACTGTTAATAAAATTTTGGGGGAAAGAACGTTCCAGCAACATTATGCTAACCTTAGGATAACTTTGCAGCAACGTTAAGCAAACTGGACATTTCCACGTTTTTAGAACATTTCAAATCAACATTCCCACAACCAAAATGGAATGTTTGGAAAACGTTCTCAGAACATAATTTTGTTAGCTGGGAGACCACCATTCAACCCGAAAAAAAGTCATATAACCATTCCAATGACTCTGAAGCTGATCAGTTAAAATAAATTAAGCTAAAAAAAAAAAAACTGCATAGTTCCCCCTTAAATAAGATGCTTTTAAATAATGGCCACTTTTTAAGTGTTGTCATGGCAACTTGCAAAACTACAAACTGGGTTTAGAGGAAAAAAACAAAACGATAAAGTTAGATCGGTAGTTGCTCATCTTATCCAATGTTATTTTTCTCTAGAAAAGCATAGTTAAACATAAATATTCAATTATAATTAGTTATACACATGATAACTAGACAACAAACAAACTATGCCCCTCGCGACAAGCCTTTATTGGCCTAACGTCGACGTAATCAATACCCTTAACTCTTACTCACTTTGGCACCGATTTGGTTTCCACATTGACCAGCTTGCAGAACAATTTCTCTCATATGAAAACAGGCTTAACTTACCTAAGACAAAGTTATCTGGTCAGAAGACCTGCCCAAATGGTCCAGATCTCACTGAATCCATGGTTCCAGGATCCAGGTCGACAAGAACAGCACAAGGAACATACTTTCCACCTGTCGTAGTAAAGTGCACATTTCAACTCTTAAATGTAAAACTTTGAATGACATTTTTTTATGTTTTAATACATTGCAAATGCAAACTGACCAGTGGCTTCATTGTAGTACACAATAATCCGCTCCAACTGCAGATCACTGTCCACATGTTAAGTTCCTGTCGGGTCAATTCCGTGCTCATCACTTATCACCTCCCAAAAACTGACTACACAGAAGAAAAGGAGTCAATATCGACAATTTTATCACCTTAAATGTCTTCAAAAATGATATTAAAGCGGCGCTATGCAGTTTTGGCAATTTCGCTTTCTCTATAGAGCTCCCCCTACAGCTTCGGGATAGATATTTGACAACACCGTCGTCAAAACTCGTTGGCGCCTCTCGCCCTACCATCTTCTCCCTCTGGTCATATGCATTTGTTTTCAAAGAACCCGGCGAACGCACGGAGCCATGTCCACTGAGGTATGTATGATACACAGAAGGCTAGCATATAAATGTTCAGATAGTGTATGCAGTGCGGTAAAAGCAATTTGTTACATCACTTAACCTGATTACTTTCTGACGCTGAGGCTGTCCCAAAGTTGCAAGGGTGGTTTTCTCTATCACTGGCGCTAGGGGGATGTGAGAACAGGGAACGTTCCCAGAACATTCACTAACGTTTTTTAAAAGTTGTGTAAATGTTAGTACAGAACGTTATTGAAATAATGTTTTTGGAACATTCTTATAACGTTATTAACGTTCTTGTAATGTTGAGAGAAAATGTTCTTAGAACAACCTTATAATGTTATTAGTATTTTCTGAATGTTATATTTAGGCTATCATAAAACATTCTGGGAAAATGTTACTTGCTGAACAATCACTACATTTATATAATATGCATATACATCCATTAAAACATTTTAAACATCACAGTAGTTTATAACACCATAGACCCCAATAAACCAGCACGGATATAGCCTATTAATAAATTAATATTAATATAGGTTATTCACATATATGTGAAGCACTGTTAAATATACTGAAATACATTTATAAAAATATATTTCAAAAATACATTGAACATAAAGCTTATAAATTGTTCCTCATGTTATATCTGAAAATGTGTACATATACAGTATGATAACATATATTCATGCCTTATATCATAGATTTGAATAAATGTTTTTGCAATTTTATTTCTACATTAAGTATTGTTGTCGTTGCTTGATAAACTTAAGGTGGAGCCACTGTAGTTACTTGGACTATTTTTACAATGTTTTTACTAACTTTTCTGGACCGGCAGAATGAAATTGCCCATGGAGGAGTGAGACAGCTATCAGATTTCATCAAAAATATCTTAATTTGTGTTCTGAAGATGAACGAAAGTCTTACTGTACAGATCGACATCGACACTTTTTCGACACGACTGTCGCGTGCACTGGACATCAACCACACGGCATAAGCTTATAACTTTTCATTACTGTTTTCTTTCGATGTATCGAAATAACGTATTAGACAAGACTGTTAGACAGATCGTCAACTAATGAAAACGGAGAACGCGAGCACTATGAGCTGAGGCTCTGGCGTTCTCAGCGCTGTCGACATAAACGGTCCTCCGCGGCGTCAAAATAAAAGTCCCAACAACAAGCGCGGCTTACGTCACTTCAGAGTTCCTACTGGCGGTGCGAATGCAACCAGGAAAACGTTCCTATGGGAACCATTATTTCTCGGGGAACCACCTTGGAGGCTAGTTCCTACAAAACTTTTTTTTTTTTTTTTTTTTTTTTTTTATTATGCTTCAACAACACAAATAAACAGGTACATTTTCTAATATGAAGGTAATAATAATTGTCATAATAATTGCATCCTGTAAGATTTGTGAAAGCGTACATAAGATTGCAAGCGTAAATTAATTTTGCATGCACAATAGAAGATTTGTAAAGGTATAAATCGCCTTTCAAGTGTAAGAAAAAAATATTTGCAGCATTTTACTGATATTCGTAAGTGTAATTCATGTATTGTGAAACTGCAGATTCATGCTAACGCAAAATAAATAGGATCTGTATTCTTCTGACTTCCATTTTTCCGCGCTTACACTTTTGGCACGGTTTTTGCGCACAAATACGGCCAACAGTATTGCAGGCCTGTGAATAGCAATTTGCAATGGAAAGCAACAGAGTCAGGAACTGCAAAACAGATTAATTGCGTTTGTGTAAAAAAATAAACTGTTGCAAATGTCTAAATTACTTGTGTGCATGGGGCAAAAAAGTTCCCGAAATAACCTGATTTGTACAGTTGCGTCTTTCTTTTACATGTGCTTCTAGTTTTGGCACGATTCTCTCACTCACTCACAAAAACAAAGTTCACAAAAACCGTGGCAAAAATGTAAGCGCGGAAAAATGGAAGTCAGAAGAATACAGATCCTATTTATTTTGCATTAGCATGAAGCTGCAGTTTCACAATACATGAATTACATTATGAATAACAGTAAAATGCTGCAAATATTTTTTTTCTTTTATTTTAGGCAATTTACACCTTACACCTTTACAAATCTTCTCTTGCGCATACAAATTTAATTTACGCTTGCAGTCTTATGTACACTTTCACAAAACGTACCCTGCGCATGCAATTCTTTATGACATCATTTTACCTTCATTAATATGATCTCTGAATATAACCGCAATTGGTTGAACATTGCTAGTACAAAGAACAGGAAACTCACAATAGAACAAACAAATAATTAACTAAAAAGAAATACAAAAATAAATAAAATGAAAATAAATCAAATGGGGCTTTTTAAGAGAAATCAATTTAAGGGCTTTCTTATTTTTGCACAAGAGTTTAACCTCATTCATCCACTGATTAAAGTTGGATTTAGATTTAACCTGTTAAGCTGCAACCCCACTTTTGAAAAATCCCAAGAAATGACATACCCAAACTGAAACAGATACAGTTCATGAACCCTTTGTACTAAAAGCACAAGTATGATCTCATTTGAAAGCTGACACCTGGCAGTTTATTGTAAATGTAGAATTAATTATTGTCATAATGACAAAAATTGTTATAAATAGCTTCAAAGTTTTGTAAAGTTATTAGAAATTATTTTTTATGAAATATCCTCATGAAAATAAAATTGAAGTTGGCACTGGAGCAATCTAGAAATGCACTACAGCTAATGCCACATGTCTAAACATTTTATGTTTAAAATCTTAAGATAGTAAGTCCAAAACTCTGTATTTAGTGAAATGTTTTTCAAGACCATGTCATGTGACCTTATTTTGATTTGACGCTAAGATGCTTCTGATGTTTATTGCCATCTTCTAACCATCTATCCAGTATATTGTCTTTATTGTTTTGTGGTGCAAACGAGCCCCATTCAGTCTCAGTCTCCCCCTGAACACATTCACACCTCTCCAGCCTGGTTATGGCTGTAAATATGCATTTCTTTTGTCTGCATTATAGTTACTAACGACTGGCTATTCACAGGCTATTCATATGGTTTCACTTCCAATCACCAATTTCTTTTCTCAAAGTTCACCCTTACATTTTAAACTGTATCTAATGCATTTCTTGAATAAAGAAACATTTCAGTAAGCTTTCAAAAAATAAAAAAAATATAACTTCTAGGTGGCAGGTGCACCTAGGGCTAGCTAGCATGTTAGCTTAGCACACCATCAATACACGACAATTTATGAGATTAAAACCATGTTTGTGCTTATAAACTTACTTTAGCCCCTTTCACACAGAGATTCCGGAAAATACACGGATAAAGTGACCCGGGATTTGACCCGGGTTCGTTTGATTTTGGTTCATTCACACTGCCAGTGATTTTCCGGAATAAGAGAGCGCGTTCACACACAACCCGTGTATGTCCCGGAAAGACACGTGACATCGATGTGACTTGTAATGTCTCAGCAGCGTCTTCACTTTGCTTATGAGCTGCGATTTCTCTCTCGAGAAACCACGCTTGTGCATTTATTTATCTGATTCGATCATAAACTTGCGCATTACGTACCGCTTCACAGCTGGCGAACAATCCCGCGCTTCAGCGTCATCACTACGACACGGCATTATTACGGCTTTTGTTCACACAGCGCGCGTTCCGGGACTGAACACGGCAATGTTACTAGGTCCCCAACCCGGCATCGATGCCGGCAACTATCCCGGGTCGTGTTTGCGTTCACACAGAAGGCGTTCCGGCAATTTGCCGGCAATTTCCCGGGTTCAGTGTGCTGTGTGAAAGGGGCTTTTATAAAGCAAATCGAGTATTTTAAATAATTTTCTGTGATCTAATTTGGCTTCAGATAAAAAATCAGACAGAAAATATACTATTGTCAGAGAATGTCTAATACTGTTCTGCACAACGATTCTATATAGATTAGCATTACATTATAAATATAATCTATTATTATGGAAATACCTGGCATGGATTGAACAACACAGGTAACTCAAATATCATAGCAAACATGTTTATTGTCTTCAAAACGACTGTTTCTCCATGTTACAGCGCGATCTGTTGTTAGCTGTGTGTGTGTTCGAGGCTTCCTGGATTGTCACATGATTATGGCACTTCTTCATGTTCTAATACTGTGCACAGGGCGGCGAGGGCGCCCTCAGGCTTTTGGTATGAATTGAAAACACATTAACAGAGTATACAAACGCTCATAATGATTACATCGACGCATTTGGGTATAAATTCAATAAATATTATTCCTGTCTATAGAAATCTGATGTAAACCTATGAGAATATATCAATATTTCTCCAAATCTGCACATTTTTGAGCTAAAGCCTAGAAGGACGGTGTTTTGTGTATCGCTGTCATGACGACGGCACGGGAGTTTTTTTATGAATGAAAGCGGCTGACACGCATAATTCATATCAAAGGTATCGACTCATTTTTTCATTTCATAACTCCTGACACAAATTAAGAAATAACTGTCGCTATAAGCTTCTCAGAATACAATAGTGGTCAAATTCTGAAACTTGAGTCTTATATCTTTTTAATGATGTATAGTTTGTCAAGGTATAACATTAAATCTGATAGTAACTTTGAACTATATATAAATAAAACCGCTTCAGTGCGCCCGCGCTCTGGCAACGGTTAACAGGACCATCTGCATTCATGAATGAAAAACTTTCCAAAACACAAGAAATTAATAACAAAATCTCATTCTTTGGTTTCCAGACATACACCAAACCTAATTAACTTCACCGTGAGGGGTGGGAGTTCAATCCTCCTCGATCTAAACCAATTTTGCACCTCAATCCAAAAGGGTTGCACCATATCACAACAAAAGAAAACATGCTCTAAATTTTCAATGTTTGTTTCACAAAAAAACACAATTATTCACATCAAAAAAAAATTAAATCTTAAAAATTCATTAGTAGAATAAATCTCTTTTAAAATTTTGAAGTTCACCTCTTTAGCTTTAGGAGGGAGGGGAAAAGACAAATATTTTTTCCTAATTTTTTTTATTTCAACAATATCAAAATCTTTAAGCACATTTTCCCTTCTAATTGGGTTTGGGTAATAAGCCTGTAAAATAAAATGTCTAATGACTCTATTTGTACATTTTTTTTATCACAAAAATCACAACCTTCTAAGGAGAGCTGCCTCAGTTCTGGGGAGACTTTGGAGTACAACATGTCTTCTTTAACCATTAATCTTAAAGGAATTGGTATGGCTCTGATCATTCTATTAAAAATATTACCAGTACACTGTAATTGGAATTTCTCACAAAACTCCCTATACAGTAACACATTTCCATTATCATCCAAGAAAGGGGCAATAGCCCAAATCCCTTTAGATTTCCATTCCTCAAAATATACAGATTTTCTGCCTAATTTTATATATCTACTATTCCAAACTGTGGAGTGTTGGGAGGCGTGAAGTTATGTTTGAACAATTTCCAATAGAGCAACACTTGCTGATGGAAGGCTGAAAGTTTACCTCGTAATGAGGTACACTCAAAGTCACAACAAAGCGAAATGTTTATTCCCCCAAGTTTTTTATTGGGGACAATAAACCAAAAGGAGTGGCTATTTTGAATGAAGGATTTTAACCATTTCAATTTCAAAACACCATTCATAATGTCAAAATCAATCACATTCACACCACCGTCTTCATATTTTTTAATCATGTCATCCTTTCTTATGTAGTGACATTTATTCCTCCAAATAAATTTAAAATTCACCTTATTTATTAATTTAATCATTCATGTCGATATGGACAGGGAGAAGGCTGGATAGATGAGTATGGACAAACTATCCATTTTAGATACAAGAAACCCTCAAAAAATTGTAAGATCCCTCTGCAGCCATCTATTTAGTATGGACTTACATTCATCTATGTTATTCAACACATTTTTATTCTCCATAACATCTTTATCTTTAGAAATAATAATCCCCAAATATTTAACTTCCCTTTTACATAATGACTGCAAAGGAAACTCGGGCAATGTTAACATTACCCATTTGTTTAGGTTTAAATGTAGCCCCGAAGCTTTAGAAAACTGGTTAATAGAATGTAAAGCTATTGGAATTTGATATTAATTTTTTAGAAACAATTGAAGGGGGTGGATTGGAATCCACTGCTGCTTCAATGTGTAATGAGTGATTATAATCAATGTATTAATCAATATTTTTCCTTCTAAATATCAAATGAGTTGAATGACTTCTCTGGAGATTTTACTTTGTTATAGAAGTTACAAGTGTGATTACTGAAATGTTCTTTTCATGTATTCTTTAATGTCAGTATTTGATATCTGAATGCAATAACAGTGCTTGCTCATTTAGCCCGGCTTCAAGAAATTAAATAGAGAAATGATTTGTGTTTGAGAAAGGTCTTCAACATGTTAAAACACATAGGGGTCATTGAAGCCAATAGTATAAGGGACCATTTCTTTGTTAAAGCCTTACTTAGACTAAAATGTAGCTCTCCTTGAGAAAGAACACATTATCTTGATGTTTTGAGACGAGACTCCTGTTTATAGTTAGAGCCTGGCCAAATCCAACCTTGGAAAAGCTGTGTGTCAGTGTGTGTTGTAACAAATTAGCCCAAAGGGGAAATATTAATAATAACTCATAATTATCAATTATGATTAATTATTAATATTTGGGTCAGTTAATTGGATTAACTCGAGGTAGCTAAATTAATATTACAGTCAATTAATCAGTTCCAACGAACTCCGCCACCGAAATTTTGGCCACCGAAAAATAATGATTTCTTAGCATGTACAGCGCTTAGAGCATGTAGCAAGATCAAGATCATAAAAGGGACTTTGTATCGTAAAAGGGACTTCCCACAGTATCAGCAGAAGCAGCAGTTGAGGCCGGAAGAGAAGAGAAGGGAGGTCACTGTGGATTGTCTCTAATAAAGCCTGAGAAAGGCCCCACCTCTCTGGGTTTGCTTGACCAATGAGAAGGGTGGAATTTCCCAAGCGGGAGATTCTTCTGTGGTTGATTTATGAGTCTTTGTTCTAAGCATGCTCATTTTCAATGGCACGCTGGATTGGTTTCTGATGACGAAACTAAGAAAGATTCTTGTAATACTAATATGTTGCATAGCTATCGGCATATCATGTACACAATCATTTTGATCTTCAAAGTACCCATATGACCAAATATGGTATACGTGAGGTTACGTTAACTGTTGGATCTATAATAAAATACATAGTATCAAGAGATAATAGTATCAACAGATAATAGTAGTAAAAGCCACAACACAAGACAGTAAATCATTCACAAAATGTTCTGGAATGCACGTTAATTTCATGTTAATCAGTTCATCAATAAATAAATGCAGGAGAGTCTGTTCTAATATCTGTAGGTTTGTAGCAGGGGCCTTGTTCACATTGCTAAGGGTCATAAAACCAACTTATCTGATCGTGGTCGTGGTAACTACGACCGTCTTGCCCTGTTTGGGGGATGGGACCACAGATCCCAGAGTGAAGTTTAAAGATTTTTTTGGTACATATACCAAATAATTGTGTCTGATTTGTCTCAGTCGTTACAGTGTGTTAGTCTTCTTGCTTACAGGTTAAGGAACCACAAGCATTGTTGGAGATTGACTGAGTTGTTGTTCGGGACATGCTGGCACCCAGAAACCCAAATCTGAGAACTGGAAGGTCTAACTTCAGGGTCCGAGTTTCAGCTGCATAATCTATGTGTGGAAAATTACTATGTTTATCAATTTTTTTGCCAATCAGAATCATTCAATCTGTAAGCAATGACGTAGCTTAGACCTTGGAAATGGTATAACTGCTGTGATCTTTGTAACTGTAAGTGGGGCGGCCTACGAACTCCTGTGTGAGTCTTGAAGCTGAACTTCTGCTGATGAAACTGCAAACTATCTTCAGTAAAACTTTTCTTTATTTTTTTTTAATTCTGACTCCGGGTCTTCTTTCAAACATCTGGTCCTTGGGTAATAAACTGTTAACCCCTAACACAATGTTGTGTCGTCAGCAAACTGACTTATAATTATTTGTCTATCCAATACTGTTAAACTTTCAATACCATTATTTTTAATCAATATAGATAATAACTCTGCAACCATTATAAATAATAATGGTGAGCTACCTCATGCTTTAGATTGGAAATCTTGAGCAGGTTCCATGCCCTAGAGCTAACAGAGCTATTGATTCCATTATATAACATTTCAATTAAGTTTATAAATCTCACTCCAAAACCAAAATGCTGCAAAGTTTTCAGAATAAAAGGATGAACCACTTCACTATAATCGAGTAAATCTAAAACCAATCTAATATTATTATGGATTGACCTTCCTCCACATCGAGAGGGGCCAGCTGAGGTGGCTCGGGCATCTTTTCCAGATGCCTCCTGGACGCCTTCCTGGGAAGGTGTTCCAGGCATGTCCCACCGGGAGGAGGCCCCGGGGAAGACTTAGGACACGCTGGAGGGACTGTGTCTCCCGGCTGGCCTGGGAACGCCTCGGTGTCCCCCCGGAAGAGCTGGAGGAAGTGTCTAGGGAGAGTGAGGTCTGGGCATCCCTGCTTAGACTGCTTCCCCTGCGACCTGGCCCCGGATAAGCGGAAGATGGATGGATGGATGGACCTTCCTCCCAAAAACCCTGATTGTGTCTCACTAATTATAGTAGAAATACCCCTTTTCAGCCTAGCAGCGATAGCCCCAGAACATTTTTTTATTATCAGTATTAACAAGCAAAGTGATAGGCCTCAGATTGTCTAAGACTCTTTTATCTTTACCAGCTTTTAGAATCAATGTAATCAAACCTTGCTTCATACTTTCAATCAACTCCTTTTTTTTCCAATGCCTTCTTTTAGGCCACAGAATAATAGATTTCTCAAATCTCCCCCAAAAAATAAAATAAAAATATTTGTGAGCCCATCTGTCCCTGGGGATTTGTTTAAGTCAAGTCAAGTCAAGTATATCTGTATAGTGCTTTTCACAATACAAATTGTATCAAAGCAGCTTCACAGTATTAAATTAAAATAATACAACAAGGTTTGTTTCTAGTGGAATTTATTGATTGATAAAATTAAATTAAATATCCCCAAAATATCCCCAACTGAGCAAGCCAAAGGCCAGAGGTGGACAAAGTACACAACTTCCTTACTTGAGTGAAAGTATAGATACTACTGGTCAAGTATTACTCCGTTACAAGTAAAAGTTGTAAATAACTATTTTTACTAAAGTAAAAGTACAGAAGTACTCGTTTTTAAAAAGTACTTAAGTATCAAAAGTAAAAGTCAATGCATTGTTTTATTATTGTTGAATGTAATACTTTCAGTACCTTATGCCTCTGAATCTATGCCTGCCTACCTACTGTCAGGTTTATAGAAGACTCAAACAGGTGAGTAAATATAAACAATGTTTATTGAGAACAGAAGCACAGAACCAGCAGATGTAAGGGTGAGTAGGTCATGCAAACTTGAGATGAAGATAGAACTTAGCTGAATAGTAATATGAATGTCTTTGCAGGTGGAGTGGAAACCAGAGTGGAGAGAGGATGAAGATGATCAACGGAGAAGGCAGATGGCAGATCGGAATGAAGAATGAAGATGAACATCTCAGGTCGGTAGATCAGGTAAGTAACAGGTAGTGAGTGAGTCTTGTGCGTCCATGTAAAGGCGAGACCAGACACTGAACAGAAGGTGAAGGGTTGTATATAAAGGGAGTGAATGATGAGGTGCAGGTGTGGTGAATCAGTATTCCGGGGAGAGTGAACGCGTGTGTGGAGTGTGCAGATCTGGTGGATCCCTGACAGTACCCCCCTCCCCCCTCCATGGGCGGCTCCTGACGACTGGGTGGAGAGATGACAAAGAGATCTACCACGACCTCTGGGAGCTGGTCGGTCAGGGTGTTCGGTGTGAAACTGGGTGAGGAGTCCAGGATCAAGGATATCATCCCGTAGGACCCATGAACGTTCCTCGGGGCCGTAGTCCTCCCAGTCAATGAGGTATTCGATTTGGGAACCTCGTCGCCGTGAATCTAGGATGGTACGAACCCTGTAGATAGGCTCTTCTTCGGCTAGGTTGGGAGGAGGAGGTACTTCGGCCACACCAGGATCTGTGGGAAGAGGAGTGACAGGTTCAGTGTGAGGAAGGAAGGTGAGATACGGTAATGTGGTGGTAAGTTGAGTCAATAGGTAACCTCGTTGAGCTGCCTCTGCACGGTGAATGGACCTATGTATCGAGGACTCAGCTTACGGCAAGGCAGGCGGAGACGGATGTCCCGTGTCAATAGCCAAACCTTCTGTCCAGGTTGGTATTGAGGGGTTGAGGTGCGACGACGGTCGGCTTGGATCTTGTGCCTCTGCACTGCCTGCTGGAGATGCACGTGAGCCGACTCCCATACCCTCTCGCTCTACTCGAACTAGTGGTTGACAGCTGGAACCTCCGAGGGCTCAACCGACCAGGGAAACAGAGGTGGTTGATATCCCAGGATGCACTGGAAAGTGGTGAGCCCTGTGGTGGATTGGAGGAGTGAATTCTGTGCGTATTTGGCCCAGGGAAGGAATTGGCTCCAGCTGTCCTGGTTCTGGTGGCAATATGCCCTCAGGTATCTCCCGATCTCTTGGATCTTCCGCTCAGTCTGGCCGTTAGTTTATGGGTGATAGTCGGAGGAAAGGCTTACGGACACTCCTAGAAGTTTAAAGAAAGCTTGCCATACTCTGGATATAAACTGGGGTCCACAGTTAGACACTATGTCTTCAGGGATGCCAAAGTTGCAAAACACGTTCTGAAAGAGAGCCTCTGCAGCTTCGAAGGAGCAGAGCCCGGCGAAGTGTGCTGAGTCCAGAGCCCTTCTGAACATCCTGGCTGAGCAGGATTGGTAAGGTTTTCTTGGGAGATTTGCTCGATGCTCCAGGTGATGGGACTGACAACAATGGCTGGAGGGAGAATAGGATCCGGATGGGTTTCTTCAGGAGATGGTTGATGAATACGAGATAGAGCGTCAGCTTTACAGTTCTTGGTGCCAGGACGATAGGTGACGATGAAGTTGAAACGGGTGAAGAATAGTGCCCATCGAGCCTGGCAAGGATTGAGTCTTTTAGCCTCCCTGAGGTATTCTAAATTGCGGTGATGACTTCAAACTGATGATTTGCTCCCTCCAGCCAGTGTCTCCACTCTTCTAAGGCAAGCTTAATTATGAGTAGTTCTCGGTTACCAATGTCGTAATTCTGCTCCGCCGGGGACAGCTTCTTAGAATAGAAGGCACATGGATGGAGTTTAGGAGGCTAACCCTGCCGCTGGGATAGGACCGCTCCGACCCCAGTAGAAGAGGCATCAACCTCGACGATGAAGGGGAAATTTGTATTCGGATGAGCCAGGATCGGAGCGGTCTGAAAAGCTTCTTTTAGCTGTTGGAATGAGTTGGAGGCTTCTTGGGTGAAGGACAGAGACTTGGGCCGGCCTTTGAGGGTGGATGTCAGAAGTGAACTGATGAGGCTGTAATTGTTGATGAATTTCCTGTAGAAGTTGGCGAATCCTAGGAAACGTTGTAGCTCTTTGATGGTAGTGGGTTGAGGCCAGTTCCGGATGGTGTCCACCTTCCTCTGGTCCATCTGGATCCCATGTGGAAATTGCACTTCTCCAGCTTGAGGTACAGTTGATGTGCACAAAGTTTTTCTAGGACCTGGGTGATGTGGTGCCGGTGTTCAGTGAGGTTTCAGGTATAGATGAGGATGTCATCGATGTAGACCACTACGAATCTATTAAGGAATTCTTGGAAAACCTCATTCATATAGCCTTGGAAGACTGCTGGTGAGTTGGACAGGAAGTTGCCATAGGGCATCACCCAGTATTCATAGTGCCCAGAGGGTGTGATGAAAGCCGTCTTCCATTCATCACCTCAACGGATGCGGATAAGATTATAGGCACTACGCAGGTCCAACTTCGAGAAGATACGAGCTCCTCTTAGTTGCTCCAGAGCGGCTGGGACCACAGGAAGGGGATAGCTAAACTTGACAGTTTGTGAATTGAGATGACGGTAGTCGATGCACGGCCTCAAGCCTTCGTCCTTCTTAGAAACAAAGAAGCTTGAAGCGGCAGGGGATGTAGGTGGTCGGATAAACTGTTGTTGCAGGGCTTCCTCAATGTACTCCTCCATGGCCTTCTGCTCCTGGATGGACAAAGGGTATACTCTACCTTTGGGTAACGTGGCTCCAGGTAGCAGGTCAATAGCACAGTCCCATAGCCGATGTGGTGGTAACTTGGTAGCCAGCTGCTTACTGAAGACATCCTGGAACACCCGGTACTCTTCAGGAATCTCTACTTTATGGATGACTCTCGATGGATGTGGAGTTGATGGAGAGGTTCTGACAGTCCTGAATTGATGAAGAGGATGATGAGTTCTTGGGGATTCTTTGAACAGTAGAAAGACAGGATTTGAAACAGTTCACGCTCCATTGGATTATCTCACCAGAGTCCCAGTCGATGAGTGGTTGATGTTGGATCATCCAAGGGCGTCCCAGGATGAGGTCAGCAGTGGACTCTTCCAGCACCATGAACGTTATCTCCTCGGAGTGTAGACATCCAATGCGGAGCATCAGAGTGGGGGAGAAGTGACGAATAAGACCCTTGCCCAACAGTTTTTCTCGAATGGTGTGTATACGAAGATCCTGAGAACA
Organism: Scardinius erythrophthalmus; assembly: GCF_964197995.2. Taxonomy (NCBI): domain Eukaryota; kingdom Metazoa; phylum Chordata; class Actinopteri; order Cypriniformes; family Leuciscidae; genus Scardinius; species Scardinius erythrophthalmus. The sequence goes on from NC_138228.1 coordinate 43,293,123, forward strand.
TCGTTGCTTGGGTGCATTCAGTTTCTGAAGGAGATGGGCTGAGATGAAGTTCCCCGCTGAACCGGAGTCGATGAGGGCTTGCACTGAGACATATATCAGAGGTTAGGACATGAACAGTAGTGCGTGACAATGTTTCAATCTTTGGTGGTAATTGGATTGTACTCACCGCCGGTGTGCAGGATATCAGCAGGAATGGTGGGTGGGTTATCCGGGTGTGATGGAAGAAATGAGAGTCGAACAGCATGTACCAGCTCAGCAAACGGATCGCTTGGTGGATCCATCGCTGATTCCGTGGGGTTCTGTATATGGTCTGGTCTTCTGTCAGGTTTAGAGAAGACTCAAACAGGTGAGTAAATATAAACAATGTTTATTGAGAACAGAAGCACGGAACCAGCAGATGTAATGGTGAGTAGGTCATGCAAACTTGAGATGAAGATAGAACTTAGCTGAATAGTAATATGAATGTCTTGCAGGTGGAGTGGAAACCAGAGTGGAGAACGGATGATGAAGTTGATCAACGGAGAAGGCAGATGGCAGATCAGAATGAAGACGAGTATCTCAGGTCGGTAGATCAAGTAAGTAACAGGTAGTGAGTCTTGTGCGTCCATGACAAGACCAGACACTGAACAGAAGGTGAAGGGTTGTATATAAAGGGAGTGAATGATGAGGTGCAGGTATGGTGAATCAGTATTCTGGGGAGAGTGAACGAGTGGGCGGAGTGTGCAGATCTGGTGGATCCCTGACACCTACCCTCATATCAATATTAAATTTATTTCTAGAGCACAGTTCCAGTAGGATTGAATGTGAGATTGAATAAGTGCACTCAATAACGTCCACAATGGTTTCGGACACCCAAATGGCTTTTTCCTCAAATAGTGCCCTATTTAAAGTTTTTTGGCTTTTAGTATGAATATTTTAGCCTCACTGTTATCTATAAGCTAGTATGCTCCAAAACAATGACAAAATTCGCATTTAGATGACCAAACCCAACGTTGAAAATGAAAATCAGGTTGATGACGTTGGATTCTGACATCAACCTGATTTTCATTTTCACGTTGATGTCAACCCGACTTTAATTTCCAACCAAAATGCAACCCCTGCAACCAAAATCATGCCCTGACTGATATTACTACTTTCTACTCAAGGACCATAGAAATGTAGTGGAGTAAAAAGTATGATATTTGTCTTTCAAATGTAGTGAAGTTAAAGTAAAAAGTTTCCAGAAAAAATAATACTCAAGTAAAGTACAGATTCTCAAAAAGTATACTTTAGTACAGTATACTCAAGTAAATGTACTTTGTTACTGTCACAAAAACACATACATTACATACAGACATGGACTGTAACTTTGTTGTTTGTATTGTTGCATTGTAGGCAATAACCAAGAGAAAACCATTTCACTATATTGCAACACATGACAAATAATGTGACATTGAACCTATGTTTGTTTGCTTCTCGAAACAAAGCTTGCATTGTTCTCTTTGTATCAGTTTATTCTGGACATTGCTTCATTGATTTCCCTTTGCTCCAGCTGGTACAGTGGCCACAGCTTTAAATACTGCTCCTCTCCTAATAACAGCCAGTGCAATTGCGTTGTATGATTTTATTTTTTATTTATTTTTAATTTAAGGTAAGACTTCTAGTTTGGCTTATATGTAATTTGTACATATGTGTTGTTATCGGTAGTGTATGTTATTTAATTAAAGGCTCATTGCTCAGTGTTCTAATAACATTACTAGTACTAACCCTTGTTAAAAGCAAACATTTTAAAAGAGTAGGACTTATTAGAGAAATAATATGCTTTAAAATTATATGAATTAAATGCAATGTTTTCAGACACTTAATTGCATGTTATTTACAATTAAGGTAAAATGTATAGTTGAAATTTATATTAAATCCAATCAGTTGAACTTAAGTACATCTTTATGTGTAATTTCATTATTATTTCTGTTGTCTTTGTGTTAAATGGTAAACTACAATATACTTTATAAATTTAAAACATACATTTCTATTGAAACTTGTGTCATGTATTGAAATATATTTGTAATTACACTTTTGAATTTATGTTTCAACAAATTATGGTGTTGTCGTTTTCATATCCAGTGTAAACATAGGTACGGTATTTTTAAAATATTCTTTAAAAAATATATTCTTTAAAACATATTTTTTCTAGAAAAAAATCTTCTTCTTGTTCTTTTTCAGAGAATGTCAAAAAGAGAGGGACTCAGGGCAGACTCGACCCACTTCACTTTAGGGGGAGCACCGTTTCTGATCCTGGGAGGCTCCATTCATTACTTCCGGGTCCACAGGGCACACTGGAGAGACCGGCTGCTGAAACTGAAGGCCTGTGGTCTCAATACTCTCACTACGTAAGACCATGACAGGTGTTCAAGGACAGTTTATTTTCCCTCTCAAAATCATCTTGAAGAGTCTTATTCGTTCTGTCTGTCAGGTATGTGCCATGGAATCTGCATGAACCAGAAAGAGGAGTTTATCTCTTTCAGGAGCAGCTGGATATGGAGTAAGTGATGCATCTTTTTCTTTTCTTTTTTTTTTGGGTGGGGTTTATACTTTATATTAAGTGTCTTTAACTTCTGTGAACCTACATTTAGATTAATAATTTGCTACAATGCACTTATTGTGCACAATATTTTTTACATTGTACTTATATTTAATACCTGCATGTAATTACAGCTCTAATTAATAATCTATAATTACACTGTTGATCCTTCCCTTACATCTTAACCCACCCTTAAACCTAACCATACCACCAAACCTGTAGCTCACTGTACCCGTCCCGAATCCAACCTCACTGCCAGAATTTTTGGGGGGTTTTGTACCGAAGAATTTTTGTTTTGATGTATGTACATAGTAGTTAAAGACACCAAATGTGACCTATAAGAACTTTAAGAATAAGAAGAAAATATTAGTGACAAAGTTTGGCTTAGAGATGTTTAGAGATTGGCTTTGAAAACTCTCACAGCCATATATGAGCCACAGTGATGCTTGCCTCAGCAATAAACATTTAATGTTCTGTTTTCACCAGTGTACTCATCATCAGTTTATCAAACTCTTTTGTTTGTTTAAAGGGAGTACATTCGTCTCGCAGGGGAATTAGGCCTCTGGGTGATTCTGCGTCCAGGGCCATATATATGTGCTGAGTGGGATTTGGGCGGTTTACCAAGGTTAGTTATTTGTGTGTGTGTGTGTGTGTGTGTGTGTGTGTGTGTCTGTGTGTGTGTGTGTGTGTGTGTGTGTGTGTCTGGTGAATGTGTGTTCATCTTTTCTTGTTTGCTTTAGTCTTTGGTACTGTTCTCATGCTTGTCAAAAATGACCGCATTTGTTTTATTTCAGTGAAATACTATATGTTTATGTATGCAGTATAATATATTTATATTATATGTATGCAGTAGTTATAATCCATTTATTAGTATGGACCTGAAATTTTCCATTTTAACAGTCATAAATCTTTAATGCTTTGGAGCACAGTCTTAAGTTTTGTCACGGTTACCGTTGGTTTCTGCACTACATTACCCAAGATTCCCTCTAGAACACCTGCACTCACTCTCAGGATCATTAATCACCCGCACCTGTTCCCAATCATTAACCTCATCAGTCAACGCATAAAACATTCCCTGTGATTTCAGTCTGGGTCAAGCCTCCAACAGGAACAGACCATAATCCGTTGTCTCCGTTTCCTCTGACACATCCAGACTTCAAGCTGTAATGTATACTTACCTGAAACACTCACCTTTTTGTCATTGTTGTGCTGTCTTCAGAAATCCTGTCTGAGTCCATGCTGCCTGAGATCCTGTGTTCCTTTGAGTTTCCAGTGTTTCAACTGAGTTTGTTTGATTGCCGATCTGCATCTGAAAGAGAAGAGACAAAGATTACTGAACTGAGATTGCTTGACGTCAACTTATCCAAAGTGAAAGTGCTTACCTGCTTTTCACCCCACAACGAGTTTCCTTCACGACTTCTGCACTTAAATTGAGTGAATACTCACCTCGCACTCTGATCATCTGTAAATAAAGCTGTGTTTGATTCACTTACCTCTGTCTCCTGGTCTGTATCCTGACAGAAGGCTTGACCGTACTGCAATGGATCCAACACAGCCCGCAGACCGCGCTTCCGCGAATACCAATGAATTCACTATGTTTGACCAGAATGGTAGAACTTTGGAGGAATTTGCTAAAGTTTACCTTAACCTTTACCAGGCTGGGAACTGGGATGAGGAATTCCTTCAACAGGAGTTCTGGACCGGATTGAATGATCCACTCGCCCAGATGCTGCTGCTGGATGATCTCGAACTACCTCTCATCAAACTCATTGACCGCACGCTGTGGGTGTGTGGTTCATCACTCACTGTGGAAGACATCCAGTCTGATCTCCACGTCCAATCTGCTTCCCTCATCAACGCAACAAAACCCAGGCATCCAGTCAGCCCAAACCTGCCCGAAAAGGTAACGGTCCTTCACCGCTCCGGACCCATAGCGGAGATCACCTGGCCTAGGTCACGAAAGCTGGTTTCAAACAGTGCTGATCTGACGTCCAAGTTATTTGACCCCGCTTTAATGTCAGTCCGGGGAGCTCGCAGATCTGCTCTACGTTTCACCAAATCCACCAAACCAGTCCTCTGCCCAGTCAAGCCTGCACTTCACGCCAGTCCAGCCGAGCCTGCGCTTCACGCCAGTCCAGCCGAGACTGAGAGCGTCATGCCCGCCGAGACTGAGAGCGTCATGCCCCCAGAGCCAGTTGTCGGCCCAGATGAGCCGAGTCCAGTTCCGAGTCCAGTTCCGAGTCCAGTTCCGAGTCCAGTTCCGAGTCCAGTTCCGAGTCCAGTTCCGAGTCCAGTTCCGAGTCCAGTTCCGAGTCCAGTTCCGAGTCCAGTTCCGAGTCCAGTTCCGAGTCCAGTTCCGAGTCCAGTTCCGAGTCCAGTTCCGAGTCCAGTTCCGAGTCCAGTTCCGAGTCCAGTTCCGAGTCCAGTTCCGAGTCCAGTTCCGAGTCCAGTTCCGAGTCCAGTTCCGAGTCCAGTTCCGAGTCCAGTTCCCGAGCAAGAGCCAGTCCTCGAGCAAGAGCCAGAGCCAGTCCTCGAGCAAGAGCCAGAGCCAGTCCTCGAGCAAGAGCCAGAGCCAGTCCTCGAGCAAGAGCCAGAGCCAGTCCTCGAGCAAGAGCCAGAGCCAGTCCTCGAGCAAGAGCCAGAGCCAGTCCTCGAGCAAGAGCCAGAGCCAGTCCTCGAGCAAGAGCCAGAGCCAGTCCTCGAGCAAGAGCCAGAGCCAGTCCTCGAGCAAGAGCCAGAGCCAGTCCTCGAGCAAGAGCCAGAGCCAGTCCTCGAGCAAGAGCCAGAGCCAGTCCTCGAGCAAGAGCCAGAGCCAGTCCTCGAGCAAGAGCCAGAGCCAGTTGTCGGCCCAGATGAGCCGAGTCCAGTTCCGAGTCCAGTTCCGGAGCAAGAGCCAGTCTTCAAGCAAGAGCCAGAGCCAGAGCCAGCCTACGAGCAAGAGCCAGTGCCAGTCTTCCCAAAAGCTCTTTCTTCGCCGCTGGTCTCACCCAGCTTAAAGCCCTCTTCGCCGCTGATCCTGCACAGCCCCGAGCTGCCTTCGTCGCTGGTCCTATCCAGCCTAGAGCTGCTTTCTCCCCCTGCCTCATCTAGCCATGTATCAAAACCTGACAAGTTCTCCATTAAAATTTTGGGGGGGCGCAGTATACCTGCTAGGGGGACCGCGGAGGTCTTTACGACAAGGTTCCCAGTGTCACCATGGCAACCTGAAAAAATATCTCCACCATGGCCACCTGAAGAAATATCTCCACCATGGCCACCTGAAGAAATATCTCCACCATGGCCACCCGAAGGGTCCTCACCACCATGGCCACCCGAAGGGTCCTCACCACCATGGCCACCCGAAGGGTCCTCACCACCATGGCCACCCGAAGGGTCCTCACCACCATGGCCACCCGAAGGGTCACCTCTGCCCTGTACTCCCGAGGGTCCGACAGCTCCGCCCTGGACACCCGAGGGTCCGACAGCTCCGCCCTGGTCCCCTGACCAGCCTGCTCCGCCTGGACCGTCCTGGAATCTAGGATGCCCACCCTCCCACCCCTTTGGATGTTATACGGCGCGAGGACGCGCCTTCGGAGAGGGGGGGGTACTGTCACGGTTACCGTTGGTTTCTGCACTACATTACCCAAGATTCCCTCTAGAACACCTGCACTCACTCTCAGGATCATTAATCACCCGCACCTGTTCCCAATCATTAACCTCATCAGTCAACGCATAAAACATTCCCTGTGATTTCAGTCTGGGTCAAGCCTCCAACAGGAACAGACCATAATCCGTTGTCTCCGTTTCCTCTGACACATCCAGACTTCAAGCTGTAATGTATACTTACCTGAAACACTCACCTTTTTGTCATTGTTGTGCTGTCTTCAGAAATCCTGTCTGAGTCCATGCTGCCTGAGATCCTGTGTTCCTTTGAGTTTCCAGTGTTTCAACTGAGTTTGTTTGATTGCCGATCTGCATCTGAAAGAGAAGAGACAAAGATTACTGAACTGAGATTGCTTGACGTCAACTTATCCAAAGTGAAAGTGCTTACCTGCTTTTCACCCCACAACGAGTTTCCTTCACGACTTCTGCACTTAAATTGAGTGAATACTCACCTCGCACTCTGATCATCTGTAAATAAAGCTGTGTTTGATTCACTTACCTCTGTCTCCTGGTCTGTATCCTGACAAGTTTGGTCTCTTTTAAAAAAAAAAAGAAAACTCTTGGCAGATTATTGCTGAAGTGAAAAAAGTTTCAAAAATTAACTTGAAAAAAGTTGAAATATTAAATATTTTATAAAATTCATATATGAAATATGTGTAATATATTTGTCAAACACACTTTACTCTAAAACTGTGAGAAAATCAAAACCATAAATCTAAACAAGTTGTGTTCCAAATTTGAGGCTGATATCTCAGAAAATGAGCTTTCAGTAAGAATTTGTTTGTGCACAGTACTAAACGTTTAACAATACAAATGTGACAATTTTTTCAGGACCATTTAACCTTTTCGTGAATTAATGTCCATGATTTTTTTTGTGTGTTCACACAACAAGTGCCAAAACCTTTACCAAGTTCCGTAGCATTTTGATGAAGTAAAAAACAAACAACAACAAAAAACGACAGTTTTGAAAAAGGAATAAAAAAGAACAGCACCAGAGGTTTAATATCACAGGTTTGTGTTAGTAATACTTTTTTTTTATCTTGTTTTAATTAGCTGGATGCTGCAAGATAAGAAAATGAAACTAAGAACGACCTACTCTGGTTTCACAAGTGCTGTGAACTCGTACTTTGATAATCTGATTCCGAGAATCACACCCCTCCAGGTGCCTTTTTTTCACCTGTTTTTATTTGTTGAAAATTATTAAATAAATGTAATTGTTAATTATTGTATTGAAACTGCCTCCATTTCTCTCCATGCAGTTTAAGAATGGAGGCCCTGTTATTGCTGTTCAAGTAGAGAATGAATATGGTTTATATGCGAAGGATGAGAAATACCTGTCGTTCATCAAAGAGGTATGGGGCCCTATCTTGCACCCAGCGCAATTGACTTTGTACACAGAAGCATGTATCATTCCTATTTTGCACCCGCGCATAGTGGACTTTTCCCTCCACAGACAAACATCAGTAAATTAGGAAATTAACTTGAGCTCCCGGGGGCGGTTCAGCGAAAAGAGGAGCCGTGTTCCGGTGCAAATGTTCCCTGGTGCTATTTTGCAGGTTTAGAAAACAATTCCGCCTCTGACCAGGAAAAACCTAGTCTAAAGTCAGTGGCGCGTTGCGCATGTTATTCATATGCTATTTTAGGGGCGCATGCTTGGCCATAATCAATGTAGCGTGTGCACTTTGCTTATCTCATCTACACACAGACGCAGCAGTTTTCATTTTTAGAAAACCATAAATTATTACAAGGAAAAATATTAACACACGAGGGAAATCATTGTCCATGAAGATGTGAAAAAATAGGCATAAATACAGATCGTTAAAATAGGGCCCATGGAATGAAATGAAATCATTATCTTTTACTCTGCAATATAGTAATCCATTTCTTTTATGCATAAAGTTTGTTCTGAAAATCAACAGGCATTACTGTCCCGGGGAATCTCTGAGTTTCTTATGACATCAGATAGCCATGAAGGGTTAAAATATGGAGGGGTGGATGGAGGTAACGCTTATATATCCATTTATTTATTGAGTGTTCTCATTGCTTTTTAATAATGTGATATTCATAATCAATGCGATATGTTGTTTACTCTACTGTTCATTAGTTTGGGGTCAGAGAGATTCTTCTTGACAGAAGTCTCTTATGTTCACCAAGTCTGCATTTATTTTAGCAAAAATATTATATATATAAAAAAAAATTCTATTGTAATATATTTTAAAATGTAATTAATTTATGTGATGCAAAGCTGAATTTTCAGCATCATTACTCCAGTCTTAAGTGTCACATGATCCTTCAGAAATGTGATTTGGTGCTCAAGAAACATTTCTAATTACTATCAACGTTGGAAACAGTTGTGCTGCTTAATATTTCTGTGGAAACCCGTATTAGATGTATTTTCAGTATATTTAATGAATATAAAGTTCAAAAGAACAGTTTATTTGAAATTGATTTTTGAACTATTTTGAACAATTTAATGCATCCTTGCTGATGAATTTATTTAAAAAAGAAATCTTACTGACCCTAAACCTTAAACAGTGGTGTGGTGTAGGGTAAGTAAAGTTCCTCTTCCACAGATTAAATTGAATTGTTCTCACTTCTTCTAAAAGTCTTGCAGACAGTGAACCTGCAGAGACTGTCAGATGGTGTACAGCAGTTAGCAGAAATGCAGGTCAGTATTTTACAATGTTTCACATTTTGAATTGTATTCGTCAATTTACTTTGTTAAAATGGCTGTATCTGCATTTAAATCTGCTATAATTACAGTTGAAGTAAAACCTCCTATACTTTATGAAGATTATGTATGATATGAAAATATGGCTTAATGAACAATGAAATACCTACAAATAGTACTTGATTATATAAAATACTAAATAACCTACAACCTATAAGCAGCACAAAAGAGATCTGAACATGTCTGAGAGCATTTTCTGTGCCGCAGCCGAAGAAGCCGCTGATGGTGATGGAGTATTGGTCCGGGTGGTTTGATGTCTGGGGAGAACCTCATCATGTTTTCTCTGCGCAAGGTATAGGATCTGCCTCATCAAAGTGGGCATGTCGACAACAAACCACCTAGAATAAGCACTGCCTTTAAATCTCTATCTACTGTAAAGTAAACTTACTTTTTGCATGAGACAATGCAATATGTATAAATGTGTGAAAAAATGTACTACTTGCAGTGCATGATCCATTTTCTCTTGTCAGTATATACTTTACTGTGTGAAAAATTCTCTCTGTTTTGACACTTAGGGCCCTATTTTAATGATCTGAAATGCAAGTATCAAGCGCGAAATGCAAGTAACTTTGTGGGCGGGTCTTGGGCGCTGTTGCTATTATACCGGCAGGATAAATGACTCTTGCGCCCGACGCAAATCTAAAATGGGTTGGTCTGAAGTAGCTACATTATTCATAGGTGTGGTTTGGGCATAACGTGAAATAAACCAATCAGAGTGACATCTCACATTCCCTTTAAGAGCAGGCGCGCTTGTTCCAGGGCGGATTGCTATTATAACAGCAGATTTGCCAGGCGCACGCCAGGAGCGGTTCACAGCCGAAGAGAGCGACGTTCTCGTCAGGGCCGTAAAACACAGAGAAGTGACATTGGGGATGGAGAAACCCACCTAAATTAGCTTCGGTTAAACAGGCTAATGATAATTTGGGGTAATAATGTATGGTTTTCTAAAAAGGAGAACTGCTGCGCCTGTGTGTAGATGAGATAAGCAAACTGCATGCGCGTTGTGCACACGCTACATTGATTATGGCCAAGCATGCGCCTTTAAAATAGCAGATGAATAACATGCGCAACGCGAAACAATTCCGCAAATTGACAAAACAATTCCGCCACTGACCAGGAAAAACCTAGTCTAAAGTCAGTGGCGGAATTGTTTTCTGAAACTGCAAAATAGCACCAGGGAACGTTTGCGCCGGAACACGCCTCCTCTTTGCACTGAACCGCCCACGGGAGCGCAAGTTCATTTCCTAATTTACCGATGTGCGTCTGTGGAGGGAAAAGTCCGCTGTGCGCGGGTGCAAAACAGGAATGATACACGCGTCTGTGTACAAAGTCAATTGCGCTGGGTGCAAGATAGGGCCCATAATGTGTCTGCTTTTTTTCTGTTATGACAGAAATGATCTCTATAGTGCGAGAGCTTCTGGATCGTGGCATCTCCATAAATATTTACATGTTTCATGGAGGAACCAACTTTGGATTCATGAACGGCGCAGTTTACCCGGACACCTACAAACCAGAGACGAGCAGCTACGGTACTGTAGTTTTAATATTCATGTCCACAGGGACAATTATAATGTACATATTAAAGGGATAGTTCACCCAAAATGAAAATTCTGTCAAAATTCTGTTATTTATATATAAATAACACATTTTTCTTAAATATATACATGCATGTGTGTGTGTTTATATATACAAAATAATTATACAGTCTACACACATATATTATGTAAACACAAACTTTTATTTTGGATGTGATTAATCGTTTCACAGCCCTAGAGTAAATGATGACAACATTTTCATTTTTGGGGGAATTTTCCCTTTAAAGCAGCATAACTGTTTTCAATGTTGATAATCATACATGTTTCTTGAGCACCAAATCAGCATATTATAATGATTTCTGAAGGATCATGTGACACATGTAATTTTAAATGTAATTTCATGTAATTTTAAATGTTTTTTAAAATTATAATATTTCACAATATAACTGTTTTTACTGTATTTTTGATCAAATAAATGTAGCCTTGGTAAGCATAAGAGACTTCTTTCAAAAGTCTAAAAAATCTTACTGTCCCTAAACATTTGAAGGGTATTGTAACTGTGTTTGTAAAGTGATTGGCACTTAAACATAGTCTCTTTTAGATTTTGATGCTCCATTGACTGAGAGCGGTGATTATACAACCAAGTATCATCTCTTGAGAAACCTGCTGAGGACCTACAACAGTACGTTTCTACACTGTGGGCCCTGATTTACATAATCTGCTATTTGAAAATGTATTTATGGAGCTGAATCTCTCCATCCCTCTCTGCTTGTCTCTTAATCTCGGTCTGTCTCTATCTATGACAGAGGAGCCGATATCAGAGCCGCCAGCTGTGCAGAGCAGAAGAGCATATGAGCCAGTGGTTGTTTCTCATTACATTTCTCTATGGGAGAGTCTTCAGTGTGCAGAAACAGTAAGAACAATGTATCATATCACACTATTACATTCTTTCTTCTACTTCTTTACTTTCCTTAAAGGGATAGTTTACCCAAAAATGAAAATTCTGTCATCATTTACTCACCCTCATGTCCAAAACCCACAAGACTTTCGTTCATCATCGGAACACAAATGCATTTTTTAAATATTGTCTCATATTTTTTGTCCCTCCATTGGAAATTCACATATCCAAAGTAATTTTCAAGCTTCAAAAAGTTTATAAAGACATTGCAAACATAATCCATATGAATTGAGAAGTTTAAACCAAGTCTTTTGAAGAGAAACTTTATATGATGAACAGATTCACATAAACATTGATCAGTGTACTATATTTATACAGAGCTCATTAAATATGTTAAACAGAAGCAAAACTGTGCGTACTTGGTACGTGAGCACAAACCTCATTGGTTTTCGCACATCAAGCATGCGCATGACCATTTGAGCTTCAATTTACCCAGTTTACATAGTTTTAGGCCTACCATTAAATATACTAGCCTGGTAAGTTTAAAATCATTGGTTACCCGTAAGCCAATCACATAACGTTTGGTTATGGCGTGTGTTATGCGCATGCTCAGCCGCATCTAACTTCCACTGTAAACACATGTATGATGCGAAAACAAAACCATCGAGCGAAATACCGGAGTGAACATGGCTGTGAACGACTTTTGCAGATTATGTGAAGTAAATCTACGCATCCACGGTACAATCAGCGTCCATGTCACGGCTCTCAGCCCGCCCTCTGTTCGTTGATTGGCCGGCTGTTTTCAGGCCGGCAGAAAACGGGGAAAACGGTCGCTATCATAGTCAGGCTATAAATATACTGTTTCACTAGGAAATGTTATATTAGGAAAGAAAAGTGGTTTTGCATATGCTGCTTCATGTTGTAGGAAAAAAACTAGAAAGAGGAGAACATCTTTGGCAAGAAATGTCCCTAAAAATGACTAAACACTATTTGTCCAATAGCATTTCCGAGCTGATGATCCTGTCAGCATGGAGAACCTTCCTGCAAACCACAACAATG